>NC_057863.1:641078305-641378305 GCF_019393635.1 Dromiciops gliroides
CTCTCTCTCTCTCTCTCTCTCATACACACACACACACACACACACACACACACACACACACACACACACACACACCTTAAGAGTAGAGGTGACTGAGCCAGATTTCAAAGAGTTTAGAGAAAGGCTAGCTACAATCCCAAGGCCCAAAATTCTCTGGGGTAAAAATCAGCCCAAGGGGGGCAGCTAGATGGCACAGTGGATAGAGCACCGGCTTTGGAGTCAGGAGTACCTGAGTTCAAATCCAGCTTCAGACACTTAACACTCACTAGCTGTGTGACCCTGGGCAAGTCACTTAACCCCAATTGTCTCACTAAAAACAAAACAAAACAAACAAACAAAAAAAAAATCAGCCCAAGAATAGATGGGAAACGACCCAAGAATGTAGTTTGGGCCAACTCTCTGAGCTGCCAAAAGAGACAGGTGTGGATGCACAGGGAACTCATCCATGAACGCTTATGTTTTTAAACACACGCATATTAGAGGAATACAAGAAATGTGGCTCTGCAAGAATCTAGAACAGGGGAGTAAAGGAGTAAAAACAAGCCAAAATTGGTGAGGAAAGTTAAAGACCAGAAAAAAATAAAGGAGGCACTTTTGGTGATGCTGTTCCTATAGGGAGCAAAGAGGCTCAAAGGTGAAACAAGACAGTGGGGGATTGAACAAAATTGTTTAACGAGCAATTGAATCCAAGATAAACAAGGGAATAGTGAGAATATCCAAGCTACCCAGAGGACAGCTAGGTGGCACAGTGCATAGAGCTCCAGGCCTAGAAGTCAGGAAGACCCAAGTTCAAATCTGGCCTCAGACACTTAGTAACTGTGTGACCTTGGGAAAGTCACTTAACCCTATTTGCCTCAGTTTTCTCGTCTGTCAAATGAACAGGAGAAGGAGATGGCAAACCAGTCCAGGATCTTTGCCAAAGAAACCCCAAATGGGGTCATGAAGAGTCGGACGTGACTGAAATGACTAAACAACAAAAAATCCACAATGAGTTTCCCCGGCCACCAAAGACAAACCACCATGCTAGGGACCTGAAAGAGCCAGTGGCGGTGATGATGGAGCCACTGGCCATCATCTCTGCAGTCCTGGGGCACCTCTGCTGCCCTCCAGGAATCCTCAGGCAAGCAATTGTTGCCTCAACTTTCCAAAAAAAAAAATAATGGGGAAATGGATAGATTGTACTAAGGTAGAGCATGACTTTGATTGCTGGCTAGATTCTAGGACATCCTAGTAAAGGGATGATCTCTGAGCATTTCAAAGGGGAAGCAGTGGTCACCAAGAACCAAAGAAGCTTCATCGAGAAAAAGTCAGTCATGTGCGATTCACCTTGTGACACAGGGTTATAGGACTGAGTGATCAGGAAAATGCCACAGACCTAGTCCAAATGCCTTGCTGAAATTAAGAGTAAGTGTTAGGGGGCAGCTAGGTGGCTCAGTGGATAAAGCACCGGCCCTGGATTCAGGAGGACCTGAGTTCAAATCCAGCCTCAGACACTTGACACTTACTGGCTGTGTGACCCTGGGCAAGTCACCTAACCCCCATTGCCCAGCAAAAAAAAAAAAAAAAAGAGTGGCCCAAAAGCGGAATGGGATGTCATGAGAGGTAAGGAGTGGCCGTCTGTGGAGATCTCCAAGAATATGCTGACTGACTACTTCCTGGGTCAGGTAGAGGTTGAACTAAATGACCTCTGAAGTCTCTTCTGTGACAGTCTGGGTTGGGGAATGGGAGAGGGCTGGGCTCCAAAGATGCTCACTCCCTCACTGCCTGGCTTGGGGTAGTGGGGGGTGGGGGGAGGCTCACAAAGCCTTTGATGTGGGGCTGGGGCTGGGGCCAGGAATCCCAGGGCTAAAGCAGATAAGGGGGAGGAGTCCTGGATTGTGCAGCTGTTTTTCCAGGGCTGGGGGGGGGGGGGAGACAAGAGTGGGTAGGGTTGGATTCCCATGGGGGGATGGTGGGGGGAACAGGGAGGGCATTTCCCATCTGGGCAGGAAACAGATCACCCTGGGAGGGGTGGGAATGTGTGTGGGGGCAGGAAGGGGGTCTGGATTTGCTTTTCCAGAGGCAGGGGAGAGGATAAGATAACAAGCCCCAGCTTTCTTCCCAGCTACCCCCCCCCAGATCAGGGACTCAGGAGTCCTCCCTTCCCCGCCCACGAATGACCCCCTCTCTCCTTTGTGTGCCCAGGCAGAATGTGTAAGACAATAAAATGGGCAGAGGACTCCAGCGGCCCTGGGCCCTTCTCTGGCCGGCAAGCACTGAGACCCCTAGTGACCCTGCCTCCCCCCCCTCAGCCTCCCCACAGTGTTCAGGGGTGGGGCCACTCCCCTGAGTCACTTTCTCTGCTGGAGCCCAGTCGGCCTCACAAAGCCCCTTTCTTCCCCCCAAACCCTGGCCCCACAGGAGCTGCTCCCCTCCTCTCCCCTCCCCCAGCCTCCTTCAAAGGGCCCTGGACTCCCTGGCTAACCAGGAGGGGAAGGGGGAAGGGGGCTCATTGACAGTCTGGGCACAGGGCTCTGCAGTGTTGGGGGTGGTAGAGGAGACACAAGAGCAGCCTAAACCTGGCAGTGGACCCAGCGTGGGGTGGTCCCAGCATGGGGATGGCTCTCCTCCATACCACACCCATCACCAGGTTTGGGGTGAAGGACCCAGGTGTCCTTGACAGATCCCCACTGAGAGAGAGAACCAATGGCTGAAAAGTGAGTTCATGCCCTCTCCAACCATCCTGAGTGTCCCTTTGCCTGCTATCCTTGGTCCTTCCGCCCACCGCCATCCTCCATCACCCCCATGGACCTGGACACGAAGGCCCAGAGACTGATCCGGGAATCGGTACCAGCTTATCATCCCATCTCTGCCTGGGGGACTCTGGGCAAATCTCACCCCCTCTGAGACTCAGTTTCTTCCTCTGTAAAAGGAGAGGACTGGCCTCTCCGGCCTCTGACGCCCCTTGCAGGCCCAACTCTGCCAATGATGCTTTCCGTGACTATCTTCCTTTGTAAAATGAGTGTAACAGCCTCTGCCTGGCCCACAGGACTGATGTAAGGCTCACAGAGGGCCTGGATGGAAAAGGACCTTCCCCAAAGGACACAGTGCTCCACAAAGGTCAATGTCTACATTATTGAAGGGTAGTGTAGACAGGACAGGAAAAGCTTTTCTTTCTTTTCTTTTTTCTCCCTTTGGAAGGGAAAATTGAGTGGTTTGGGTGTGGGAGCCCCTGGCCAGGCCTCCCTGGGGGTAGGGAGTAGGGGGTGGGGGGAGGGAACCAGATAGAACAGAAACTCCATGGGGCAGACACAGCTATGGAAAAAGCCAAGGGCACTTTCCATTAGATCAGGGCATGGTCCACCAGGGAGGGGAGTGAGAAGGGGACGGGAGACACCCCCTCAGCTCTCCTGTCACCCAAGCTGGGGAGGGATGGGGGAGGCTCAGAAGTCCCTCCTTCCCCTTCCTCCTGCCCCATGGGCGGCTCCCAGCCATGTCCAGGAAGAGCCTGGGAATGAGGAAGGGGGTCCTGGTGACTGGTCATAAGCGATGGCTGCCCCCCCCAAGAATCCATACTTCTATTTAGATGTTGTTGCTTTTTTTGTTGTTGTTTTTTTTTTTTTAGGGGGGGTTGTTTTTTAATGAGGGAATCCATACTTCTAAAGAAAACCCAGGTTTGCAAAGGGATTTAGAGCCAAGATCTCTTTTGATCCTCACAACACGCAGGTGGGGTCAGTCCTGTTATTATCCCCATTTTATAGATGAGGACACTGAGGCTTAGACAAAACAAGCTGGATTATCAACAACCCCCCCCCCCCATATACACACATCCACACACACTCTCTGAGCCCATCCCATGGTTCTGTGGTGCACCCTTCAGTCCTCCCTCCCCACCTCAGAACCTGGGAAGGAGAAAGGGAAGGAGACAGCATCAGATCCTGCCCACACAGGTCCACAGGCCCATGGGAGGGAGGTCCTGGGGGGTGGGGGAGGGGGCAGGTTGGAAGGGGGTGGCAAGAGTCTGAACATGCCTGGTGAGGGCAAGCAAAGGCAGGCCACCCTCCCCTTCTCAAGGTCACGGTGAGGCTAGAGACCACAGTCCACGTACCCCCACCCCGCCCCCAAGTGAGATCAAGAAGACACCCCCCACATGGATCAGCTCCTCTGAGGTACAGGAACCCACCTGCTAGATACCCCCCACGCCCCCACCCCCACCCCCACCCCACTTCTCATACTAATGGGAAATTCCAGACATGTCCTCGCCAAGCCCAGACCTGCATGCCCACCCTCCCACCCCCTATTTTAGGCTTAGGGGAGGGACCTCTTAGAAGGCCAAGGCACCCCACACCCAAATCAGGGTCTGGAAGAGAGAGCCAAGAGGCCAAACACACAGGAATAGTTTATTGCCACCTCACCCCCACCCCCTAGGATGGAAAGGGCTGAATGAGACTGGGTGGGAAAAGCGGGGACAACGCAGAGAAAAGTACCCCCCAAGGAGTAAGTGGAGCAGGCCTGGCTGGAATCTTCGAGGGAGACGGGACACCAGGCTGAGGGGCAGGATCCTCTTCCCTAGGGAATCTCCTAGGGCCGGGACTGACTGAGCAGCCTTCCCCATCCCTGAGACGCTCCAGATACTCTAGGGAACAGACCCCCCCAGATCTGAGCCCCTCTGGGTACCTTCCACCAGCCAGGAGACAAGAGGGGGAGGCTCATTCCCTTGGTCAGGCATTTTTCCCTCCTCTCCCCCAGGTCCTCCTAAGCCTCCTCCCCCCAAACTCCCCCTACAAAAGTGGGGAGGGATGAGCTGCTGACCATCCAGGCACCTGCTGACGGGGCCTGAGCCCACTTCCATCCTTGGAACAGCCCCCCGCATCTGCCCAGCCCCATCTCAGGCTTCTGCCATGCCCACACTCCAGGCCCCGGGCCTTGACCACCCAAGCAGACCCCCTGGAGTCAGTGTCCTAGCCAAGGGCTCAGCCTTGTTATTATAACAGTGACTTCCCAGGCAGTCAGATGAGCAAACACAGGAGACACGTGGCACCAGGAAGAGACTTCCTCTGCCTGGCACCCATGACCCTGGTCCAGCCACCCCCTCCCCCCAACTCACAGTTTTTCATCCAGCCAGGCGAACCCCAAAGGCATCGCATACCAACACCCCGAGCCCCCCTGGAGCCTGCAGCCCCGGCCCTCTCCCTACAACTCCAGCCAAAGCTGGTCTAGCAGGATCACCCCACCCCACAGCTAACACCCAGATTATACATGGAGGGAGGGGCGCAACAAGCCTAAGGCATCCTAAGTATTTTTCTCCCCATTTTTCAGAAGAGGAAACTGAGTCCTGGAGAGGGGAAGTGATCTGCCCATAGGCAGAAAGCCAATAATAGGAACCCGAGACTTCCTGACTCCCAGGTCAACGATCCGTCGGCTACACTGTGATCAACCGAGTTGATCTTGGAGCTAAAACTGGGACATGGTCCCCCAAATCATCATTGCCTGTGGGGTCTCCAGTGGAAGAAGGGGGAATGAATGGGATAATCTCCCCATTCAAGAGGCATCAGGGTACATGGAAAGAGGTCTGGTCTGAGGACTGGGGTTCAATCACCCTGTATGACCAGCTCCCCACGTGGCCCTGGGTCTCAGTGTCCTTGCCCTGTAAAATGAGGAGACTAGATCAGATCGTCCCTTCCAGCTCTAGAACAACGAACCCACCCATGTGACCCACATCGCTGCCTTGAGCCTCGGTTTCCCCATCTGTAAAAAAGGAAGTTGGTCTAAGCCCCAAAGGTCTATTCCAGGTCTAGGTCTAGGATCCCAGGCCCAAGAGGAAAGAAATACTTCTTCCTCTGAAGTAACGGCCTCACACAGAGTAACCCAAGACCCCTCTGCCTGCCACATTGGGCAGCCATGACCTAAGACCCCAAGCCCCAACCACAGACCAGAAGGCCAGCCTAAGAAATGGGCAACCAGACTACATCCATAGCATTTATGCCACAGGGACTGCAGGGGAAGGGCTCAAAGGCTAGACTTGAACCCAGATCCTCCAGCCTCAGAGGCCAGCTCTCTCTGCTATGCCAGGGATATGATAATGATGAAAACGATGATAATGCTTTCTATCTAGAAGCTCCAGAGCAGAGATGTCAAACTCCCAGCCTCCCCCAACAGGGAACCAGATTAAAACATAATCTGGCGGGGCAGCTAGGTGGCGCAGTGGATAGAGCACTGGCCCTGGAGTCAGGAGTACCTGAGTTCAAATCCGGCCTCAGACACTTAACACTTACTAGCTGTGTGACCCTGGGCAAGTCACTTAACCCCAATTGCCTCACTAAAAAAAAAAAAAAAACACACAAAAAACCCATAATCTGGCAATGTTGAACAAAATAAAGACAAATACCATACAACGTAGACGATGCTACTTTGCGGTTTTCTGAGCCAATGTGCCGCCTTCAAGGATCTGTTTCTATTTGAGTCAGATGCCACTGATCTATTTGGTACACGTGTTGTTACCCCCATTTTAGAAAGAAAGCTGAAGCTCAGACATTTGGAGGACTTCATTTTATAGGAGAAGTGACTTGCCCAGGGTCACATGGCTAGACGTGTCTGAGGAAGAATACAAACTAGTTCCGTACTCCCTATCCAGCGTACTATTATTTGTACTAAAAGTCCCTCCCCTTTTTTTGTACCCTGGACCCCTTGGGCAGTCAGTTTGCTAAAGCCTATGCACCCCACACCCAAATCAGGATCTGGGGAAGGGAGCCAAGAAACCAAACAGACAGCCTATGTACTTAGAAGAATGTTTCTAAATGCAAAGGAAACCAATATTAAGATGCAGTTATCAAAATATTTTTAAATCAAAATATAAAACCAAAATATAAAAAGGCAAAATGTAAAACAATCCAAATATAAAAATATGAAAAAATAAAAATATAAGTTCATGGATACCCTGAAATTTATCAGCAGATAATTGGGGTCCGTGGAACCCAGGTCCAGAATCCCTGCTCTACTTGTGGATAACCAGCCCCTGGATAATTGAGAGTGGGCTACAAGGCTAATGTGGCTCTGAGACAGCAGGCCCCAAAGCCCAGACCTCTCCTCTTGGGGATCAACCGCTGGGGAGGGAGGTCAGAGCTCCCAGCACTGCTAGGGTCCAGACCAGTGAGGAGTGACTAGCTGAGCCACCTGGGCCCTGGAATGTGGGTAATGCCCAGGCCTCACATCAGGGTGGAGGAGGGAAGGCCAGCAGAAAGAAGTCTGGAATCCGACATCTCCTCCCCTCCTCCCCAGTCTGGACCACCACCACCCAGGGAAACCAGAAGGCATGAGCAACACCAGCCCCCGGAGACAGCCAGGAGGCTACAAGTGGGAGGTGGGAGGACCCAAAAAGCAGGGCCAGGAAATTCCTGAACCCCCCCTCCCCACCCTCAGCCTAACCCCTGGAGCCAAGAAAAACTAACAAAGGCTGGACCCTTGGAGGAGGATGGGGAGGTCTCTCTTATCACCTGCCAATCCCCAAGCCAAGCCCTCTCCTGGGGGGCACAAAGCCCCCTTATCTCAGGGAGCACACTCGAGGCAAGAACTCTGCCCCTGCTTCATCTTCCCAGGCTCTCCTGCTCAGTTGTGGCTGGCTGGCCAGAAGCGGGGGGCAGGGGACTCCCAGGAGACATACCTGTCCCAGCTATGCCCGGAATGCTGTTGGCTCTGGCCAGGGGCCCAGAGATCAGAGGAGGAGAGATTACAGTGAGCAAACCTGGGTTGGAGGAGCTTTCTCTGGTGGCCCTTGAAAAAGGCTTGTGGGGGGCAGTAGAGGGGATGGAGTCAACCCCCCCCCCTTCTCTCTGTTCTACCTAAAGCGGCCGGAAGGCCTGGAGAAGACCCAGGAAGCCAGAGCAGGAAAGTCTGCAGGGAAATCGGCCTTCTGGGCCTGCTCAGATCTGGCTCCCCTCGGCCCTCCCCTCCACTCACCTCCCCCACAGGCTTTCGGCCACAGCCCTGAGAATTATCCAGAAACAGGGACCCGGCCCCAGACCTGCCAGGCCACCCAGGCCACTCAGGCCCCCCAGGCCAAAGCGGCAACGTGCTAAAGAACATCTCTGTCAGAGATTGCCTGGATAAAGAAGTGTTTGCTTGGGATCCCCAGCCTTTGGTCGCAGCAGGGATTCGCCTGCAAGACACCCCACTCTCCTATCTTCACCTGCATTGTCAAAGGGAGCCAGGAGGGAAGTAACAAGCAGCAACAAGCAACAGCTGATCTTGGTCCCACCCCAGCAAAACTGCCAGTGGGAGACCCCTTTGTGCTCGTGCCCCAGTTTCCTCTTCTGTAAAATGAGGGGGTTCTACTCCAAGACCAATAAGGTCCCCTCCAACTCTAAATCGCTGATTCGACTCCCTAACCCTGTGAGACACCGACAAAGGGCCCACCTGTGCTAGGAGAGCCAGGCGGCCCACAGCCACTAAATCACGGATCTCACCGGACACACAATAGACAGAAAATAAAGCCAAAATCAATCAGGAAGGGCTTCGGGTAGGGAATAGCTTCTGAGCTGAGCCTTGAGGGAAAGGAGGGATTGATTCTAAAGAGGGGAGGGTGAGAAGGGAGTGTGCTCCAGGCAAAGACCCGGAGACTGGAGATCTCAACACCCAGGTGCTGGTTTGAGGGGGTGTAAAGAGAAGAACAGACCAAAGTCCTCCTCCCCACTTCTGATTCCCACCCCACCCATCATCAGTTGTCCTGACTTTTGTCCTGCCACTGGACTCAGTGATTCTGGAGAAGACAGTGAGGCTGACAATTTCCTGTAGCTCTGCCTCACTTAATTCACACCAGAGGGGCAGCTAGGTGGTGCAGTGGATAAAGCACTGGCCCTGGATTCAGGAGGATCTGAGTTCAAATTTGGCCTCAAACACTTGACACTCACTAGCTGTGTGACTCTGGGCAAGTCACTTAACCCTCATTGCCCCACAAATTTTTTTTAAAAATTTTAAAAATTCACACCTGAGTCAAGCTATCATCCTGTGATGTCATTGGTCCTCTTTGAAAACAAAGGATGAACAACAGCATCCTCCACCACCCCCCATTCCAGCAGGCCTCTGGAGATGGGAGGGGAAAAACAGCTTAGAGAAACAGAACTCCTGAACCCCTGTCCCTAACCCCAGCTGTCCTGCCTCCCAACACAGTGAATAGGAAGCACGACAGACCTGGATTCAAAGCCTGCCTCAGATATCATTCAGTATATGTGACCTTAAGCAAAAAATTGCATTTCAATCCAATCCAACAAGTACTTATTAAACACCTATTATATACCGGGCACCAAAAAAAGAAAGGAAGAAAGGAAGGAAGGAAGGAAGGAAGGAAGGAAGGAAGGAAGGAAGGAAGGAAGGAAGGAAGGAAGGAAGGAAGGAAGGAAGGAAGGAAGGACGGAAGGAAACAAGCAATCCCTTCCTCCACTGAGTTTACATTCTCTTCTGGGGAGGAGGCAGGAAATTAACTTCTGAAACTCACTTTTTTCATCTGTAAAATGAGGTTAATGTCTCAAGGACACCAGGTACTGTATAAAGGTCAATTATTAATTGTTATTCCCCCTCAAGATGTCAGAAAATGTTAGTGTTAAAACCGGGGTGGGGGGCCTTCAGAAAAAGAGATCAGAGTTGAGAGAAATTGCAAAACTCGGCTCAGAGTTTAAGTAAGGGGGACCTCTGCTACATCTCCCCTCCCTGAAAATAACCAGGCAGAATTCTGTCTCTGTCTCTCTGTGTCTCTGTGTCTCTGTCTCTCACGTGAACTTTCTAGCTCTAAAGCCTTAAGGACAATCTGAGGACTTGGCCTGGGCACAGCCCATTCTCCTACTCACTCCAGATAATTAGCATCTCACATCAAGACAGAGAGAGAGGCAGGTGACACCATCCATCCAAGGAGTCTGGATTCTGGTCACAGATCACTGGAGAGCCCCTCAAATGACAAAAAGCCCTCCCCCCCAACAATGGCCTTTGCCCAAGGGTCTCTAATTAGGGGGAAGCTACTGCCTCCCCAACCCACTTCTGGACAGCTCTGATGTCCAGGAAGTACCTGTTGACACCAAGTCCCCTTTGCAAGACAGACCCATTTTCCCCCACAGGCTCAGTTCCATAGCAGCTACTGACTAACTGTGAACTTTGACAAGTTAAAAATGCCCTCTCGGGACTTGTTTCCTCAACTAGAAAAAGGGAACTTTTCAAAGATGTCAATGTTGGAGGGACTATGGAAAGAAAGACATACTGATACATTGTTGGTGGAATTGTGAATTGATCTAACTATTCTGGAAAGCAACTTGGAATTATGCTCAAGTGACTAAAAATGCTATACCCTTTAACCCCAAAATGCCACTATGAGGCAGGCATCCCAAGAAGGAAAAAGGGGTGGGGTTGGGGGGAGTCCCAAATATACCAAAATAGAGTGTTCCAAAGTCTTAATGTAGTTTTCAGTTTCAAGACTTTTGCAATACCCTATGCTAATAGCAACAAAGTAGACACCAAACAACTGGAGAAGGGCTAAACCAAATAGGGCACATGAATGTAATGGAATATTGCTATACTATCAGAAAGATGACTATGAAGAAGATTCATAGGAGACTTCTTTGAACCAAAGCAAGCAAAACCAGGAAAACAATAGATACGCCTACAACAATAGAAATGAAAAGACCCCCCCCCAAAGTTCCTGGCTAGTATGCAATTATAATGACTAAGCTCAGCCCCAACCAGAGTTGAGAAAATGTGTCCCATTCCCTTCACTGCAGAGGTGGGGGGGTTACAGGTGTGGAGTACTGCATATACTGACTGACATGGTCAATGTATTGGTGATTTTTGCTAAACTGATCTTTTTTCTTCTTCCTTTTAAAATCTTTGTTATAAAGGACAACTCACTGGGTACAGGGGAGGGATATTTTGGAAATGATAGAACAAGAAAGGCAATAAAAATAAGGTGATTAAAAAAAAAAGAATGTTAGTTCCTTGAGGGCTTAACCTGTTTCTCTTTTGTCTTAGTAAATAAGAAACTTAATAAATACAATTCATTATCTTGTTCTTCGGGTCCACTTTGAATGAATGGGACAGAATAGGAAGGAAGGGAGCAGAAAGGGGATCTTAGAGGTCTGAATTCAACTCCCACCCCATTTACAGACAGAGAAACTGAGGCCCAGGGAAGTGATTTGTTCAAGGTTCTACAGTTCAGAAGTAGCAAAGCCAGGATTCAAATACATGCCCTATGACTCCCAATCTAGGGCTCTTGCTATGTCACTACGTTGCCTGCCCACCCTCTAACATTCACAGTCCCCTTCCCACCCCGCCCCAAACACACACACACACACACACACACACACACACACACACACACACACACACACACACACGCTTTCCCACTTCTCCTTCCCCTTGTAGAACTCTAGTCAATCGGTCCCAAATAAATGTTCAGGCTGTCCTTAAGCCCAGGGCCCAAGCCCTATCCCCTGTTGGGCTACCTTAGAATCATAGATTCAGGGCTAGAAGGAACCACGAAGATGATCTGCTCCAATCTCGTCCTTTTTTATCTGATCAGGAGACTGAGACCCAACAAAATAGTAAATGACTGAGCCAAGGTCACGCAGTTAGTAAGGCAGTGAGGAGAGGTTACAAGGCTGGAATTAGAAACAGCGTCTCTCCTGAATCAAAACTCAGGGCTCTTCCCCCTCTCCCCCATACCTACCCTGTCCCTGTCACCTTCTCTGGATTGGGCTGCTGGGCTTTAAACTGAGTATTGAGTGAGAATCCCCCAACTCCACCCAAAGAAATGTAAGACCTTTTCCAACTAATATTAAGATGACTTTTGGGCAGCTCAGAACCCCTTCTCCCTCAGAATAAGGGCAGGGACCTTTGACCCTGTATCTCCACAGCGTAATGAAGCTCAGTGGGGGAGCTTGGGAAGTGTTAATAGAAGAGGAGCACAGAGCAGGAGCTTGGGGGGGACAACCTCCCAGACCATCTCATCAGTTGCTCTCCATTGACATAGGAGGAAACTGAAGTCAAGGCACCTAAGAGGATCACAAATCTAGAGCTCAAAGGGGCCTCCCATACCCCTCATTCTACAGATAAGGAAACTGAGACCCAGGCTTGCCCAAGGTCACACAGGCAGGCCAGTGACAGAACCATAATTTGAACCCAGGGCCTCTTAGAACAGCAGTGGAAAAAACACTAGTTCTAAACTCAGAGACCCTAGATTCGAATCTTACCTCAGAGCTCACTACATAGAAGGCAGCTAGGTGGTACAGTGGATGGAGCGCTGGGCCTGGAATCAACCAGACATGAGTTCAAATTCCAGCCTCAGACACTTACTAGCTGTGTAACCCTGAAGTAGTCATTGAATTTGTCTGCCTCAGTTTCCTCACTTGTAAAACATGGAAAATAACATCACCCACTCCCGGAATTGTTGTGAAGATCAAAGGAGATACTTGCAAAACACTCAACACAATACCTGGCACATAGTAGGTATTTAATATTTTTTTTCTTCCTCTATAAGCAATCCAGCTGAGTAAGCGTTAGTCTGCCATGCTTAGGGAATAAAAACAGCTGCCAGTTAAACCACCCTTTAAGGGCAGCTAGGTGGTGCTGCAGTGGATAGAGCACCAGCCCTAGAGTCAGTAGGACCTGAGTTCAAATTTGACCTCAGACACTTGACACTTATTATCTATGTGACCTTGGGCAAGTCACTTAACCTCAATTGCCTCCCAATAAAAAAAATTTTTTAATTAAAATTTTTTTAAAAAGAGTACATTACAGGGGGCAGCTAGGTGGCACAGTGGATAAAGCACCAGCCCTGGATTCAGGAGGACCTGAGTTCAAATCTGGCCTCAGACACTTGACACTTACTAGTTGTGTGACCCTGGGCAAGTCACTTAACCCCCATTGCCCCAACAAACAAAAAAAGAGTACATTACAAGTATTATCTCATTCGATTCTCAGCCCAACCCTGTAAGGTGGGTGCTATGTTTACAAAGTCGGACATAGACTCAGAAATGCCCATTACTGTCAGTGGTAAGATTGGAACCCAGGTCTTGCTAACTCAAGTCCAGTACCCTTTCCACTCCATCAGATGGCTGCCTAGGGGAACTCCTTGGTGATTAGACAACAGGCCCTGCCCTCTCAGGCAGCCTCTTGGCAATGAGACAATAGGGACTTACTTTCTACTCTAAACTAACAAGAGAGGCAATCTAGCACAGTGTCGAGGGCATGGGATTTGGCATCCGAGGGCCAAAGCCCAGCCCTGCCGCTCAGTAGCTAGCTGTGTAACTTTGGGCAAGTCAATTCAATTCTCTGGAACTCAATTTCCTTATCTATAAAATGAAGATAGCAGAAGAGATGACCTCTATGGTCCCTATCAGCCATAAATCTCCCAGCCTGTAAACTTCAAAGGCCAGATGAGCTGGGAAAACGCTGGCTTGTGCCTACCTGAGAAAGGCAAGGAGAGGGTAGGGCAACCCTGGCATGACTCAGGGCCCGGGCATAGGAGAAATGGCCTCTGCCTACCTGAGGAAGGACAGGAAGGGGTAGGCCAACGCTGGCATGACTCAGGGCCCGGGCATAGGAGAAATGGCCTCTGCCTACCTGAGGAAGGACAGGAAGGGGTAGGCCAACGCTGGCATGACTCAGGGCCCGGGCATAGGAGAAATGGCCTCTGCCTACCTGAGGAAGGACAGGAAGGGGTAGGCCAACGCTGGCATGACTCAGGGCCCGGGCATAGGAGAAATGGCCTCTGCCTACCTGAGGAAGGACAGGAAGGGGTAGGCCAACCCTGGCATGACTCAGGGCCCGGGCATAGGAGAAATGGCCTCTGCCTACCTGAGGAAGGACAGGAAGGGGTAGGCCAACGCTGGCATGACTCAGGGCCCGGGCATAGGAGAAATGGCCTCTGCCTACCTGAGGAAGGACAGGAAGGGATAGGCCAATGCTGGCATGACTCAGGGCTCTTCCATGCTCCTGAGGGGCACCCACCCCACCCCACTAGCACACATTCTGGCCGCTGGTCACAAGGACTGTTCATCCCAGTGACTGAGTCACACTGACGTTTGCCCCAACCTTGCATCAGTGCCATCATCCAAACCCAGGGTTAATTAGTCATTTGCTCTTTTGGACTTTGGCCCCTGGGCAGAGAGGTAGTTCTGTCTAGTCCTGCTCCATCTTCTCTTCCTCCTCCCATCCTCAAAGCTCTGTCCTATATCCTCTTGTCTCCACGCACTGGCTCCTCCATCTCATAGGACCCCAGTTGGAAAGAGCCTTAGAGATCATCAGTGTCAAAGACCCTCATTTTCAAAGGAGGAAATTGAGGCACAGACCTATCAAATGAGCCTGCTTAGGGTCAAAGGGCTGGCACGTATCTGAGGGGGGATTTGAACCCAAGTCTTCCTGATTCTCGAGCCTTATCGGCTATGCCAAGCAGCCTCTCATCTAGTCATCTAGTCCCAGGGTTTCATCTTTAAGTAACAATGGCCAAATTCCTCCTTCCCAGTCCCAGCCCCTCCCCAGAGCTTCAGTCCTCGGCTTTCCAGCTGCCTTCTGGGTACCACAGAGATCATGACCAGCCAGCACCTCCAATTCAAGGCCTTCTGTCCCGGCTCAGCCTCTTCCCCTTTAGAGCTGCCCTCAAAAAAATAAATAAATAAAGAGCTGCCCTCCTGTCTCTCTCCTCACCACCATTTGCCGCTAACACCCACCCCCCATCCCATACACAGGCTCAAAGTGCTGTCGAAGGCAAAGATCTGGATTTAGAACCAAAAAGATTCAGGTCCAAATGCCCAAGACTGGGCAAGCTACTTCTCACCTATAAGACAAAGGGCTCAATTCAACAAGCATGTACGTGCTTAAAACGGGCTAGGCCTGGGGAGGCAGCAACAGGCAGGCCCTGACCACAGGGACCTTACATCCTACACATACTCAGGTGGAGAAAAGAAAGTCTTTTTTTTGTTTTTTGTTTTTTTTTTTAGTGAGGCAATTGGGGTTAAGCGACTTGCCCAGGGTCACACAGCTAGTAAGTGTTAAGTGTCTGAGGTCGGATTTGAACTCAGGTACTCCTGAATCCAGGACCGGTGCTTTATCCACTGCGCCACCTAGCTGCCCCGAAAGTCTTTTTTAAAAATATTTTTATCAGGCCTCATGATTTTTCCTGGATAGAGGGAATTTCATCTTCCAGTGAAGGTTGTCATCCCCTTTACAACTTATAATCTTGTTTTCTCCTCAAATATTTTATATTTTCCCAATTACATGTACAAGGCTTTTCACTTTTTTCTTAAATTTTGAGTTCCAAATTCTTTCTTTCCCTCCCTTCTTCCCCTCCTCCCTCATTGAGAAGGCAAGCAATTTGATGTGGGTTATGCCTGTGCAGTCATGCAAAACATATTTTCATATTAGTCATGTACAACTTATCTAAAGAATTGCTTGGAACAATAAAAAAATGAAGTGATCTGCCCAAAGATCCCGTAGCAAGTATGGGTCAGAAGTGAGACTTGAACCCAGGGCTTTCTGGATCTGAGGCCAGCTCTCTATCCACTAAACAATACTTCCGCTCATATTTCCATCACTTATTAATAACATCTGGGAGTTATTTTAGACCAGCTCTGTGATTCCCTTGACATAGGGAGCCACTACCAAAGATTTCCACCACCTCATAACACTCATCATTTCCAGGGGTACCCCACACCATCTTGTCTTTCCCCTTCACTTTCCCCTTCTGTTGAGATGAAGGGCCACCAGGCCTTCAAGTAAGCAGGCTCACTAGATGTCTCTGTGCCTCAGCTCCTCCCCTGTCTTAGCATCAGCCTTGCCTCCACACCCTGCAGTCCCCTAGCACTGCTATCTTAGCTCCCTATGTATCCTGAAAACCTCTAGGCCTTGCCATCTTCCCTACCGTGGCATCCTTAGGACTCGGCGACTTTCTGCCCTATAGGGAAATATTCCTTTCTAAGTTCTCCCCTCCCGCCCCAGCTGGAGGGAGCTCCTGGAAACAAGGACCATCTCAATTCTCCCCAGTGCTCAGCACAAGGTCGGTTATTCATTCATTCACTGCTGTGCAAACACAAAGTAATTTCCAAAGGGGGGAGAGAAATGAACAGCTTGGGGAGGGGGCCAGACATCCCCCCACCCCCATGGCACCTGGGCAGAGGAGAAGAGGAGGTGTCTGTTAAGGTGGGGAGGTGGGGGAGAGACAGCCTGTTCAAAGGCATGGAGGTAGGAAAAGAGTGTCCCATAGAGGAAATAGCTAGAAAGGAAGGATAATGCTAAAAGGGGAGGCAATGTGAAATTCAAGAGCAGAAAGGTGAGGGAGAGGCAGATTGTGGACCACTTTCAGTGGAGAGTTTGTATTATCCCAGCTAAGCTCTCAGATTCCCTCCAGCTCTAAAATCCTATGAGGCTGCGATCTCTGACCCTTCCCTCTCTCTCCCTCCCCCCAACATCCAATCAGCCCATGGACACTCTCCCATCTGTCCCTCTACACCCTCCCATCTCTTCTCACCGGGATTACTGCAATGGCCTTGACTTCCTTCCTTCTGTATCCCCGCTCTCCAGCCCATCCCTTCGCCCAGCTGCCAAACCCCTAAGGTATGAGAGGTGACTGGGTCACTCTTCTGCTCCAGAACCTTAAATGGCTCCCAGGCACAGAAAAAATAAAGCCCGAACTCCTCTGTCTGGGGCCTCCTTTAGAGCCATCCACACAATGGCCCAACTTCCCCATGTCACTTCAACAATTATCAAGTGCCTACTAACTACATCAAAACTGGGCAACAGAGAGCCACAGGTGAATAACAATTAGATCCCTCCCTCAGGAAAGTTACAACCTGACGCCGATGGATGGGGAAGAATTCACGGACTTCAATAACTGGGATAGAGGCAAAAATGCTCTTAATTTATCTTGTGTAATCATTTATTTATCTGAGAGGCAGTGCAGAGAACCAGCCCGGAAGCCAGAAAGACCTGGGTTCAAGGTCTGCCTCTGACCCATCCTGGTAGAGTGACTTTGGACAGGTCACCTAACTTTGCAGCACCGCTCTAGGCAACTCTTAGAGAGGACATTGACCGGCCCTGAGAGAAGGTGTGGTCCTTGTGGAAGAGATTGAGGGTTTCATTAGTAAGGCATTTAATAAATGGTTGTGGATTGACTAATAGAATACAAGACCACTCCCCTTTGTGCCCATGGAGGGAAAGGCTCTCCATCGGCCAGGCTGGTCTCTTTCCCACTGACCCCTAAGTCCTTCCTTATGCCCACCAATCTCCTTGCCTTGTCCTAATCTTCCCCATAATTCTAGACCCACAAAGCCCTCTGGGATCTCTCTGGATTACTGCCCCCGGCCCGTGACTGTGAGCTCCCACATACTGTGAGGGAGCGCCCTATGATCAAGGGGTCCGTTTCTCCTCTGTCTCCCCAACTCTCCTTCCCACGGGCCTGGACTCAGAGACTGTGCTGGGATGAAGCTTCAGGATCCAGGAGGCTGAGAACTCTTCCTTTCTCCCTGGACGGGAAGACCTACAGACCTTTGGGGAGGCTCAGCTTCCCCCACGGTCCTCGCTGGCCCAGACTGACCCCGCCACGCTCTTAGCCACAACATCACCCACTCCCTTTCCTTCCTGCCCCTCAACCCTCATCCTCCCAGACAGGGAGGTTGGCCACACGAGGAAAATGGGTGTGATGAGGAACGCCAGGGGTAGCACAGCTGTCCCCAGGCCACAGGAACCCAGGCTAGGGGAGCTGAAGGCCACCCACCCTCACCCACCCTGGAGAAAGCAGAGTCTGTTGGGAAAGAGGACGCTGGACCTTCATTCTGGTCCTCAGTCCCTGCCCCCACCCCCTTAGCAGCCAGACATCTGGAAAGAAGTGAAGCTCGCCCCCACCCCCGACCTCCACAAGGCCCGGCAGGGGGACGGAGCTCTTTCCTCCTCACTTGTCCCCTCGTTGGAGTCCCTTCTCTGCCCAGGGCTTGGGAGGGCATGCCCCCAGAAAGAGAAGAGAACTGGGCCAAAGACGGGGGCGGGGTCAAGAGGCAGGGGAAGGGAAGGTTGAGCTCTGGGCCCTGGATTCCAGGGGGGCCCTCCCCCAGAGGCCTCATCCCCACACAGTTCAAAGCAGGAACAGAAAGGGAAGGAATGGGAAATCACCACTCCCACCCCCCTGTGGAGAGGAAGCCCCTCCCCACATCCCCACTGAGGGCACATCCCCTCCCAGACCAAAGGGGAAGGACATGGGACAAGGGCTGGGGGACATCAGGCTGCTCCCACGGTCTCTGAGCCCTCATCCCCTGTCCCATTTTCCTGGTGAAGTTCCCAGCCCTGGGGGCGGCCGCCTCTGTACTGTCCTGGGCCCCGAGGCAGACAGGATCTTGGGGGTCAGAGGTCCAATCTCCTTACTTGTTGTGTTCAGTCATGTCTGTCTCTCTGTGACCCCATTGGGGGTTTTCTTGGCAGATACTGAAGCCGTTTGCCATTTCCTTCTCCAGCTCATTTTACAGATGAGGAAACTGAGGCAGACAGGGTGAAGTGACTTGCCCAGGGTCATACAGCTAGTGTCTGAGGCTACATTTAAATTCAGGTCTGACTCCAGGCCCAGCCTTCCGCCCACCTCACCATAGAAACTGAAGTATAGGGAGGAAAGGTGACTTGCCCAGGGGCACACAGCTAGTAAGTATCTGAGACAGGATTCAAACTCCAGGTTTTCAACTAAGGAATAGACCCGTGGGCCCCAAGTACAGAAATCTCACCACCACACAATGCTGTAGCCAAAACCTCCTTCCACTGGGCTAGGGGTGGGGGGAAGGCCACAGGAGGAGGGAAGATCACTCCCTTGGGACCTCTCCCTTGATGTCAGGCCTCAGGGTTCAAGGCCCTGCTTCTCCTTCCCCCATTCCAAAGGACAGACAAGACAGCCTGCCCAATACATTCACCCCAGGACTCTGCCCTGAGGGGAGAGTTCAAGGGATACCACACAGCTGCCAACGCAGGTCCCTCTCCAACTCAGGACACTCCAAAAGCTCCCTGTGCCTCTGTTTGGCATTCAAGGCCCTTTATCGCTCCCCTTCAAGGACGGTGTGTCTGCTCCAGTCAAAGTGGCCTTTTTGCTGCTCCTCACAAGGTACTCTATCTCCCCCCTCCACACCTTTGTCTTGGCTGTGCCCCATACCTAGAGTACACTCACTCCTCACTTCTGCCTTGTGTCATCTGCCACTTCCATAAAAACCCAGGTCAAACACCTCCTCCTGATGCCCCGGATACAAACGGCGTCCCCACCAAATTACCTGCTAATGACTTTGCAATGTTCTACATATTTATCTATGTGCTCCACACTTCCCCCTGGTCAACTGTAAGGTCCTGCAGGGCAGGGCCTGCTCCCTTTCTGCCTGGCAGAGATCTGGCTGCTACGAAGTGTTTGCTCCTTGACTGAGGGAAGCAGATGGGATACAACCTCTTCATCCTGTCTCTCCCTCCAGTTACGTGACTCGAGCCCCTTCCTCTTCTTGACCTCAGCAAGGGTGCTGCAGTGATGGGCTTGGGAGTCAATAGGACCTGGGTTCAAATTCCGCCTCTGAGACACAAACTGTGTGACTATGGGCGGATCACTCGGCTGTACTGAGCCCCGCTTTAACAGTACAGCAGAGAGAGAGAGTGCTGCTTCCAGAGAGGGGGGACCTGGGTTCAAATCCTGCCTGTCACTGGGCATGGGAAAAATCAGAGAATTGGACCAGACGGCCTGAGCAGCTTCCTAGTGGGTCCCTTGGGAGACTCCAAAAAAGATAATAATAGCTAACTTTATACAACACTTTTAAGGCTTGGCAAAGTTTTATCTCATGGGAGCCTCACAACCTTGGGAGGCGGGTGCTACTATTTTCTCCATTTTGTAGATGAGGAAATTGAGGCAGGCAGTAGTTAATCAGCTTGCCCAGGATCACAGAGCCAGCAAGTGTCAGAGGCTGGATGTGAACTCTGGTCCTCCTGATCCTAGGCCTGACATTCTATCCACTGAGCCACCCAGTCACCTTAGGTAACAGATCTGAAGTGTGGTATAAAAGTCCTACATAGGGGGCGGCTAGGTGGCGCAGTGAATAAAGCACCGGCCCTGGATTCAGGAGTTCCTGAGTTCAAATCCGGCCTTAGACACTTGAAACTTACTGGCTGTGTGACCCTGGGCAAGTCACTTAACCCCCGTTGTCCCGCAAAAAAAAAAAAAAAGTCCTATGTAAATGTTGGCTCTTATTATTATGAGGGGAACAGTGCTACCACACACCTCTCCACAGGGAGGGATCCCATCTCAGCTTCCCAGGATCCCAGAATCCTCCTTTCCTCTTAAGCAAAACTGGTCTAAGGCATCTGCAGAACTAGAAGGGACCTCAGTCATCTCCCCCTCCCCCATCCCCCAGATTAAGAAACTGAGTCTCCGAGTGGAAGAAAGACTTGTCCAAGGTCACATCGCAAAGGTAGCAAGCAGTGGGATCAGAATTCGAACCTAGGTCCTCTGAGAAGCAGTGTTGTAGAGTAGGAGGGAGTACTGGGTAGATGGTCCCTGTTGGGAGACCTTGGGAAAGTCTCTATACAGGTTTGAGATTATTTAGCTCTAAATCATGGTCCAGACCACAGTGTTAATTCTACCGTGATCCTCATTCATTCACATTTATAGTGTTTTCAAGCTTGAGGTCCCCCTCCCCAAAGGGAGCCCCCCCTTCCCAGAGGCTCTGGCTATCCTCCAAACCATGCCCCCCCATTAAAAAAAAAAGGAAAAAACAGACAGAATCCACCCCACTCCCATCAAGGCAAGTTGCCCCTGCTCCCTCCCTGACTTTGCTCTGCCTCTGAACAGGCTCCCCCATCTCAAGCATCTTGTGTTGCTATTTACCTGGTCCCAGCATTCTCATCTCCCAGGAGCAAGCTTTCCCAGAGAAGAGATGCAGGTCCCATTCCCACCCCGGCCCTGCCCCCACCCAGCCTGGCCCTCACAGCTGCCTGATACAAGCTGCTCCCTCCCCACCCCCCACCTCCCCAAAGGGAGGCACAGCCCCATGGGGACAGTGCTTCCGTTTAGACATCCCCAGGGAGGGCAGGGAGCCTGGCTTGCCAACGTCACAACATCCCAGGCCCCTGACCTCCAGTCGGATCTGGAATTCGGAGCGTCAGCAAGGCCAATGGGGGTGGGGACCGTCTAGAGAGGATGAGGTCAGGGCCAGAAAGGGCCAAAGAAAATTTCTCGGTCGCCCAGAAAAGCAACAGAACTTTTGACAGTGGGGGTGGGCAGGCATGGATGGGCATCATGACCCACCACCCCACTGCCCTCTCTCCAACAAGAAGCGATAACCCGCCACAAGAGGCTCCAGGTCCTCCCTGGCCCTCAGAGTGGGTCACCCAGAAGACAGAAGTGGAGGACAGAGACAGAGGCGCACCCAGCACCCATCCCGTGCTCACCTTCCACACAGTGTTCCACCTCCTCCAGGTTGCGAAGCGTGATGCGCATGAGGCTGGAATTCAACATCAGCTCGTTCTTATGTGCTGGCCACAGGTAGCGTGGGGCTGGGTTCACAAAGAAGATCCGGGTGTCCCCGGTGGACACCTGATTGTCACAAATGAGTGGGTCTCCAAAGCCACCAATCACCACTTTGTTCCCACCGTCAAGGAGGATCTCATGGGTAACCACCTCTTTGCCCTTAAGGTACCGCCAGACACGAACCTGGGGAGGGAATGAATGGCAGAGTCTAGTCAGAAGAGGGATCTAGGGGCTGGCAGATCAAATACCCAAGCTTTCCCTTCCACACGGAGGCTGCAGAGGCCAAGAGAGAAGCCTGGCCCCCTGGTTTCTCCACGCTGACGTTGTGGGACCTGGGGCCAAGGCCGTCTGCCATGCCTGACCCTCACCTCCACTTCCTATCATCCCACACCTCCTTTAAGCACCCCTTTGCCTCCTCATCCTAGGTAAAGCCTTTCCAGCTCTCCCGGTTATTATTTCCTCTTCACTTCAGTCCACCTGGTTCCCCAGCAGAGGAACCATTAGTTTTCATCTCCAGTAGATGCTGGAATGAAGTAGAATCCCCCTACCTTTTTCCAGGCCTGTTTCTTACCTCCTCAAAGGGAGACACGTTGACTGACCCCTCAGAAATCACAGGGCTTCTCTGTGAGCTGGAAGGTGCCCCTGACTTGGGCAGGGACCTCTGCCTGTCTCACTTTAGCCCTCATACTTGACACTCTCTATCTTCCTACTCCCATCTGTACCCCCCCCTCCCAGGACTAGAGCTGAAGGGTCCCTCCCCGCTCCAAAGCACTCATCTCCCAAAGGCATGCATGCATAAGAACACAGCAGGAAGGCTCATACATGTATTATGAGCCATAGACCTATGGGTAAAGAGAGAAGCATGTCACACACATACACATGCTGGATGTGGCCACCTAGGGAGCTCTCAGAATAATAACTATAGCCACAAGAGGTAGGTGCTATAGCTACTATATATCATATTCCTCCTGTGTGAAATGAGAGGATGGGATTAGATGACCTCTAGCATTCCTCTCAGCTCTAAATCTATAAACCTAAAATTTAGGCAAGGCCACACAGTTTACAAGTGTCAAAAGTGGGATTTGAACCCAGAACTTCCTGGCTGAGTCCTAACATTCAGTCTACTGTCCACACTACTTCTGAACCTCCAGGTACTCCCCAGAATGCCCCTCAACAGCCTTTGTTCCTCAGTGTTATTTCTACCATTTGGGGCCTGAGCTGAGCCCCTGGTCTCCTCCAATCCCCAACCCCTTCCCTAAACAAAGGAAACCTTTTAACAGGTTAGAGTGGCCTCAAAGGTAGACACCCAATGTAGAAAAACAGAGCCTTCCCCATCAGCCCAGCTGCTCTCTCAGGCCTGGCCTGAGAGCCAAATACTTCAAACTCCCATAAGGGGCTCCCCCTTTTCCCTCCCAGGGTGAGGCTAGTCCACCACCTCCCCGGATCCCTGCCCCTGCCCACTCAGAGGGCCAAGCCACCTACTCTTAAGGGGGCCCTGATTTCTCATTCTGAAGGGGGACTGGCCCATTCTCCCAGAAAAACAGACATTGGACCCAGTCCCTTCTGCTCATATCTGGCCAGGGGCCTGCCTCGAGCCTTTCCCAAGTCCCAGTAATGAAACTTCCAGACCCACACCAAAGCCCCCACACTTCCACAGGGATTGGTTTGTGGAAGACATTCAGAACAGCAGGACACAAGACTCCAGAGCCTGTGACATGTGTGGATAGTGTAATGGACTTGGAGCGAGAAATACATGGGGTCAAATCCAGCCTCAGATTTTTACTGTGTGCCCCTGGACAAGTCACTTTTCGACAAGCTGTGCCTCAGTTTCCTCCCCTGTAAAATGGGGAGAGGGCTGGATTCAGGGGCCTCTGAGGTACCTTCTGGCTCTAAATCCGTGATGCCATCACCCTGTACTGGGTTGCCGGCCCTGAGCTGACCTTCCCCCACCCACCTCTTCTTCCTCCATCTCACTGGACAAAAGGTCCCACCTAAACCTCAGTTCCCTCACCACCCCACCCCTGACCGGGCTCCACCTGCCCCATCTCAGGCACAGACCCCGGAGGTTCCAGGGCTGGTTTCCTATCAGCACCCTCCCCCTCCTAATGGGGCAGCAGGGTGGGGCAGACAGAAGGCCTTCCCCTCTCCTCTCCTCTCCTCCCCTATTTCAGTCTGGCCTGGCCCAGCTCACCCAGAGGTGCCTGGGGACACACAGAACCAGATTCAAGTTCAGGCAGTAGCCCTGGCCCCTCCCCTACCATTCCATGCCCTGCAGGTACCAGATTTGACAAACCAGTCTGGCAAGAGAGCTCCCTTCTGCCCTTCCCCCAACCTACTTCAGAAACAAGCCCCCATCATCCCCCCCACCCCCAGGTGAGACACCTGGGGAGTGCTGGGGATCGACAGAGCCCTGGGCCCACCCACAAACCCCTAGACACACACAGTCCTGAGGCTAGAGAAAGATGTCCTATCCCTCCTCGGTGCCCTTAGTGCTTCTGCGGCCAGTGAAGAGACTTACACACTCTCTGATGGAGGGCAGAAGTGCCCTGGGAAAAGGAGATGGGGGAGGGGTCCCCTGGGGACAAAGGAAGGAACCCAGCACCATCCTTCAGGGCCCTCCAAGAGATCAAGCCTGCTGGGCCAGCTCTCTAGTCACCCCTGGGCCTCCAAGTTTAACTCCCTTAATGCCCCCCCTTCCCGATCCCAGAGGGAGGCTGAGCCCAATGGGGTATTTGGAAGAAATGAAAGAAGCAGACACCACAAAGCACCCTTTATCCAGCACCACAGCAGCGCCCCCACCCCATGGGGACCATGGTTCCCCAGCCCTTCACTAGTGTGTCTGAACTCCCATTCTAATCAGCCCCCCCCCCCCCCCCCACACACACACATTCACACACACAGGTGGCTCCAGGTTAGGGGAAGGAGTCACTGAAGGACCAGCCTCCCAGTGCCTCCTCTAGGCCCCCTCCCACATGGCCACACCCAGGACCCTGGCAAGGAGGAAGTCGGGAAATCCTGCAGGGACTTGGCAAAGTGCCTTCTCGTTCACAGTCCTGGGGGCAGAGTCTCCATCCAGCCTCCCCTTCTGAAGAGTGTGCATAGGGAAGGAGGGGTTAGGGGGGAGAGGAGGGAAGGGTCCCAGCTGGAGGCCTGGGTCAGGCATGTCTTTGCAGGTCCTGTGTTTTGCAGTCCAGATGAAGGAGAAACAATATTTGTAGCCCGGAGGTTTGGGGTGGCAGGAAGGGAAGGGGAAGCTCAGAAGTTAAGGAATTGAGGGGCAGGCCAGGAGAGGGAAGGGGGAAACTGAGGACAAGCCCCCCCCCCAGTGCCCAGTCTTCAAAAACAGTAGCAGATGAAACCCTGGGCAGACTGCAGCACACACACCCCCCCCCGCCCCGCCCCCACAGGGACACCCCATCCCATCCCTCCTCGGCCCTGAGTTTTACCATGCGCAAAGGAGGCCGCCGGTCCCGCAGACACCCTGCCCCCACGCACAAACAAACTCACGGGGTTATACTGTTTGTTTGGGGGGGAGGGAGACAAAGACCTGTCTGCCGCCAGGACAGCCCCTCCCAAAAAGGACAGAGGCCGGAATCCCGGCCCCTCCCCCTCAGACACTCATTCACACATACTTACCGCAGGGTTTCAAAAAGTCCAGACCAGCCCCCCCCCCCCAACCCCGCCCTCCAACACCTTAAGCAGGGACTTGGAGGCTCGGTGCAGCTCAGTGGGGGTCACCTGAGCAAACTCACTCACACTCACACACACCCCAATTGCTCGAAGGTTACACCCCCCTTCTCCTAACCACTCCCCTCTCCAGCCTCATGGTCAACTATGGTCAGCACGGACAAGGGGTCCAATCCCCCAACGGGGGTAACTGAAGCCCCTCCCAGAGCCCCAGGAAGCTGCAGCCCCAAGATCCCCTCCTGGTTAGCCTTAAAGTGGGAGGGGTTGTAGCCCCCCCAAACCGCTGGGAGGAATATTCGGATTTCCCCCACCCGGCCTGACTGCAGGGGTGGGGATGGAGGGGGGCAGGGTGTAAGCTGGCCCAGACTCCCACAGTTTAAGTCTAAAAATAGGTAATTACGGACCGCGACTCGGGCGGGACAGCGGGCCCCTCCCCCACCTCCCGGAGCCACCCGGAGCCACCCGGGCCGGGCCGGTTCCCGGATACACAAGCAGGCTGGCTGGGGGGCGCGCGGCACTTGTTCCCGCCGCGCCCTCAAGACGGGGGGGCGTCACCCAAACTTTGCCTAGCCTCCCGTCGTAGGGGGCTCCCCGCGGGATGCCTCCTTCGCTCCCTCAGGGCCCCCCTCACCTTGCACGAGTAGGTGAGGTGAACAGGGTCCACGTTCAGGATCTCCTCCACGGTGCCCGTGAGGACCACGTTGGCCTCCTCCTCGCGCCGCTCCAGCTCCCGCTCGGGACACGTCCCGCCCCCGGCGCCGGCGGCCAGCCCGAGCAGCGCTGCGAGCAGCAGCAGCAGCAGACGACGCCGGGGCCGCGGCGGCCGGGCCGGGGCCGGGGCCAGCGGGGCTGAGGCCGGCGCGGCCGGGGGCAGGGGCGGGGCTGGGGGGCGCAGGCCGCCCTGCCGCCGCCGCTGCAGTTGCCTCTGCCCGGCCATCACGCCCGCACCGGCTCCCTCCGGACCGGGCGGGCAGGGCAGGGCCGGCCTGGGCTGGGCTGGACAGAGACCGGTGGCCGCCTGCCGCGGGGACGCGGGTGGCGGCCGCGAGGGAGGAGGAGAGGGAGCGAGGGGCAGAGAGAGAAAGAGAGCGGACGGAGCTCAGCAGCCCCGGAGCGAGAGGGCGAGCGAGCTATCCGGAGAGGGAGGGCGGGCACGGGGGCGGGCCGGGCCGCCCAACTCCCGCCCCTGGGCCGGCCTCCCTGCCTCCTGGAACCTGCCGGCCCGCCCGTCGGCCCGCCTCCCTTCGGGCTCCTCTCTCGGACCCCGAGCCGCTGCAGCCGCAGCCTCGGGCAGCGAACAAAGCGTCTGCGACCGCCGGGAGTCCGCACTCAGCCCGGGCCGCTGGCCGCGAGCGTCCAGAGCTGGCCTTCTGGAAGAAGGGACGAGGATCTCGGCTCTCGGCTCTCGGAGAGCGCAGCCCAAGTCAGCCACCGACCGGTCCTCTCTCCCCACTCCCCTCGGACCCCGGACCCCTGGGCTCCGGCTCTGCCTCCCTGGGCTTCCCCTGGGCGTCTGCCTGCACTGCGCTGAGCCTAGCGGGGGAAAAGAAGAGGAGGGGAGGGGAGGGGAGGGGAGGAGAGGGGGATTCGTGCAGCCCCCTCCCCCAGGCGCCCTCCCGCGCCGCTCGGGTTGCAGGCTGCGGAGACACTCCCCCCCCCCCCCGCCCAGGAAATGCAGCTGAAATCAGGTTAATGGATAATCTCGAAGAGACGTGAGCGGACTGCCAAGTGAGGGAGAGGGGGCAGGGCTGGGGGCTTCCTTCGGCGCCCTCCTCCTCCTCCTTCTTTCCCTGACTCCTGGTTCAGCTCCGCATCGAGGGGGAGGAGCAGAATGCAAGCCTGGCCCCTGTGGGGGCGTGCCCAGAAACTCCGGACCCACCTCCTCCCGTGCCCCTCTCACCCGGCAGAGGAGAGTTTCAAACCCTAGGAAAGGCCCGAGCGTTACGAGGTGGGGGACCTTTGGTCACTGACCGCCTTCCTGGAAGAGGGGGAACCACTGTTTGATGGCCAGGCCTGGGCGAAGCGGGGAGGAGTAGCTTGTGAATGGAGTCCGGGCAAGAGCGGGGCAGGGAGAGGTCGAGAGGTCGGTCACCGGTTTGTGACTGATGGCCTAGCCCTCGTCCCACCTTATGGATTGGTGTCCGAGTGTAAGGAAAGGTAGCCCTCTCTAGGGACTGGTATCTCTTATTGAGAAGCTGAGGTGCGCTGTCATCGGAGAGTGAGGAAAGGGTCAGTCAGTCAGTCAGCATTTATTAACCACCTAATGTGTTCCAGATATTGTACTAAAAAAGACGTGGGGGGGGGGGGCGGGGGGCAGCTAGGTGGTGCAGTGGATAAAGCACCGGCCCTGGAGTCAGGAGGATCTGAGTTCAAATTCGGCCTCAGACACTTGACACTTACTAGCTATGTGACCTTGGGCAAGTCACTTAACCCTCAGTGCCCCAACCAAAAAAAAATGAAAAAAGAGAAAGAAAGAAGGGGGTGGGGGGCAAAACAACCCTTTCTCTCCAGGAGCTCACAGTCTAATGGGAGAGAGACATGCAAACAACTGTACAAATAAGAAAGATACAGGATAAATTAAAATTTTCCTCAGAGGGAGGGCACTAGAATTAAAAGGGAGTGTCTGGTAGACGGTGGGATCTTAGCTGGCCCTTGATGAAGGAGGCCAGGAGAAAGGTGCGGAGGGCACGGGTTGCAGGCAGGTCTCTGTCGGGTGCCAGGAGAGATGCCTGTCATTGCTGCCCTGGGAATGAGTTCACTTATGGGGCGGGGAGGCGCAATGAAGGGAGAGCGGGAGAGGTAGCCTAAAACCCCAAAGATAAACACCCGCCTCTTGCTTCCCTGGCTTTGGAAGGGGGAATCTAGGGAGGGGAACCGCTGATGGGGACAGGGACCTCCCCGGCCCTCAATTCCTCTTCGCCCCTGGGGCAAACCCCACCCCCTGAATTCTGGGAAGCCTCTAGCCTCCACGTCAATACAGACTGGGACTGTTTTCCTTAGTTGATGCCTGGGATCGGCTGTTAGGCCAGCTGGAGGGGAGGCTAGGAAAATGGAAGGAAAGGAGGGGGAGGGAAATGGTGTTTCCTTCACCAGGGACCACTGTAGCCAGGTGGAGGGCTGAGACTGCGAGCCGAGGGGAAAGGGCGCCACCTGCTGTCCCTCAGCTGCAGGTGTTCCACAACCTCGAGAACCCAGGTTTCCCTCCCCCCTAAGTTAACTCCCACCCACTAAACCCCATTCCGCACCGCTATGGCCTGCTAACAGGTGCCTGGTCCCCTGTTCTTGTGGCACTGACGGCCCTAGGAGGTAAGATGAGGGCTAGGACTAGGGACCCAAATAGCCCAGCCTGAGAGCCTGCAAGAACCGAGAAATAGCCACCCCCTCGAGCCATCAAGCAAACAGCCTACTGTGTGACAGAGACTGCGCCAAGTACCACCATCACCGCTCCTTCGCCTCGGGTGTACTTCGTCCAGTAAAGCCCAACTCCCAAAGGACTACCAACCACGAGGGCACCCTCTAGGAGCCTAGGCTCTCCCAGGGCCTGGGGGGAATCAGGATTTCCAAGCGAAGAGGGATTTGAACCCATGTCCAGGGCCACAGCCTCAATGCCACCCCACCCCTCCAAGTGAGTGTCTAGGAAAATGACTCCACAATCCTAAACACCAGGGAACTGGCTGAGGAGGGATGAGGGAGGGGGAGTGTGGGAAGAGATCCCTGGGTGTATGGCCCCCACCCCTAACTCCAAGCTGCCCTCTGCTCCTCTGGGATTAGCTATTTCTCGGAGGACAGCTTCCCCTCCCCGCCTGGTCCTTCAGGGACCTGTCTTGCCCCTGGTCCCACTCCCAACCCATCCATTTTCCCAGGAGCAGGCACAGCAAGCGCCAGCTCCTCCCCCACCCTCCACAAAAAACCCTCTGGGGCATCTTTTTCTCTATTTCTCTCCCTAGAGCAGCCGGTGACAGCAGAGGTAACTCAGGGAGAATGTATTATCCCACTAAGTGATTCTGTCTCCCAATTAATCCAGGTTCAGATCGATCGGGAGGGGGAGGGGAGCTCTTAAATGTCTTCCTGGAATGGACCCCAGGCAGCTTGGCACATGCTTTATGCCTAGAACAGGCTTGGGCGTGAAGGGGGGGCCTCACCCCACAGAGAGAAGGACTCACAGGGAACCCAGAGGCCTGTAGAGTCCCCGAGGCCTATGGGGGGAGGAACCTGGAGCAGGCCCGTCTAGGCTGGAGGAAGAAATCATCCTCACCCCTCCAGGGTCCCCCCAAAATATTCACTGCCTTCCATCTGCCACTCCCTTTGCATCAGGGCAGTCTGAGATCCTGGGCCCCAAGTGGGGAAGGCTGGCGGGGACAGCTCCTAGCCCAGACATAAAGAGGCATGGAGGAAGAGGGGGTTTCATTCATTCGACTCCAAGCTGGGGAAGCCACTCCACCTGAACTCCTGGGGGTGGGGGGACCAAAGCTTGAGCCCCGACACTGCACTGCAGGCTCCATTCAGATCCACCCCTCAACCCCCCCCCCTTACAGATGCTGACTCAGGAACTAACCGGCTCCCCTCACACAGCGAGCACATTCACTCCCTCTTCCTCCCCCTCCCCAACGCATTTGGGAAATTGGTTTCAAAGGAAGAGAAGGGGGGGCCTCAGCATGGTCTGGGGGCATCCTCTATCCCTTCTGCAAGGAGACGAGGCATCAGGTTTGGCCCCTCAGTCCCAAGGACCAGGGCTTCAGCTTGGGGCTCAGGAAACTCATCCCTTCCCAGGGCCCCAAGTGCCTTGTTCCCTCCCTCCCCAGCCCAGCCAAGGATCTCCCCTGCAGCCTGGCACCGGCTTCTGCCCACTCACACCCGCCTCATAATTAACTGAAGAGGTCTGAGCCTCCGCCAGGAGCTGACTATGCAGATGGGGGGGGGGGGCGGAGATGAGGGAAGAGGATGGACTCTGACAGTGTCTGCCCTGGGGGGAGAGGGGGAGCAGCTTCCCTCTGCCCCTCCCCAGACCACCCGGAAACATCTGGATCAATGACTCCCCTTGACGGTGCAGATGTGGCCATTCATGCAGATCTCCCCTACCCAAGGGCTGCCAGAAAGGAAGCAAAGAGAAAGCAGCACCCCCTCCCCACCCCAATCTCGAGTTTTCAGACCAGACCAAAGGGAAGTTTCCCCATCCCAGCAACAGAGGGAGTGCATTCCCACCATGGAAGGGAGGCCCTTAGTGTCTTCATTGTCTTAGAGCTGACTGCAAGTAAGGGGACACACATGCACACAAACACCCACACACCCCTGGCTTAACTCATCAAAGACAGTCAAGCCCCGAGCAAGAGCCCAGGAGTGGAGCAGATGCTGTCTGACATTGAGCCTGGCACTGGGTGGCAATGGGATGGATAGGAAAGGCTCCACTTTTCCCACTCGGGGGCTCCAGCAGAGAACACTGAGATGAGGGGTAGGGACAAGAGTCAGGGAAGGGGGCAGCTAGATGGCGCAGTGGATAGAGCACCAGCCCTGGAGTCAGGAGTACCTGAGTTCAAATCCGGCCTCAGACACTTAACACTTACTAGCTGTGTGACCCTGGGCAAGTCACTTAACCCCAATTGCCTCACTAAAAAACAAAACAAAAAAGAGAGTCAGGGAAGGTCCCCAAAGCAGCCCTATGCCCCACCCCACCCCCTAACACACTGCTCCAGAGTCAGGTGTCCGGAGCTGAGATGAGGTTGGACTGTCACCCGAAGCTGTATGTGGGCAGTAGGCAGTGGGCCTCAGGCTTCGGGCCTAGGCTCATAGGCTGAAGGCAGGGACCCCAACCTGTCACCAGCCTCACCACCTCAGCGGCCTCTTCCCTGGCTGCCCAAGGTTTGGAGACATTCCTTCTTGTTGCAGAAGTCCAAAGGTCTCTAGAGGAGTGTACCATCCAACCAACAGAACTCAGGTCACTAACAAGGCCCCTGTCCATCAAGTCTACCTTCCCTGACTTTGGCTACTCCTGCTGCCTAATGCTCTTCCTGCTTCAGCTGTGCCCCCCAATGGAAAATCTTTCCTTTCTCTTAATTTGTTCCACTCTTGCCCTTCATTTTTTTTTTTTTTTTGGTGAGGCAATTGGGGTTAAGTGACTTGCCCAGGGTCACACAGCTAGTAAGTGTCAAGTGTCTGAGGCCAGATTTGAACTCAGGTCCTCCTGACTCCAGGGCCGGTGCTCTATCCACTGCACCACCTAGCTGCCCCCCACCCTTCATTTTTTTTTTTTTTTTTAGTGAGGCAATTGGGGTTAAGTGACTTGCCCAGGGTCACACAGCTAGTAAGTGTTAAATGTCTGAGGCCGCATTTGAACTCAGGTACTCCTGACTCCAGGGCCGGTGCTCTATCCAGTGCACCATCTAGCTGCCCCCCCCCTTCATTTTTAAAGTCTAAATCAAACATGATCCCATCCATGAAACTTTTTTTTTGCTTTTCCCTCCAGTGGCTAAAGAACTTTTCTTTACACCTCCCTATGCAATTTTTATGTTATTTTGTAATTTTTCTAGTTTCCTCTCTGTGATAATAACATGTGGTATTGCCCAATGGAATAGAAGTTGGTTGCAGATGGGGACTCTTTCTCAATCTATGTTTATAAACCAGAGCCAAACGAGTTTTGTTTGTCTGAACCATGTAGTCTTAGGGAGTCACCTGAGGCATTAAAAGGATGTAACAGACCCAAGGTAACAGGGTCAGTGTGGATCAAAAGCAGGACTCATTCTCAGATCTTCCTGAGTCAAGGGCCAGTCATCTTTCCACCAAGAGTAGAGTTTGGGGAAACTCAGACCCCTGCTCCTGCAGGGCCCATACCCTCACAGGAACCCATCAGTAACCTAGGCAAGGAGTTGGACCTCAAGGAGGACGTGACCAGGTACTGCACAGAGACAAGGGGGCAGAGAGATGAGGAATCCAACCAATAGTTCTGAGTTAGGACTGGGAGGGGGGGGTAGACAGATCTTTCCTAATATCCTGTGAGAGAAATTAGAGAGCTTATTACTTGTTTACTCTGAATTTTTTTCATCTCCCTACTATTTCTTCTTCCCTTTTTTTTTTTTTAGTGAGGCAATTGGGGTTAAGTGACTTGCCCAGGGTCACACAACTAGTAAGTGTTAAGTGTCTGAGGTCAGATTTGAACTCAGGTCCTCCTGAATCCAGGGCTGGTGCTCTATCCACTGCGCCATCTAGCTGCCCCTCTTCTTCCCTTTTTTGCAGGCAATCTCGGTTAAGTGACTTGCCCAGGATCACACAGCTAGTAAGTTTCTGAAGCTGGATTTGAATTCAGATCCTCCTGACTCCAGGGGTAGGTACTCTACCCACTATGCTACCTAGATACTCTCCCTACTCTTAAATAAAACTAAACCCAGAAAAAAAATAATAAAAGCAGAGCTGGAATTTAAACTTAGGTCCTTTGACTCCAAATCTGGTGTCCAAGATGGAGGAGGCTTGGCTAGGCATTAGTTTGTCTGAAAAAGATCTGGGGGTTTCAGTGGAGTACAAGCTCATGAGTTAACAGTGTCATGGAGTAATAAATTTTTCTTTTTTTTTCTTTTTTTTTTTTAGTGAGGCAATTGGGGTTAAAGTGACTTGTCCAGAGTCACACAGCTAGTAATTGTTAAGTGTCTGAGGCCGGATTTGAATTCAGGTAATCCTGACTCCAGAGCCGGTGCTCTATCCACTGAGCCACCTAGCTGCCCCGAGTAATAAAATTTTAAAAATCAATTTTACACTTTTCTTTTCCCAGGTGGCGTCAGCCATAGCAGACAGGCAGGTCCTGGTGATCAATGGGCGGGGCCATCTCCTGGGTGGGAAGGTGGTAGTGGTTCACTGTGAAGGCATCAACATCTTGGGAAACTTCTACAGGAACAAGCTGAAATACCTGGTCTTCCTCTGAAAGCGAATGAACACACACCCTTCAAGAGGCCCTTATCACTTCAGAGCCCCCAGCCACATTTTCTGGAGGGATGCTCCCCCACAAGACCAAGCGAGGTCAGGCTGCCTTGGAACGCCTTAAGGTGTTCGATGGCATTGCCCCACCCTATGATAGGCGGAAACGTATGGTTGTCCCCGCTGCTCTCAAAGTGGTCAGACTGAAGCCAACTAGAAAGTTTGCTTATCTGGGGCACCTGGCCCATGAGGTTGGCTGGAAGTATCAGGCAGTGATTGCTACTTTGGAAGACAAGAGGAAGGAGAAAGCTAAGATCCATTATAGAAAGAAAAAGAAGCCCACGAAACTGCGCAAGCAAGCTGAGAATGTGGAAAGCAAAATACACAAATACACAAAAGTGCTGAAGAAACACGGGCTGCTGGTATGAGTCCAATAAAGTCTATCCTCTATGGCAAAAAAAAAAAAATCAATTTTCCCCTCCACAAAGAGGAGTGGTGTCCAGGAAGAAGGTAACACTGTCCACTATAGTGCCTTGGTAAGATGTCAACTGGAGCACTGGTCTCCTTTTAGGAAGGAATGCTGTATTGGGGCTTGTCTAGAGGAGGGAAACTGGGGTGTCTAAGGACCTGAAAAGCAGACCTGAAGTAGGCAACAGCCATGCACACACACACACACACACACACACACACAATTACTAAGTGCCCACTATATGCTAGGCACCATGTCAAGAGCAGAGGTTATGAAGCCCAAAGAGAAGAAACAAGAAATCACCGGGAGAGATGGGGAGCAGTTTGCTCCTATTGGCCTGCTCCCCATTGCCACTTGCTGGTTCTCTTGCTGCCTCTATCACTCAGTAACACTATTCCACTCTACCACACAATCAAAATCCTGGTAGTTGTCATCGACAGACCCCAGATCACTCCCCTTCAGTGACTTGGATAAAGGGCTCACAATTTTTCTCTTCTCCCCAACTCTTCCCCTCATACCAGGGGACCTCAACATACACTCCCTCTTCTCTCACTTTCTTCTTTTTTATTTTTTTGTTTTGTTTTGTTTTGTTTTGCGGGGCAATGGGGGTTAAGTGACTTGCCCAGGGTCACACAGCTAGTAAGTGTCAAGTCTCTGAGGCTAGATTTGAACTCAGGTACTCCTGAATGCAGGGCTGGTGCTTTATCCACTGCTCCACCTAGCTGCCCCCTCTCACTTTCTTCTTAACCCCTTATCATGTCATTTTCAATTTTTTCATCCCATTGACACTGCTCTCTCCAAGTTTGCCAGTGATCTCTAAATTGCCAAATCCAATGGCTTTTTCTCAATCTTCATTCTCCTTGACATCTCTGAAGCCTTTGACACTGTGGATCACTCTCTTCTTGAGATTCTCTTCTCTCTAGGTTTTTGAGACACCTCCCCTCCCTCCCTGTTTCCCTCCCTCTCCCCCCCCCACCCCCTCCCGTTCTCCTCCTCCCTCTCTGATCACTCCTTCTCTGTCTCCTTTGCTGGATTCTCCTCCAGATCATGCTCTCTGACCCTACCTATCCCTTGGGACTCTGTGCTGAGCCCTCTTCTCCTCTCCCTCTAAATTACTGCACTTGGTGATCTCATCAGCTCCCATGCATTTAATTACCATCTGTCTCTAGGCTGATGATGCTCAAATCTACTTTCTCTGCCTCAATGTCTCTGCTGACCTCCAATCTCACATCTCCAACTGCTTCACAGACATCTTGAACTACAAGTCCAGGAGACATCTTAAACTCCATAGGTCCAGAACCATTATCTTTCCCTACAAATTCTCTCCACCTCCCACCCTATTACTGTGGAGGACACCACCCTCCTCCCCATCCCCCAAACTCACAACCCAGGAGGAGTGATCCTGGACACTCACTCTCGCTCCCTCCCTCTCTCTCTCTCTCTCTCTCTCTCTCTCTCTCTCTCTCTCTCTCTCTCTCTCTCTCTCTCATCCCCCACATCCATTTAAACTGCTGTCAAGTCCAGCAATTGTACCTCTGCAACATCTCTCAAATACACCCCTTTCTCCTCTGACATTGCCACACACCCCTTCTTACAGGCTCCCATTACTTCACACCTTGATTATGCAAGGGCCTGCTGGTGGGTCTGCCTGATCAAGTCTCTCCCCACTCGAAGCCATCCTCCATTCAGCTACCAAATGATTTCCCTAAAGCACAATCCAATGATATCACCCACCCAGCCCCCCTCAGTAAACTCCAGTGTTTCCCTATCTGCTCCAGGAGCAAATACAAAACCTTTTGCTTGACATTCAAAGCCCTTCATAACCTGCTCCCCTCCTACCTTCCCAGTCTTCTTACACCTTAACCCCTTCTACATACTCAGTGATCCAGTGACACTGGCCTCTTGGCCATTTCAGAAACAAGACATTCCATCTCTTGGCTCCAGGCATTCACTCTGATCCTCTCCCATGCCTGGATTTCTCTCCCTCCCTGCTTCTATTGACCTCCCTGGCTTCTTTTAAGTCCCAGCTAAAACCCCACTTTCCTCAATTGCTCTTCATTTCAGGGTCTTTCCCCTATTATCTCCTATTTATCCTGTCTAGAACTCGCTTTGTATATACTTGTTTCCATGTTGTCTCCCCCCGTAGATCGTAAACCCCTTGAGGACAGGAGCTGTCTTTTGCCTCTTTTTGTATCCCCAGCACTTAGCACAGTGCCTGGCACATTGTAAACACTTAATAAGTGGTTACCGATTGATTGATTTCACGTGAATTCTCTCCAGGCAATCTAGATTCCAGTCCAAATGGTTTAACCTTCTTGCCCCTCCCTAAACTCCACTTCTATTGTTTCCCACAGCTGTAGTACATGTTCTCCCCATTCTGCCCCTCAATCTCTACTGTCCCTGAAGTCCCTGCTCAGGTGCCACCTCCTTCAAGAAAGCCTTGCCCACTAAAAAAACAAAAATAAGGGGGCATCTAGGTGGCACAGTGGATAGAGCACCGACCCTGGAGTCAGGAGTACCTGAGTTCAAATCCGGCCTCAGACACATAATACTTACTAGCTGTGTGACCCTGGGCAAGTCACTTAACCCCAATTGCCTCACTAAAAAAACAAAAAACAAAACAAAAAAAAAAGAAAGCCTTGCCTCATCTCCCTGCCTCTTAATGCTTTCTCCTTCCTCAGATTATTTAATATTGATTCATGTGTAACTGCTCTCTCTCCCAATGGAAGGCAAATGCTTGGAGACAGAAGGTAGATGAGAGCTCCACCTACCCACCCACCCCATGCCTTGCATATCACAGAACCATAACAGCTTATTCAACTGAATACCATTGTTTGGGAGGGAGCTGTGGCCCCCTAAGTTTAGAAAGGGAAGATGAGCCCCCTACCTCCCTCCCCTTTTAGGGGAAAAAAGGAGGAAAAAAAAAGACTCTGGAGTATAAGAGACCGGTTTTCTCCTTTATTGACATTCATTATAACTGTTGGATCCAGACTTTTCAGGCAGGGAGCATGCCAGGGAAAGGGTCGAGACCTAGGAGAGGAGTCAAGACCCAGGGGAGTAGAGAATGGCAGGTCAATAGGGGAGCATCAAACCAAATCTCAAGGCCCAGCCCTTCATTGATCCCAACCCAAGAGCTAGAGGAAAGTCAGATTAAAGAGTCAAGAGAATGACAAGGCCCCCTAACACACACACATTCTCTTCCCTATCCAGTGAGTCCAAGGCCCCCAGTGCCTGTAACTCCTCCAGGAAGCTTTAGGTTCATCTGGATGGTACACAGTGGGCTGAGGGCATAGTCTCCCAAGTGGTCATTATCTTGCATGTTCTGCTCCTCAAAGCAGAGCCAGAACTGGTTCCCTCTGATCAACTCCCTGTCCTGCACCATCTTCGTCAACTGGGCCACAGTCTGGCTCAGTTGGATGCGGTAGGAGCTGGTGTGGGTGCCATTCCGCACCAGGATGTCTAAGGACTGGTCTTGATCTACCAGCAGCAGTGTGTCCCCAGTATTCAACTTGTGTTCGGAGAGACATTTCCAGTTGAGCAATAGTTCCCCACCTTTTGTGGTCAGCCGCTGCCTATATGCAGGCACACTGAACTTCTTGGCAATCTCTTTCTTCAGGTCCAGGACAGTGGTGTTGTAGCCTGCCTTTACTGTGCCCTCCTTTGCAGGGAACACCCCAGTGGTCTTCACATTTAGATGCAGGCTCTGCAAGAGAAATCAGATAATGTCTGAGGCCCGAGCACTTCCAGCCCTGTGAGGAGGAATACCCCACTTTTACAGAAAAAGAAACTGAACCTTGGAAAAGATAAACAGCTTAGGAGGAAGTCCAGTTCTATGGAAAGAATACTGGATTTACACTATTGATTAGGGAAATGCAAATTAAAGCAACTCTGAGGTACCACCTCACACCTATCAGATTGGCTAATATGACAAAAAAAAGGAAAATAATAAATGTTGGAGAAGCTATGGAAAAATTGGAACACTAATGCATTGTTGGTGGAGTTGTGAACTGATCCAACCATTCTGGAGAGCAATTTAGAACTATGCCAAAGGACTATAAGACTGTGTATACCCTTTGACCCAGCAATACCATTACTAGGTCTTGTATCCCAAAGAGAGCATAAAAAAGGGGGAAGGATCCACACGTACAAAAATATTTATAGCAGCTGTCTTTGTGGTGGCAAAGAATTGGAAATTGAGGGAATGGCCATCAATTGGGGAATGGCTGAACAAGTTGTGGTATATGAATGTAATGGAATACTATTGTGCTTTAATAAATGATGAGCAGTAAGATTTCAGAAAAACCTGGAAAGAATTAAGTGGACTCATGTTGAGTGAAGTGAGCAGAACTAAGAGAACATTGTACACAGTAACAGCAACACTGAGTGATGATCAACTGTGATAGACTTAACTCTTCTCAGCAATACAATGATCCAAGACAGTTCCAAAGGACTCATGTTGTAAAATGTTCTCCACATCCAGAAAAAAAGAATCTGGATGCAAACTGAACCATACTATTTCTACTTTTATAATTTTTTTTCTTTTTTGAGGTTTTTCCCTTTTGTTCTGATTCTTTCACAACATGACTAATGCAGAAAAACAGGTTTAATGTGGTTGTACATATATAACGTATATCAGATTGCTTGCTGTCTTAGGGAGGGGGGAGGGAAGGGAAGGATGGAGAAAAATTTGGAACTCAAAATCTAAAAACAAATGTTGAAAACTATGGAACTGGGAAATAATAAAATACTTTTATGATTAAAAAAACAAAATGCTGAATTTGGAGTCAGATAGCATGAGTTTCAGTCCTGCCCTTGTCACTCACTCCTAGGGTAATCTCAAGTGATTTAGGCAGCTAGGTGGTGCAGGGAGTAGAGAGTCCAGAAGACCTGAGTCGCAATCCAGCCTCAGTGGCTTATTTAACTCTGTGATCTTGGGGCAGGGGGGGGGGGGGAGGGAAGTCTCAGCCTCAGTTTCTACATCTGTAACATGGGTTGGTGTGAGGATAAAATCAAATGACATTTGTAAAGTGTTTCATAAACCTCGATTCACCAGTTCAAGATATTATTGTTGTTGTTGTTATTATCATTATCATTATTATTATTATTATTATTGTTATTATTATTATTGAGCCCTTTAACCTCTCCAGGCTTCAGCCTCCTCCTCTGTGACATAGAGAGACTAGATGGTCCCTGGGGTCTCTCCCAGCCCCAACCCAAAACCCTGTGATCCCACTGTCACATGCCTGTGAAAGTAGAAATAGGAGCAGAGACTGAGGCTTCTCTTGAACTCACCCCTTCCTAATTAGTCTGCCTTCCCAATCTGGAGAATGAATCAGAGGAGCTTGAGATTTAAATCTCTCTGTCTGTCTGTCTGTCTCTCTATCTCTGTCTCTTTCCCTGTCTCTCAGTCTCTTCTGTGTCTCTTACTCTGTCTCTCTGTGTGTATGTCTTTCTCTCTCTCTCTCTCTCTCTCTCTCTCTCTCTCTCTCTCTCTCTCTCTCTCTCTCTCTCTCTCTCTCTCTCCCTGCCTCTCTGTCGCTGTCTGTCTCTCTCTTTCTCTGTCTCACACACACACACACACACACACACACACACATACACATACACCACCTGCCACAACTTGCCTTGTAGTTATCTGTCTCCTTTCCCTTCTATGAGATGGGAAGGGGGGTGGCTAGGTGGCACAGTGGATAAAGCACCAGCCCTGGATTCAGGAGGACCTGAGTTCAAATCCGGCCTCAGACACTTGACACTTACTAGCTGTGTGACCCTGGGCAAGTCACTTAACCCCATTGCCCCGCACAAAAAAAAAAAAAGAGAGAGATGGGAAGGAGCAGAGCTCCAGGGGACATGGCACATGAGGCTCTGCACAGAGGACCTCAGTGATAGCTACTCAAAAGTGCACTAGGTTTGGTGTGAGGAGCCCAGGGTTCGAATCCTGCTTCCAATCCTTACTCCCTCTGTGACTTTGCTCAAATCACATCAGGTCTCTACGTCCCCCTGTCCTCATCTCTAAAATAAAGGGGTTGGACTAGGTCTCCTCTAAAGTCTGGGAGAGCATGCAATAGTTACCTGTGGAATTGTATCATATGGTATTGTACTGTGTTGGAGAGTATGCAATCCTAGCCTAGCCCAGCCCAGGCTATATAAGCCTAACCTAGCCTAACCTATTGTATCCTGCTTTAACTAGGAGAGACAGACAGAGAAACAGAGTCAGAGACAGAGAGAAAGGAAGGGAGAGAGGGAAGAGAAAAGAGAGGAAGAGACAGAGACAGGGAGTGAGACAGAAAGACAGGGAAGAAAGAAAGAAAACAGAAAGAGAGAAAGGAAGGGAGAGAGGGGAGAGAGAGAAAGAGAGAGGGAGGGAAGAGGGAGAGGGAAAGGAAGGGAGGGAGGGAGAGGGAGAGAAAGAGACAAGGAGAGAGAAAGCAAGAAAGAGAAGAGAGGGAGAGAGACAGAGAGAGAGGAAGAGAAAGAGAAGAGAGAAACAGAGACAGAGGGAGGGAGAGAGAAAGGGAGAAGGAGATAGGGAGAGAGAGGAAAGAGAGAGAGAAGAAAGGAAAAGAGAAACAGAGAAAAAAGAAAGATTTGGGAGAAAGAGAAGAGAGGGAGAAAGAGTGATAGGGAGGGCAGGAAGAAGGGAGAGGGAGAGACAGAGAGAGGAGAGAGGAACAGAAAATGAGGGAAGTGATCTCCAGAGCTGTCTATATACCTCTCAGGCAGCAGGTGTAATGGAAAATGCTGGCTTTGGAGTCAAAAGTCTTGAGTTCTAATCCCACCCTTACCACTTGATACCTTTGTGATCTTATAAAAGTAAGAATTCGTCTAGATCTGAGTTTTCTCTGCTGTTCTATAAAAGGGTTGAAGGAGACAACCTCTATAGTTCCGTCCAGATTTCAAGCTGGATGGGAGCTTCACCAGTCCTTTCTTGTGAATCATAGATGTAGATCTGGAAGCGATGCCTGAGGTCACTGAGTCTAACTCCAATTTCTAGATGAAGAAACTGAGGCTTGTGCCCAAGGTCCCTCAGACCATCAGGGTCCCCCTCCAGCATGTGGAACTCTAGGTCAAACATTCGCATCTCCATTTTACAGGCAAGAAAGTCAAAACTCCAATTCAGAGAAACCTAGGAAGACTTGGGCAAAGTGATGCAGATGGAGAAAGTGGACTTCAGCAATGGAAAGGAGGGTGTGGAGGAAAGCACACTGGCCTCAGATGGATTGCAATGAACACTCTGGTCTCTGGAGGACAGGAGAGGAATAAACAGCAGCCCTTGCTCCTCTTAGGAATGATAAAGGTCTGGCCTGAATAAGGTTTTCTTCTAGAGAAGCTAAACTAAGGGACTGCTCTACGGAAGAACTAAGGGAGATAAGCACATTAGGTGTGGCTGCTGCCTTAGGTGTGGCTGCTGCCTTATCTGTGGCTGAGGACAGAAATAACTACAGAAGTCAGGACCACCATCCCCTCATTCAAGCTTTCCCCACCCCCAAAGGGAACTTTCTATAGTCAGGTGGTCACCCCATCCGGTCCCCCACCATCTGTCCTCTGTAAAAGCTTTGGCCTCCCTTCCGGTGGAAGAAAAAGGTGTCTCAGAGAAACACATCTCCAAGCCATTTTCTCCCCTTGAGGCAAAGTCTTTGACTTCCTTCTTGGTCACTTTCTCTAAGCACCCAAACAAAAGACCATTTTTTTTTCTGGTTTGTTTTTTTTGGCCGGGCAATGAGGGTCAAGTGACTTGCCCAGGGTCACACAGCTAGTAATTGTTAAGTGTCTGAGGTCGGATTTGAACTTAGGTCCTCCTGGATCCAGGGCCGGTGCTCTATCCACTGCGCCACCTAGCTGCCCCCAGACCATTTTACTCTAATTGTATTGTGTGTGAGAGGTGTAATTATTTAAGGAGGAATACAGGGGCAGCTAGATGGCGCAATGGATAGAGCACCGGCCCTGGAGTTAGGAGTACCTGAGCTCAAATCCGGCCTCAGACACTTAACACTTACTAGCTGTGTGACCCTGGGCAAGTCACTTAACCCCAATTGCCTCACTAAAAAAAAAAAAAAAAAGGAGGAATACCATTACATACCACCACCTCTTTTCCTGTAACAGGATGGATATTGGGGCCAGGGAAGGAGGTGACAGACCTCTCAGACTCAGTTGCCCTTTTGGTCTATTTTGCCTCCCTGGTGTTCCCTGTTAGAAGACAGGGTTCCACTGTTGGGGTGGGGCGGGAAGGAACATATGAGGAAGGGAGTGTTATATAGAGAAGTAGGGAAACAACCAAAGGATAGAAACTTTTACAAGGGAGAAAAGGGAAACTGAGGCCTGAAGGGATGAAGTAACCTGGGGCTCCCACCTTACCATGGCTGCAATTCTTAGGCAAGGAAGGTCTTCTCACATTTGAACTCAGGCTTCTGGGGCTGCTTCCTCTTCCCGTGTCCTGTCACCACCTCTGTCACAGCCTCTGTCACAGCCTCTGACTGCCTAGTTTTATATCCCCGTACTGGCTTAGCTCCGCACAAGGGGGCGGAGTCAGAGACATACTCTGGAAACGAAACTCTACTTTCTGTGTAGAAAACGTCTTCGGTTTCAGTTTCTGTTCTGAGCTGTTCCCAGGCTGGAGGCAGAAACAAAACTCCTATGAGAGAATAGAAAGCGTAAAAGTGACCCATGTTCTAGACTTCTCCTCCCCTCATTCATACACCCCCAACAAGGGACTGTAGGAAGGAGGAAGGCTTGGCTGAGGATAGCAAAGTGTGATTCCCCACCCCCAGCCCAGGGCCCCAGAGAGGCTCGGGGATCATCCACCCCTAGGTGCAGAAACTCTGAGCTGACCTCTTCTTGTTTGCCCTCCTTGGCCACTCCTGTGGCATGGTAGAGAGAGGGCATTTGGACAAAGAGGAACTGGGTTCAAATGTTATCTCGCTTGCTCTTACTAACCATGTGACCTCAAGCACAATGTTCTATTGGGGCTCGTCTAGAGGGGGTAAACTGAAGTGTCAAAAGCAGACCTGAGGTCACTGCCTCAGTTTCCTCCCCTGCAAAAGGAAGAAGTTGACTCCTGGAGTCCCTTACTGCTCTAAACCTATGATGAATTAATAAAGAAAGGCAGTTATTGACTGTATACCAAGCCCGGTACCATCCTAACTTTGCAGTCTATTCCCCATGTGACTTGAGATGGGTCATTTAAATGACAAAATTGAACTAGATGCCCTCTGAAGTGCCTTCCAACAGAACAAAAGGTCAAGAATATCACGGGATTAATGGGAAAAAATGCACTGGAAGGGGGCTAGCCATACCAAATTTAAAGCTATACTATAATGTAGCAGTCATCAAAACTATTTGGTACTGGCTAAGAAATGGAGTGGTGGATCAGTGGAATAGGTTAGGCACAGGAGACACAATAGTAAATAATTATAGTAATCTACTGTTTGATAAACCCAAAGACTCCAACTTCTGGGATAAGAACTCACTATTTAACAAAAACTTCTGGGAAAACTGGAAAATAGTATGGCAGAATCCAGACATAGACCAACATCTTACACCATATAACAAAGTAAAGTCAAAATGAGTATATGATCTAGACAAAAAGAGTTATACCATAGACAAAATTAGAAAAGGAAGCAATGGTTTACTTGTCAGATCTACAGAGAGGGAAAGAATTTATGACCAAAGATGAGAGAGACAACATTATGAAATGCAGAGTGAATCATTTTGACTACATTAAATTTAAAAGGTTTTGCACAAACAAAACCAATGCAAACAGGATTAGAAGGAAAGCAGAAAGCTAGGACACAATTTTTACAGCCAGTCTTTCTGATAAAAGTCTCATTTCTAAAATATATAGAGAAATGAATCAATATATAAGAATACAAGTCATTCCCCAATGGAGAAATGGTCAAAGAATATGAATGGGCAGTTTTCAGATGAAGAAGTTAAAGTTATATACAGCCATATGAAAAAATGTTCTAAATTTCTACTGACTAGAGAAATGCAAATTAAAACTACTCTGAGATACCACCTCACACCTATCCAATTCGCTAGTATGACAAAAAAGAAAAATGATGAATGTTGGAGAAGATGTGGGAAAATTGGAACACTAATGCACTGTTGGTGGAGTTGTGAACTGATCCAACCCATTCTGGAGAGCAATTTGGAACTATGCCCAAAGGGCTAAGGGGCTGTGCATACTTTTTGACCCAGTAATACTATTACTGGGTCTGTATCCCAAAGAGAACATAAAAATGGGAAAAGGACCCACATATACAAAAATATTTATAGCTGCTCTTTTTGTGGTAGAAAATAATTGGAAATTGAGGGAATGGCTAAACAAGTTGCGGTATAGGAATGTAATGGAATACTATTGTACTATAAGAAATAATGAGCAGGAGGATTTCAGAGAAACCTGGAATGACTTACATGAACTGATGCTGAGTGAGAAGAACAGAAACAGGAGAACATTGCACACAGAAATAGCAACATTGTGTGATAATCCGCTGTGATAGACTTGGCTCTTCTCAGCAGTGCAATGACCCAAAACAATTTCAAAGAACTCATGATAGAAAATATTCTCCACATCCAGAAAGAACTGTGGATTCTGAATGCAGATTGAACCATACTGTTTCTACTTCTTGGCTGTTTTTTTCTCTTTTATAAGGTTTTTCCCTTGTGTTCTGCTTCTTCTTTCACAATATGACTAATGCAGAACTATGTTTAATGTGATTGGACATATAACCTATATCAGATTGCTTTCCATCCTGGGGGAGAGGGAAGGGAAGGGAGGGTGGGAGAAAAATCTGGAACCAAAAATCCTATGAAAACAAATGTTGAAAATTATCTTTACATGTAACTGGAAAATAATAAAATACTTTATGATTAAAAAAAGAAATGATAAGCAGATGGATTTCAGAAAAACTTGGAAAGACTTACATGAATTGATGCTTTGTGAAATGAGCAGAACCAAGAGAACATTGTACACAATATCAACAACATTGTATGATGATCAGCTGTGATAGGAGCAGCTAGATGGTGCAGTGGATAAAGCACTGGCCCTGGATTCAGGAGGACCTGAATTCAAATCTGGCCTCAGATACACTTACTAGCTGTGTGACCCTGGGCAAGTCACTTAACCCTCATTGCCCTGAAAAAAAAGGGGGGGTGGAATATGATGATCAGCTGTGATAGACTTAGCTCTTCTCAGTAACACGATGATCCAAGATAATGCCAAAAGACTCATGGTGGAAAATGCTCTCCACATTCAGAAAAAGAACTATGGAGTCTGAATACAGATTGAAGCATACTATTTTCACTTTTGTTGTTGCTTTTTTGTTGTTGTTGTTTATTCTTTCTTGAGTATTTTTTCCCCTTTTGTTCTGATTCTTCTGTTACAACATGACTGATATGGAAATATGTTTAACATGATTCTAATGTATAACCTATATCAGATTGCTTGCTGGCTTCAAGAAGGGTAAGGGAAGGGAGGGTGGGAGAAAAATTTGGAACTCAAAAAAATATCTTTGCATGTAGTTGGAAAAAATTTTAGTAAAATAAAATTAGATAAATGAATGGATAAATAAATAAATGGATGAGCAGATAAATAAATGAGTGAGTGAATTTATATATATATATATATATATATAGGTGGGGACAGCTAGGTGGCGCAGTGGATAGAGCTCCAGCCCTGGATTCAGGAGGACCCGAGTTCAAATCCGACCTCAGACACTTACTAGCTGTGTGACTCTGGGCAAGTCACTTAACCCTCATTGCCCCCCCCCACACACACACACACAAAGTTTCTGTTATCTTATCCCTTTATGCCAGTGGAAGCCATTAGGGTAGTTTGGCCAATGATCACACTCCTGGCAATTCAAGACATTCCAGCAAGGAGTTGGGCCTCCAAGAGGATGTGGTCAGGTAGTACACAAAGACAAGGGGGCAGAGAGATAAAGAATCCAGCAGATGGGGCAGCTAAGTGTTGCAGTGGATAAAGCACCGGCCCTAGATTCAGGAGTGCCTGAGTTCAAATCTGGCCTCAGACACTTAACACTTACTAACTGTGTGACCCTGGGCAAGTCACTTAACCCCATTGCCCCGTTAAAAAAAAGAATCCAGCAGATAGTTCTGAGGTAGGACTTGGGGGGAGGGAGGGGCGGCGTAGACAGATCTCTCCTTATATCCTGAGAGAGAAATGATGGATCTTATTGCTTGTTAATTATGAATTTTTTTTATCTTCCTACTATTTCTCCTTCCTTTTTTTGAAGACAAACTCAGTTAAGGACAAAGGACAAACAACATCAAGAAGAAGTCATAACCCATAAATGTATCATCTGCATGCTCAAGTACTCTGATATCCCCTTATCTGACCAGAATCTACTGACTTTTCACCTCTCCCTTCTGCCTTCCCTTTCAAAACCCAACTCTTCATCCTCGCTGGAACTGTCCATTTCTAGACCCCTCAGTTCTCTCCCAGGCCATCTCCCCTGCACTAACCACTCTCTCCTCTTCTCTTCATCTTGACCCCTTGGTCAACTAATCCAATTCTACATTGTCCTCCTCTCTTGGATCTCTAGTCTCCTTATATCACTGTTTATACCCAGCCAAGCCTCAGTTTTACTTAACTCCCACCATTTATTGCCTCTGCTCCTACACATAAACTGCTGAATGAAGATGGAGAAAATCACACAACTGTTCTGACTGGCTCCACTACAAATTTATGTTACAGAAAAAAATATATATATATGTTACAGGATCTCAAATGGGTCCTTACTGCTGCCAGGCAATTCTACTATACCTCCTTATCAGCTCACTGTCTGTCTCCACACTTTCTCATCCTTCCTCAAACCTCCCATGGCTCCTCCTGTCCCCACTCCCTCAGCTGAGAATCTTCCCCCATATTTGACAGAAAACTGTGAGACCATTCACCATGATCCCTCTTCTCCCCTCTCCCCCATCCCCCATCACTCAGATGCCTTCTACCATTCTCTCCTCCTTCACTCGTCTCACCTGATGAAGTACCCTCGCTCCTTATCAAGGCTCTAAGTATTCAAGTGATCCCCTTCCATCTCCTCTCCTCCAACAGACTGCCCTCTCTGTCATCCCCATCTTTCACTTATTCTCAATCTCTCCCTCTCCCCTGGCTCATTCCCTACTGCAGGCAAACATGCCCATGTCTCCCCCATCCTGAAAACAACTCACTTGATCCTTCCAGCCTTTCTAACTATCATCTGATTTCTCTTCTGCATTTCCCAACTAAACTTTTTTAAAAACAATAAACATTTTTATTTATAGTTTTGAGTTCCAAATTGTATCACTCCTTCCCTCCCTTCCCTATCCCCTCCCTGAGGTGGTAAACAATCAAATAGAAGTAATAAATGTGCAATTATGTAAAATATTATTGCCATATTAGTCATTTTGTACAAGAAAACTTGCATAAAAGGAAGTGAAAAAATAGCATGTTTCAGTCTGTGTTGTCAATATCAGTTCTTTCTCTGTAGGTGGATAGTATGTTTCATCAATAGTTCTTTGGGATTGTCTTGGTTCATTGTATTGCTGATAATAGTTAAGTCATTTCCAGTTCTTCGCCAAACAACATTGCTGTCTCTGTGCACAAAGTTCTCTTGGTTCTGCTCACTTCACTATACATCAGTTCATACAAGTTCAAGTTAAACTTCTTGAAAAGGGCAACCACAATAGTTGCCTCACTCCCTCTCCTCTCACTTTCTTCTTAACCCCTTATCATGTCATTTTCAATTTTTTTCATCCCACTGACACTGCTCTCTCTAAGTTTGCCAGTGATCTCTAAGTTGCCTAATCCAATGGCTTTTTCTCAATCTTCATTCTCCTTGACATCTCTGAAGCCTTTGACACTGTGGATCACTCTCTTCTCCTTGAGATTCTCTTCTCTCTAGGTTTTTGAGACACCTCCCCTCCCTCCCTGCTTTTCTCCCTCTCTTCCCCACCCCATTCTCCTCCTCCCTCTCTGACCACTCCTTCTCTGTCTCCTTTGCTGGATTCTCCTCCAGATCATGTTCTCTGACCCTACCTGTCCCTTGGGACTCTGTTCTGAGCCCTCTTCTCCTCTCCCTCTAAATTACTGCACTTGGTGATCTCATCAGCTCCCATGCATTTAATTACCATCTGTCTCTAGGCTGATGATGCTCAAATCTACTTTCTCTGCCTCAATGTCTCTGCTGACCTCCAATCTCACATCTCCAACTGCTTCACAGACATCTTGAACTACAAGTCCAGGAGACATCTTAAACTCCATAGGTCCAGAACCATTATCTTTCCCTACAAATTCTCTCCACCTCCCACCCTATTACTGTGGAGGACACCACCCTCCTCCCCATCCCCCAAACTCACAACCCAGGAGGAGTAATACTGGACACACTCTCTCTCTCTCTCATCCCCTACATCCATTTAAACTGCTGTCAAGGGGGCGGCTAGGTGGCTCAGTGGATAAAGCACTGGCACTGGATTCAAGAGGACCTGAGTTCAAATCCAGCGTCAGACACTTGACACTTACTAGCTGTGTGACCCTGGGCAAGTCACTTAACCCCAATTGCCTCACTAAAAAAACAAAAAACAAAACAAAAAAAAGAAAGCCTTGCCTCATCTCCCTGCCTCTTAATGCTTTCTCCTTCCTCAGATTATTTAATATTGATTCATGTGTAACTGCTCTATCTCCCAATGGAAGGCAAATAAATGCCTGAAGACAAAAGGTAGATGAGAGCTACACCTACTCACCCACCCCATGCCTTGCATATCACAGAACCATAACAGCTTATTCAACTGAATACCATTATTTGGGAGGGACCCGGGACCCCCTAAGCTTAGAAAGGGAAGATGAGCCCCCTATCTCCCTCCCCTTTTAGGGAAAAAAGGAGGAAAAAAAAGACTCTGGAGTATGAGACAGGTTTTCTCCTTTATTGACATTCATTATAACTGTTGGATCCAGACATTTCAGGCAGGGAGCATGCCAGGGAAAGGGTCGAGACCTAGGAGAGGAGTCAAGACCCAGGGGAGTAGAGAATGGCAGGTCAATAGGGAAGCATCAAACCAAATCTCAAGGCCCAGCCCTTCATTGATCCCAGCCCAAGAGCTAGAGGAAAGTCAGATTAAAGAGTCAAGAGAATGACAAGGCCCCCTAACACACACACATTCTCTTCCCTATCCAGTGGATCCAAGGCCCCCAGTGCCTGTAACTCCTCCACGAAGCCTTAGGTTTATCTGGATGGTACACAGTGGGCTGAGGGCATAGTCTCCCAAGTGGTCATTATCTCGCATGTTCTGCCCCTCAAAACAGAGCCAGAACTGGTCCCTTCTGATCGACTCCCTGCCCTGCACTATCTTCTTCAATTGGGCCACAGTCTGGCTCAGTTGGATGCGGTAGGAGCTGCTGTGGGTGTCATTCCGCACCAGGATGTCTAAGGACTGGTTGTGATCCACCACCATCAGCAATACATCCCCATTCTTCACCCTGTGCTGGGAGAGGGCTTTCCAGTTGAGCAATAGCTCCCCACCCTCTGTGGCCAGCCGCTGCTCATATGCAGGTACACTGAGCTTATTGGCAATCTCTTTCTTCAGGTCCAGGACAGTGGTGTTGTAGCCTGCCTTTACTGTGCACGCCATCCCAGTGAGCATCTTAACCTTCAGATGCAGGCTCTGCAAGAGAAATCAGGTAATATCTGAGGCTCAAGCACTTCCAGCCCTGTGAGGAGGGGTACCCCACCTTTACAGAGAAAGAAACTGAAGCTTGGAAAAGATAAAGCATTTAGGAGCTAGTCCAGTTCTATGGAAAGAATACTGGATTTGGAGTCAGATAATGTGAGTTTCAGTCCTGCCCTTGTCACTCACTACCAGGGTAATCTCAAGTGATTTAGGTAGCTGGGTGGTCCAGTGAGTAGAGAGTCCAGAAGACCTGAGTTGCAATCTAGGTTCAGTGGCTTATTTAACTCTGTGATCCTGGGTGAGAGGGAGGGAAGTCTCAGCCTCAATTTCCACATCTGTAAGAAGGGGGTCATAATAGTACATACCTGCCAGGGTTGGTGTGAGGATAAAATGAAATGACATTTGGAAAGTGTTTTATTAACCTTGATTCACCAATGCAAGCTATTATTGTTGCTTATTATTGTTGTTGTTATTGTTTATTATTATTATTATTGAGCCCCTTAACCTCTCCAGGTTTCAGCCTCCTCCTCTGTGACATAGAGAGACTAGATGGTCCCTGGGGTCTCTCCCAGCCCCAACCCAAAACCCTGTGATCCCACTATCACATGCCTGTGAAAGTAGAAATAGGAGCAGAGACTGAAGCTTCTCTTGAACTCACCTCTTCCTAATCAGTCTGTCTTCCCAATCTGGATAATGAATCAGAGGAGCTTGAGATTTAAATCTCTCTCTCTGTCTCTGTCTCTCTGTCTCTCTATCTCTGTCTCTTTCCCTGTATCTCTGTCTCTTCTCTGTCTCTCCGACTCTGTCTCTCTGTCTGTGAGTCTCTCTCTCCATGCCTGTTTCCCTGTCTCCCTCTGTCTCTCTCTCCCTCCCTCTCTGTCTCTGTCTGTCTCTCTGTCTCTGTCTCCCTATCTCAGCAGAGCTCCAAGGGACTTGGCACATGGGGCTCTGCACAGTGGACCTCAGTCATAGCTACTCAAAAGTGCACTAGGGGGGCAGCTAGGTGGCGCAGTGGATAAAGCACCGGCCCTGGAGTCAGGAGTACCTGAGTTCAAATCCGGCCTCAGACACTTAACACTAGCTGTGTGACCCTGGGCAAGTCACTTAACCCCAATTGCCTCACTAAAAAAAAAAAAAAAAAAAAAAAAGTCTAAAAGAAAAAAAGTGCACTAGGGGGGCAGCTAGGTGGCGCAGTGGATAAAGCACCGGCTCTGGATTCAGGAGTACCTGAGTTCAAATTTGGCCTCAGACACTTACTAGCTGTGTGACCCTGGGCAAGTCACTTAATCCCCAATGCCCTGCAAAAAAAAAAAAAGTGCACTAGGTTTGGTGTGAGGGGCCCAGGGTTCAAGTCCTGCTTCCAATTCTTACTACCTATGTGACTTTGCTCAAATCACATCAGGTCTCTATGTCCCCCTGTCCTCATCTCCAAAATAAAGGGGTTGAACTAGGTCCCCTCTAAAGTCTGGGAGAGCATGCAGTAGTAACCTGTGGTATTGTATCATATGATATTGTACTGTATTGGAGCCCAGGCTGGCTAAGCCTAACCTATCCTAACCTTTTTTATCCTGCTTTATCTAAGAGACACATACAGACAGAAAAACAGAGAGGCAGAGGCAGAGAGTAAGATAGAGTGGTGAGAGCGAGAGTGAGAGCGAGAGCGAGAGAGAAAGGGGAAAAGAGAGAAGAAAGAGAAGAGAGGGAGTGAGTGGGAAGGAGGGAGGGAGGGAAGGAGGGAGACAGAGAGAGGAGAGAGGAACAGAAAATGAGGGGAGTGATCTCCAGAACTGTCTATATACCTCTCAGGCAGCAAGTGTAATGGAAAATGCTGGCTTTGGAGTCAAAAGTCTTGAGTTCTAATCCTACTGTTACCACTTGCTACCTTTATGACCTTAAAACAGTAAGAACATGTCTGGATCTGAGTTTTCTCTGCTGTTCTATAAAAGGGTTGAAGGAGACAACCTCTATAGTTCCGTCCAGATTTCAAGCTGGATGGGAGCTTCACCAGTCCTTTCTTGTGAATCATAGATGTAGATCTGGAAGCGATGCCTGAGGTCACTGAGTCTAACTCCAATTTCTAGATGAAGAAACTGAGGCTTGTGCCCAAGGTCCCTCAGACCATCAGGGTCCCCCTCCAGCATGTGGAACTCTAGGTCAAACATTCGCATCTCCATTTTACAGGCAAGAAAGTCAAAACTCCAATTCAGAGAAACCTAGGAAGACTTGGGCAAAGTGATGCAGATGGAGAAAGTGGACTTCAGCAATGGAAAGGAGGGTGTGGAGGAAAGCACACTGGCCTCAGATGGATTGCAATGAACACTCTGGTCTCTGGAGGACAGGAGAGGAATAAACAGCAGCCCTCGCTCCTCTTGGGAGGGAGATTGGGGCCAGAGAAGGAGGTGACAGACCTCTCAGACTCAGTTGCCCTTTTGGTCTATTTTGCCTCCCTGGTGTTCCCTGTTAGAAGGCAGGGTTCCACTGTTGGGGTGGGTCAGGGAGGAGCATATGAGGAAGGGAGTGTTATATAGAGAAGTAGGGAAACAACCAAAGGATTGAAACTTTTAAAAGGGAGAAAAGGGAAACTGAGGCCTGAAGGGATGAAGTAACCTGGGGCTCCCACCTTACCATGGCTGCAGGTCTTGGGCAAGGAAGGTCTTCTCAGGTTCGAGCTCAGGCTTCTGAGGATGCTTCTCTCTCCCTTCTCGGTCACCTTCTTGGTCACCGCCTCTGTCACAGCCTCTGACTGCCTAGTTTTATATCCCTGCACTGGTTTAGCTCAGCCCAGGGGGGTGGAGTCAGAGACTGCACTATGGAAATAGAAACTCTACTTTCTGGTTAGAAAACACCTTCAGTTTCAATTTCCCTTCTGAGCTGTTCCCAGGCTGGAAGCAGAAACAAAACTCCTATGAGACAATAGAAAGCATAAAAGTTACCCGTGTACTAGACTTCTCCTCCCCCAACACACCCCCAACAAGGGACTTCCAGTGGGGCTGCTGGGAAGAGGGAGGCTTGGCTGGGGATAGCAAGATGTGATTCCCTACCCCCAGCCCAGGGCCCCAGAGAGGGTCAAGGATCATCCACCCCTAAGCTGACTCCTTGGCCACTCCTGTGGAATGGTGGAGTGAGGGCATTTAGAGAAAGAGGAACTGGGTTCAAATGTTATCTTTCTCGTTCGTACTAACCAGGCAAGAGGTCACTGCCTCAGTTTCCTCCCCTGTAAAAGGAAGAAGTTGACTCCTAGAGTCCCTTCCTGTTCTAAACCTATTATGAATGAATAAAGAAAAAAAAGGAAGTTATTAAGCACTAACTGTATACCAAGCCCTGTGCCATCCTAACTTTGCAGTCTATTCCCCATGTGACTTGGGATGGGGTCACTTAAATGAGGAAATTGCACTGGATGTCCTCTGAAGTACCTTCCAACATAATAAAAGGTCAAGAATATCCAGGGACGGGGAAGCTAGGTGGCACAGTGGATAGGGCACCAGCCCTGGATTCAGAAGGACCTGAGTTCAAATCTGGACTCAGACACTTGACACTTACTAGCTAGCTGTGTCACCCTGGGCAAGTCACTTAACTCCAATTGCCATACCAAATAATAATAATAATCATATCTAAGGATTAATGAAAAAATGCACTGGAAGGTGGGCTAGCCACATCAAATCTAAAGCTATACTATAAAGCAGCAGTCATCAAAACTATTTGGTACTGGTGGATAGAGCACCAGCCCTGGAGTCAGGAGTACCTGAGTTCAAATCTGGCCTCAGACACTTAACACTTACTAGCTGTGTGACCCTGGGCAAGTCACAACCCCAATTGCCTCACTAAAAAACAAAACAACAAAACAAAACAAAACAAAAACCTATTTGGTACTGGCTAAGACATGGAGTGGTGGATCAGTGGAATAGATTAGGTACAGGAGAGGGGCAGCTAGGTGGCACAGTGGATAGAGCACCGGCCCTGGAGTCAGGAGTACCTGAGTTCAAATCCGGCCTCAGACACTTAACACTTACTAGCTGTGTGACCCTGGGCAAGTCACTTAACCCCAATTGCCTCACTAAAAAAAAAAAAAAAATTAAAAAAAAAAAGATTAGGTACAGGAGACACAGTAGTCAATGACTAAGTAATCTACTATTTGATAAACCCAAAGACTCCAGCTTCTAGGATAAGAACTCACTACTTGATAAAAACTTTGGTGGGGGGCAGCTAGATGGTACAGTGGATAGAGCACTGGCCCTGGATTCAGGAGGACCAGAGTTCAAATCCGGCCTCAGACACTTGACACTTACTAGCTGTGTGACCCTGGGCAAGTCACTTAACCCCCATTGCCCTACAAAACAACAACAACAACAACAACTTTGGTGGAACCAAGATGACCTAGGGAAGCCAGGAAGTTGCCTGAGCTCTCCCAAGTTTCCCTCAAAAATAACATTAAATCAAGTCTCTGAACAGATTCTGAAACTACAGAACCTACAAAAAGACAGTCACAATCTTCCAACCTGAGATAATTTAGAAGACTTCATTAAAGGTCAGTCTCACTTGGACAAAAGGGGAGCACAGCACAGCTCAGCACAGCACAGCACAGCTCAGCACAGCTCAGCTCAGCTCAGCACAGCACAGCACAGCTCAGCACAGCACAGCTCAGCACAGCACAGCTCAGCACAGCTCAGCTCAGCACAGCACAGCTCAGCACAGCACAGCTCAGCACAGCTCAGCTCAGCACAGCACAGTGCAGCACAGCACAGCTCAGCACAGCTCAGCTCAGCACAGCTCAGCTCAGCTCAGCTCAGCACAGCACAGCACAGCTCAGCACAGCACAGTGCAGCACAGCACAGCTCAGCTCAGCACAGTGCAGCACAGCACAGTGCAGCACAGCTCAGCACAGCACAGCTCAGCACAGCTCAGCTCAGCACAGCTCAGCTCAGCACAGCACAGTGCAGCACAGCTCAGCTCAGCACAGCACAGTGCAGCACAGCACAGCTCAGCACAGCACAACTCAGCACAGCACAGCTCAGCACAGCACAGTGCAGCACAGAGAGGGTCTGGGCAAGTCAGCAGGAAGCTCTTGGCCACAGCACAGCAACTGAAGCCCCTTGGTCCTGGCTCAGCAGGCTGGTGGTGCATCGGGCCAGACGTGAGACCCGCCAGCACTGGCTGAGAGGGCAAACTGCCAGCTAGAGAACCACCCACAGGACAGGCATGACTAGGCTAAGCCATCCCAGTGCAGGGAGTAGGTTTAGGGCTGTGAGGCCCCTATCCCCCAGCACAAGAAGCTTGTAACAGTGGCCCCTGTGCTCCAGGAGCAGACCTCAACTTTAAAAATAAATAGATAGATAAATGAATGAATGAATAAATAAGTAAATGAATGACTGAATAAATAAATAAATAAATAAATAAGTGAATGAATGGATAGATAAATAAATAGGCCACAATATGAGTAAGAAACAGAAAAGGGCCCTTACTGTTGAGAGCTTCTGTGGTGACAGGGAAGACAAAAACACAAATTTAGATGAGGACAATACTCTCAAAATGCCTAAATGCAAAGCTTCAAGGTGAAAGATGAATCTCAAGATCAAGAAGAAAAAATAGGAAAAGAAATGAGAGAAATGAATGTTACACAAGAAAATTATGAAAAAAGAATCAACAGCTTGGAAAAGGAAGCACAAAAATTGACTGAAGAAAACAATTCCTTAAAAAATACAGTTGGCCAAATGTGGCGGGGCGGGGGCGGGAATTGGCCAGAATGGAAAAGGAGGAACAAAACCTTATTGAAGTAGATAAAGCACCAGCCCTGGATTCAGGAGGTCCTGAGTTCAAATCTGGTCTCAGACACTTGACATTAGCTGTGTAACCTTGGGCAAGTCACTTAACCCTCATTGCCCTGGGGGGGAAAAAAAGCTTACTGAAGAAAACAATGCCTTAAAAATTAGAATTAGGGGGGCTGCTAGGTGGCACAGTGGATAAAGCACCATCTCTGGATTCGGGAGGACCTGAGTTCAAATCCAGCCTCAGACACTTGGCACTTACTAGCTGTGTGACCCTGGGCAACTCACTTAACCCTCATTGCCCTTAAAACAACAAAAAAAGGAAAAAAATTAGAATTAAGCAGATGGACACTAATGACTTCATGAGACACCAGGAATCAGTCAAATAAAATCAAAAGAAGAAAAAAAAAATAGAAGAAAATGTAAAGTACCTCATTGGAAAGACAACAACTGACCTGGAAAATAGATCCAGGAGAGATAATTTGAGAATTATTGGACTACTTGAAAGCCATGATCAGAAAGAGTCTAGATAGCATACTCCAGGAAATGATCAAGGGGAATTGCCCTGATATTGTAGAATAAGAGGATAAAATAGTCACTGAAAGGATCCACCGATTGCCTCCTGAAAGAGACCCCAAAAAGAAAACTCCAAGGAATATTGTAGCCAAATCCCAGAATCATCAGGTGAAGGAGAAAATACTGCCAGGAGCCAGATAGAAAAAATTTAAATATCATGGAGTCATAGTCAGGATTGCACAGGACCTGGCAGCTTCAACATTAAAGGATCAGAAGGCTTGAAATATGATATTCCAAGGGGCAGCTAGGTGGCGCAGTGGATAAAGCACCAGCCTTGGATTCAGGAGTGCCTGGGTTCAAATCTGGCCTCAGACACTTGACACTTACTAGCTGTGTGACCCTGGGCAAGTCACTTAACCCCCATTGCCCCACAAAAAAACAAAACAAACAACAAAAAAACCAAAAACGAAATATGATATTCCAGAAGGCAAAGGAACTTGGATTGCAACCAAGAATATACTATCCAGCAAAACTGAGTGTTCTCTTTCAGGGGAAAAGATGGATATTCAATGAAATTTTACTTCCAAGGTTTCCCGATGAAAAGACAAAAACTAGAAAATAGTATGGCAGAAACTAGGCATAGACCAACATCTTATACCATATACCAAAATAAAGTCAAAATGAGTACATGATTTAGGAGGCAGCTATGTGGTGCAGTGGATAAAGCACCAGCCCTGGATTCAGGAGGACCTGAGTTCAAATCTGGCCTCAGACACTTGACACTTGCCAGCAGTGTGACCCTGGGCAAGTCACTTAACCCCAATTGCCCTGCCCAAAAAAAAATGTTTACATGATTTAGACATAAAGGGTGATTCCATAGTCAGATTAGGAGAGGAAGGGCTGGTTTACCTCTCAGATCTATGGAGAGGGGAAGAATTTATGACCAAACAAGAAATAGAGAACATTATGGAACATAAAATGGATCATTTTGATTATATTAAATTTAAAAAGAGGTTGTACAGGGGGCAGCTAGGTGGCACAGTGGATAGAGCACTGGCCCTGGATTCAGGAGTACCTGAGTTCAAATCCAGCCTCAGACACTTAACACTTACTAGCTGTGTGACCCTGGGCAAGTCACTTAACCCCAATTGCCTCACTAAAAAAAAAAAAAAAAAGAGGTTGTACAAATAAAACCAATGTAAACAAGATTAGAAGGAAAGCAGAGGGGCAGCTAGGTGGTGCAGTGGATAGAGCACCAGCCCTGGATTCAGGAGTACCTGAGTTCAAATCCGGCCTCAGACACTTAATACTTACTAGATGTGTGACCCTGGGCAAGTCGCTTAACCCCAATTGCCTCACCAAAAAAAAAAAAAAAGAAGGAAAGCAGAAAGCTGGGAAACAATTTTTACAATAAGTGTTTCTGATAAAGGCCTCATTTGTAAACTATATAGAGAACAGAATCAAATTTGTAAGAATACAAAGCATTCCCCAATGGAGAAATGGTCAAAGGATATGAACAGGCAGTTTTCAGATGAAGAAAGTAAACATAACAGCTAACATTTATAAAGCACTCTGTACTAAGAGCTTTACAAACAGTATCTCATTTGATCCTAAAAACTGAAGCAAACAGAGGTTAAGTGACTTGCCCAGGGTCACGCAGTAACAAAGTGTCTGATACCAAATTTTGAACCCAGACTTTGGGACTCTAGGCCTAGCATTCTAACCACCGATCCACCTAGTTGTCCTCTAGGTGACATACTACCTGTGAGACCTTAGGCAATTCACTTTGCCCTCTCTGTCCCTCAGTTTCTTCCATTTTAAAGCTAGGGGTTTAAAGTTCAGGGCCCCTTACAGAATCTAAGAGCTGGATTTGGAGTCTGAAGACCTGAGTTCAAATCTCACCCCTGCCACTTTCTACCTGCATGACCTTGGACAGTCATTTTCCATCTCTGGTTCTCAGTTTCTTCATCTATAAAATGAGGAGAATGGGCTAAACAGTTTCTAAAGTCCTTTTCAGGTCTGCATCTGTGATACTGTGGTCCTGTGGGCCCAGGAGCCAGAGTCCAAGACCCCTGGGAATGGTGGAGTCTCCCAGATGATAGCCATCACTGACTTTTGTGGAGAAGGGTTCTGTCATCCCCCACCACTCCACACACCGGGATGCCAGTGTTGGGCAGATAAGGTAGCAGTGGGCTTCCCATAACACCAACTCTGCTGTCAGCCCTGCCCTCACAGCCATTCAACAGGAAGCAAGCCTGGTAGAGATGGAATGGGTCGACTGCCTTTGTAGGTGTCTTATTGTCCAATGAGTCCACCAATCAAATGTAATGTTTGGGGGAAGCTAGGTGGCACAGTGGATAGAGCACAGGCCCTGGAGTCAGGAGGACCCGAGTTCAAATCCGGCCTTAGACACTTGACACTTACTAGCTATATGACCCTGGGTAAGTCATTTAACCCCAATTCCCTCACCAAAAAAATAATAAAATTAAATTAAATTAAAAAATAAAAATGTAATGTTTGGGGCAGGAATAGAGGGGAAGATAAGAAATGGGGTCCTAGTTAAAAAAGGGTTTTGGTTTTTTTGGTGAGGCAATTGGGGTTAAGTGACTTGCCCAGGGTCACACAGCTACTAAGTGTCAAGGGTCTAAGGCCAGATTTGAACTCAGGTCCTCCTGAATCCAGGGCCACCTAGCTGCCCCCTAGGTACCAAATGTACTCAGTGATCACGAAAGGTTAGGACCCAGTCACACAGCGGAACATCTGCCCCACCCCACCATCCAATTCCATTTGTGAATTCCTTTTCTTGCTTTTAAAAAAAAGTATTGGGGCAGCTAGGTGGCGCAGTGGATAGAGCACTGGCCCTGGATTCAGGAGGACCTGAGTTCGGATCCAGCCTCAGACACTTGACACTTACTAGCTGTGTGACCCTGGGCAAGTCACTTGACTCCAAATGCCTCACCAAAAAAAAAAAAAAAAGTATCAATCTGTCCTCCCCTATGCCTACCACCTATTAAATAAATAATAATAATGTTTAAAATCTCCAAAATAAAGCCTTCAGGGGCAGCTACGTGGTGCAGTGGATAAAGCACCAGCCCTGGATTCAGGAGGACCTGAGTTCGGATCCGGCCTCAGACACTTGACACTTACTAGCTGTGTGACCCTGGGCAAGTCACTTAACCTCAATTGCCTCACCAAAAAAAAAAAAAAGAAGAAGAAATTTAAATCTGTTCTTTAGTATTTTGGATATGAGACTTTTATCAGAGACACTAGTTGAAAAGATTTTTTTTCCCCTAGTTACCTATTTCCCTTCTAATTTTTACTACATTGGATTAGTCTGGGGGCAGTTAGGTGGTGCAGTGGATAAAGCACCAGCCCTGGAGTCAGGAGGACCTGAGTTCAAATCCAGCCTCAGACACTTGACACTTACTAGCTGTGTGACCCTGGGCAAGTCACTTAACCCCCATTGACCCACAAAAAAAAACAAAACAAAAAAAAAAAAAACCAAAAAGGATTAGTTTGTATGTAGACTTTTAAATTTTATATAATCAAAATTATCCATTTTTTCCCTATAATCTTCTCTATCACTTGGATAGAGCACTGGGCCTGGAGCCAGGAAGACTCATCTTCAGGAATTCAAATCTGGCCTCAGACACCTACTAGCTAGCTGTGTGACCCTTGGCAAGTCATTTTACCCTGTTGGCCTCAGTTTCTTCATCTTTAAATGAGCTAGAAAAAGAAATGGCAAACCACTCCAGTATCTTTGCCAAGAAAACCCCAAATGGGATCACAGAGAGTTGGACACAACTGAAATCAACCAAAGAACAAGAAGACTTTTACATGTAGGCCTTATATCCATTTGGAGTTACCTTGGTATTTGGTGAGAGAAGCTAGTCCCTATCTTTGCTGGTTAAACCTCTGTTGATCTATCTATTCCCCAAAAAATCAATCTAGGCTATAATTCAAATGTTGCTAAATTTCCTGAAACTCTCTCTCTTACCAGTTCATGTTCCCACTGCAGCTCTCCTAAGAAAAATCTATTTTCTCTTTGAATTAAATTCCCTTCTCTCAGTTTCCAACCATACACTGAAAGACTCCCCCCAAATCATGGGAGATAACCTTTTGTAATTGCTTCAAGTGACATAGAAACTGAAATGAACATTAATAGGCATCTGGCTTCCAAATGTGAGTCATGGTAGTTATAGCTGTAGGATGAACATCTTTCCTACTCATGTAGGATGTCCCACCTGCCAAAGAGGAAGTGAGAAATTAGGTGTGGTTGGTCAGGCTTTGAGAATTGAGACTCTTGGCTTCCCTCAGCAATGATGGGGAATGCAAAGATGATCATGAATTAGGTTCTGTGGGACCTCACCAGCCAGCTGTCTGAGGTTGCTATCCAATCCTCTGGCCAATATCTATCTACTTCTTTCTGTGTTCTGCTCAGTTGGTGGTGTCCTCATCTCCCCAGTCATCTTCTCTAAGCCAGCAGCAGTTTGCCAGAAATTACGCTACTCCTCACCTGGTTGGCTAATTCAGAGTCCTGAAGCACCTGATTTGTCCTCCTCCTGCTGAGGCATCAAGCCTTTCTCCTCCTCCGTCTGTCCTGGGGCCACCTGGATTTTCTGCCAAAATCTTTTTCAAGACCACCAGAAACCAGAAGCTTTCTGGATCAACCTGTAGCACATAACTAGTCTTTGGTCCTCCTCTGTCTTGGTGACATTTCTGGAGGACAGATTATACAATCAAGCAACAAATAAGCATTTCAGAGCACCTGCTATAGAGCAGGCACTGGACATGCAAACATGAAAATGGCCCAGTCTCTGTCCACGAGGTTACACTCTATGGGGAGGATGCAACATAGGCTAAGGGAAGGAATAACAATCATGAGGTAAATCTGGAACGGCTTCCTGTAGAAGGTGGCAATGGAGTTTAACCTTGATGGAATACTTACTAGCTGTGTGACCTTGGGCAAGTCACTTAACCCCCATTGCCCCGCCCCCCCAAAAAAAAATCCTTGATGGAAAGTAAGGAATCTAAGCAGTAGCTAGAGATGAAGAGCATTTCAGGCATGAGGAGCAGCCTATATACAGACAAGGACGTGGAAAATGGAATGATCCATTCAGGAATTAAGTCATTTTGGCCAACATGAAGAATGTAGTTGAGGCAAGACCTGTGAACTCAGACCGAGAAAGTAGACTTGAGCCAAACTGTGCAGGGTTTAACTCTCAGGGTCATTGTCCCTTCTGTGGAGCCATTTTTTTAGTTGTGTCCAACTCTTCAGGCCCCATTTGGGGTCTTCTTGGCAAAGATCCCAGAGTGCTTTGCCATTTCTTTCTCCAGCTCATTTTACAGATGAGGAAACTGAGTCAAACAGGGTGAAGTGACTTGCCCAGGGTCACACAGCCAGTGTCTGAGATCAAATTTGAACTCAGGAAGATGAATATTCCTTACTCTAGTCCCAGCTCCCTATGCACTATGGCGCCACCTAGTGGGCTGAGAGAGGATAGCCCTGCATAGATGGTATGTCCACTTTCCAGAAGAGCAAATAGGATCATTTAGCTTAAGTGCTTGAGGACAAGTGATATATAATCTAGATGTATAATGTATAATTCTAGGAAGATAAATTGTACCACATACATTGAAATGGAAAAAACACAATATAAAATTGGATGTTATGTAATTACAGTGACCAAGAAACTTCACCCTGAAGAAGGGTTGAAAAAACAGAACTTCCATTCCTCACTCAGGTGGAAGATTATGGGAATAAGATGCCCCATTCCCTGTCAGACAACATTGATATGTTGATTGCTTTTTGCTACTTTCTCCCTCCCCACATCTTTGTTTTTCTTTTTTTTTAATTTGTTTTTCTTTTTTAAGTGAGGCAATTGGGGTTAAGTGACTTGCCCAGGGTCACACAGCTAGTAAGTGTCAAGTGTCTGAGGCTGGATTTGAACTCAGGTACTCCTGACTCCAGGGCCGGTGCTCTATCCACTGCGCCACCTAGCTGCCCTTTGTTTTTCTTAAAAAGTATTTTGCATGAGGGATGGCTTACTGGGTAGGAGACTACATAAGGGCCATACTCTGAAATTAAAGTGTTGTAAAAGCAAAAGATCAATAGTGTTTAATGAAACCTGGTGTGTTTTTTCTCAATTACATGTAAAAATATTTTTTAACATTTACTTTTTTAAACTTGGAGTTCCAAATTCTCTCCCTTCCTCTCTTCCCTCCCCTCTCCTTGAGAAGGCAAGCAATTTGATAAAGATTACACATGTGCAGGCACACAAAACATATTTCCATATTAGCCATGTTACAGAAGAAAACATACACCAAAAAGAAAGAAAGTAAAAAAGTCTACTTCGATCCGCATTCAGACACCAGCAGTTCTTTCTCTGGAGGTGGAGAACATTTTCCATGAGTCCTTTGGAATTGTCTTGGATCATTGTCTTGCTGAGAACAGCTAAGTCAGTCACAGTTTATCTTGATCCAATATTGCTGTTACTGTGTATAATGTTCTTCTGGTTCTGCTCACTTCACTTTGCATCAGTTCACATCTCAACACAATTTTTAAACAAAAGAAAGGCTGGAGGCAGGTTATGAAGGACTTTCAATGCCAAACAGAGGAATTAATATTTTATCCTAGAGACAATAGAGAGCCACTGAAGTTTCTTAAATAGTGGAATAAAACAGACTAATTCTTTAGAATTATTTTTTTTTCAGCTCCTTGAACCCCAATTTCTTTTTACAATAGAACTTGAGTAAATTCCTTCGATAAGAATTAATTGTGTTTACTGACATGATTGTTCATAGGAAGTATCCTGGCAGGGGCTCAGGAGTTATTGTAGTAACCCCACAGAATTCTCCCTAGAGCTAGTGTCATTAACCTGAGGATAGTTGCCCCTTGGAAATCCAACCTGAAAACCTGTGAGTACAAGTTGGAAAGCAGCCCAGAGGAAGTACTACATGTAAAATGAAGAGGTTAAGCTAGGTGACCTCCTATTGTCCCTTCAAATCCTCAGTCTGTGATTCTATAACTGAAAAAAAAAAAAGAGAGACCATACATGAGAATGGGAAGTACACTGTGAGGACTAGGGCTGGCCTGCAGAGGGGGGGGGTAGGGGGGAGGAGGCTGTGAAAGGATCTAGGGGCCACTGTCTCTGTTCTCTATTGAGCTCTTCCTTGGCATTCCCGGAGGCCCAACGCCAGCAGGAGATTATCCAGGATCTGGGAACCAAGCCCTGAGGAGGCTTTGGAGTCAGTCTGAACCAGCCTTCCAGAGCACTGTGGCTGGCTGCCCAAATGCATCTCTCCCTGATGAACCAGGATCCCCTCCTCCTTTCTCCAGCTTCCTTTCTCACCACTGGCTTCCTATGGGAATTGGAGTCAGGGAAGGGAGAGTTGGAAGACACCTGTTCCCAGGCCTGCGGATTCAAACACTGAATCTGGAAGGGGGAGGTGGGGGGGACTTACTAGACCAGCTGACCTGAGTAACATCTGGAGACGGAAGATTAGAGGGTCCCGGAGACATCCGTGGGAAAAAGTACCAGCCATCTGGGGGGAGGGACACTTTCAATCTTCCCTACCCCTCCCAGCTGTTCCCTGGATCCTTTCCTTTCTGGGCTCCATTCCAGAGGCTATTAACCCCTTCAGCAGTCAATATAAGTTACAGTGTGTTAAATGGGTAGTAAAAAAAAAATTTAATTGGGAAACTCAATGTATACCTTTCAGATTTAGGCAAAAGTAACAAAAATAAGTAAAACTTTTCTTTAAAAGTTAATAGCATTAGGTCCTTAGGGTATGTGGATCTTGAGAGCCAAGTCTCAAATTTCAACTCAGGAGCTACAGGGAAGTAAGAGCAGCTGGGGAGGAAAAAGGAGTTGGGGGAAGGCTCTCTCCCTCATCAGCCATGAGCTCCCCAAATCAGCCCTTGACAACTTAGCTTGGTCTAGGGAAGGCTGGCAAGCCTATACTGGGGCAGTTGTGAAATCAAGCGAATACCAAACGCGGACAGATAGAGGGAAGGGCAGGAGCTGGGATATTTCCCCCAATATAATGTAAACTCCTTGAGAACAGAGACTGTTACAATAAGGGGAGGGAGGAGGAGGGGGCATACTTGTAGCATATAGACCAACGCCTGACACATAATTGCCATGTGGTAATTGAATGAATTGGGGAGAGGAAGAGAGTTGAAGGCTGGGGGCTCTGAGAGCTTGACTGAGCTAGCCCAAACTTTCAGACCCCGGCCTTGGGGTTGAGACCTGAGTTCTTCACTCAAGAACCTGATCTCTGTATTCTACTGGGACCTGATATCTGGCCCCGGGGCTCTGAAGTTGGGGGCAGAAAGCCAGGGCTTCCTTACCTCAGAGTTCCTCTTGAAGGCATTTGCCCAGAAAAGAGCTACAAATGAAATGAGTGGCCTCTCACCTTCTCAAAGGGTATCTCCAAGCCTTTGTGCAGAGAAGGATTAACCCCAGGCGCTTCCCAGTCCTCAATCTGACCAAGACAAGACAGTGCTGGATTTCCGGTCCTAAAGATCATAAGTTTGGAGCTGCAAGGGATTTTGAAGGCCATGGAGCCCAGCCCCCTCATTTCACAGATGAGGAAACTGAGGGATAATTCTATGGTTGAGGAACTTAGCCAGGGTCGTACAGTAACAGAATAGGGAGGTCCGCTACTTCCAAATTCAGGGCTTTTTCCACAGGGCTGCAATAGACTGTGAGCTACTTGAGAGCAGGAATTAGCTTTCACTGTATTCGAAGTACTTAGTGAAGATAGTAGGTCTTACTAATAAATAATTATGGACATGGGGCAGCTAGGTGGTGCAGTGGTTAGAGCACCGGCCCTGGATTCAGGAGGACCTGAGTTGAAATTCGGCCTTAGACATTTAACAATTACTAGCTGTGTGATCCTGGGCAAGTCACTTAATCCCAATTGCCTCACCAAAATAGATGATAGATAGATAGATGATAGATAGATAGATAGATAGATAGATAGATAGATAGATAGATAGATAGATAGATAGATAGATAGATAGATAGATAGATAGATAGATGAATAAATATTTATGAAAAAAGGGGGGCAGCTAGGTGGCGCAGTGGTAGAGCACCGGCCCTGGAGTCAGGAGTACCTGGGTTCAAATCCGGCCTCAGATACTTAACACTTACTAGCTGTGTGACCCTGGGCAAGTCACTTAACTCTAGTTGCCTCACTAAAAAAAAAATAAAAAAAATAAATAAATATTTATGGACTGATTGACTAACACCTGGGTTCCAAAATGCTTCAGTCACTTAGCTGACCAGTGACCCTGAGCAAGTAACCTAGCTTCTCTGAGACTCAGTTTCCTTCTCTGTAAATTGGCAGCGATTATAACATAAATTCAAACCCCTCCCCACTACATACACACATACACATGTATGCATACTAGAATTGTTGTGGCCTTGGTAAGTCACTTCATTTCTTAACACCCCAGTCAACTTTTTAAGCCTCATTGGTGAAAGGTGTTTCCTCCCTGGCAGCTCCCTATATAAAGGAAATCACAAATTAATTGGATGGATGGATAGATGGCTGTATACATGTGATATATACATGTGTATACATATATGATATATGTAATATCCCTGCCATATGTGTGTGTGATGATAGAGATGGCACCTACCTTAAAATTTGAAACTCAAAATCTTATGGGGCAGCGAGGTGGTACAGTGGATAGAGCACCGGCCCTGGATTCAGGAGGACCTGAGTTCAAATCCGGCTTCAGACACTTAACACTCACTAGCTTTGTGACCCTGGGCAAGTCACTTAAGCCCAATTGCCTCACTAAAAAAATAATAATAATAAAATAATCTTATAAGAGTGAATGTTGGGACAGCTAGGTGGTGCAGTTGATAAAGCACCAGCTCTGGATTTAGTAGGACCTGAGTTCAAATGTGACCTCAGACACTTGACACTTACTAGCTGTGTGACCCTGGGCAAGTCACTTAACCCTCATTGCCCTGTTTAAAAAAAAAAAAAAGAGTGAATGTTGGAGGGGCCAGCTATATGGTGCAGTGGAGAAAACACTGGCCTTGGATTCAGGAGGACCTGAGTTCAAATCCGACCTCAGACACTTAGTAACTACATGACCCTGGGCAAGTCACTTAACCCACAATTGCTTCCCAAGAAATCCAACAAAAACAAAACCTAACAACAAAAGTAAATGTTAAAAGAGATAGCACCTCCCCTACAGAGGGATTGCAAGGACAAGAATTCTAAGAGGTAGGTATTTCAGTGCACACTCTAGAGAAGCCTGTACACAATCCCAAGGGCAGGAGACAGAACACTCAGCTCATGGAACAGCTCCCTAATTTCCAGTGTGGCTCAGGTGCCTAACATAGAATCATCTGAAATGAACCTGGAACCACAGCCACAGAACCAAAGAGTCAGAAGGGAGGTGAGCTGCCAACTCACAGCCCAAGGACCACCCCCAGCTATAAATGTAGGGAGGAGACAGAAGCCTGAGTGTGAAGCACTTTCAATGGCATATTGAGTCTGCATCTGATCCTAGAGGCAATAGGGAGCCACCGAAGACTGTTGAACAGGAGAGTGACATAATCCGACCTGTGCTTTAGGGTGACTGTTTTGGCAGTTTTGAGGAGACTGGCTTGGATGAAAGTGAAAATGGAAACAGAAAAACCAATTAAGAAGCTATTGAAGCTTAGAGAAGTGGTCAAAGAACATGAAACAGTTCCCAAAAGAAGAATTGCAAAATATTTCTAGCAACTCTTTCTGTGTTGGCTAAGAACTAGAAATCAAGGAGATGTCCATCAGTTGGGGAATGGCTGAACAAGCTGTGGTATGTGATGATGATGGAGTATTACTATAAAAAATGATGATCAGGATGATTTTAGAAAGGCCTGGGAAGACTTTTATGAACTGATGTATAGTGAAGTGAGCAGAACCAGGAGAACATTGTGCACAGTGACAACAATGCTGTACAGATGAAGAACTACAAATGACTTAACAATTCTCACCAATACATCCAAGACAATCCTGTCACATGGGGACATAGGTGGGGCGGGGAGGGGGGGTGGTCCTTAGGTATTCCTCTTTAAAGAATTACACCCTCTCAGGGCAGCTAGGTGGCGCAGTGGATAGAGCACTGGCCCTGGAGTCAGGAGGACCTGAGTTCAAATCTGACCTTAGACACTAGACACTTACTAGCTGTGTGACCCTGGGCAAATCACTTAACCCCAATTGCCTCACCAAAAAAAAAAAAAAAGAATTACACCCTCTCACACAATTCAATTAGAATAAAATAGTCTTTTATTTAGGGGCTGGAGAAAGGGAACCAGAGGGAAGTCAAAGATTTTGCCTCAAGGGGAGATGGTTCAGAGACATTCTCTGAGATACCTATCTCCTCATTATAGATGGTAGATGGGGCAGACATATGGGGTGACCACCTAACAATGGAAAGTTCCCTTTGGGGGTGAGGAAAGCTTGAATGAGGGGTGGTGGTCCTGACTTGTGGGGTTATTTCTGTCACCTGGCACCAATCAGGCAGCAGCCACACCCAATAGGCTTATCTTCCTTATTTCTTTGCTATGTCTGTCCTGATAGCTAGTTGGCCAAACCCCCATGTTAATCCCAAAGGACTAATGATAAAGCATACAATCTACCTCCAAAGTAAGAACTGATATTGATTGAACACAGACTGAAGCATGCTGTTTTTCACTTTCTTTCATTTTTTTCTCTTTTTTTGAGTTTTCTTATACAAAATGACTAATATGGAAAATTTTCACATAATTGCACATGTATAACTTATATCTGGTTGCTTACTGCCTCAGGGAGGTGGGGTGGGGGGTGGGATGGAGTAAGGGAGGGATAGAATTTAGAACTCAAAACTAAATAAAATGTTTATTTAAAAAATAAAAATCAAGAATTTTAAAGAATTGCAAATTATTAACAATCACATAAAAGAAGGGCAGCTAGGTGGTACCTTAGTACCCAGAGTGCTGGGCCTAGAGTCAAGAAGATTCATCTTCCTGAATTCAAATCTGGCCTTAAATACTTAGTAGCTGTGTGACCCTAGGCAAGTCACTTAACCCCGTTTGCCTCAGTTTCCTCTTCTGTAACACGAGCCAGAAAAAGAAATGGCAAACCACTCTAGTATCTTTGTTATCAAAACCCCAAATGAGGTTACTAAGAGTTGGACATGACTGAAACTGAACAACAACATGAAAGAAGGCCCCAGACCATTTGTAATAAGTAAAAATGCAAATCAAAACAACCTTGAAGTTTTGTTTTATCCCCAGCAAATTAGCAAAGATGACAAGAGATGGGAAAAGGCAATGTTGGAGAGAGTGTGGAATGGCAGGCATACTTATGCATTGTTGGTGAATTTGTAAATTAGTGCAATTGTTTTGGAAAGCTATTTAGAATTATACAAATAAAGTAGCTAAAATATCTGTACCCTTTGGTCCACAGATTCCACTACTAGGCATATAATCCAAGGTTGTTGCCACCTATATGTCCCCCATAACACAAGCTATTATTATTGTTTGTCCTTCATTCCCAAATAGTACTATGGGGGGTGGAGCCAAGATGGCGGAGGAAAGGCTGTGACTCTCCCACACTCCTGACAAACCCATCCTCATACCTCCAAAAATAATGCCATAAGACAACTCCTGGAGCAGCATAATCCAAAGATGGCTTAATTAGGCAACTGAGATGAGAGAGGAACTCAGCACACACAGCACAGATCCAGCCCCAGGTAGGCCATGCCTCCAGAGCCTCAGAATCTTCAGCAGCTCATGGATCAGTAAGGGGGTTCAGCAGCTGGCCAGGGGGAAATAGCTGCAGTTTCTGCTGGAGCTAAGGCAGAGTGCCCATATTCTAAACCAGTAAGCAGACTTGAGCAGCAGCAGCCCAGTGGGAAAGGGCCACAGGCTCGCCAAGCTTCTGGCCATGGAGAATCAGATTTCAATCATACTTCTGATTCTGGGTTAAAGAGAAAGTGGGGGAAAAAATTTAAAATAAAATAAAATAAAATAAAGAGAAAGTGGGGCAGCTAGATGGTGCAATAGATAGAGCACCAGCCCTGGAGTCAGGAGGACCTGAGTTCAAATCCGGCCTCAGACACTTAACACTTACTGGCTGTGTGACCCTGGGCAAGTCACTTAACCCCCATTGCCCCACAAAAAAAAAAAAAAGACTTGTACTGAATTGGATTTAAGTGAGGGAAGGGGGTACGAGGTCACCAACCTCACTCTTTCCCCCAGAGCCATCTGGGTCCAGTGGCAAAACATAGATCAGGATGACTGAAGATGGCCTCAGATGTTTAAGGCAATTGGAGTTAAGTGACTTGCCCAGGGTCACACAGCTAGTAAATGTCTAATTTAAAGCCACACTTCTCATAGGAGCAAAGAAAGAGAAACAAAGCATGCCCAGAAGACACAACCCCCCATTGAGGTATAGACCCCAGGTAATTTTATGTCTATTTTGTATATGAGGAAACTGAGGATCAGAGAGGTAAAGTTACTTCATGTAGCATTTAAAATGTTTGAGAGATAGTTTCTGGGTAATTTAATCATTTTATTAGCAAGGCCAGCATGGTTATTAATAAAAGGATGGTCGTTTGGTTGTCTCTTTCTTCAACCAAAAAGCCCTTGTGGTGGTGGACTCGCAGATCTTATGCCTTTGGAAGAGCAAGTGTTCCTGAGGGTGGCAATCAACTCTGATTGGTCAACAATTAATGAGCAAATGAATACAAGAGAGGTGGCTATATTACAATGAGAGTCTTGGGGTTCCTGACTTGGGAGACCCAAATCTCAGTCAAAGAGATTTATCCATTTCCAAATCATCTGTCTGACAAAAGGGAGAATCCACACTTCCCTAGACTGAGCAAATATAATGAGCAGGAATGCACCCATTAGCCCAAATTTAGAATTTCTCTTACTGTCTAATTAGATCTTGGCCTGAGTACACCTTTGAGAGAGATTTCCCAGACTGGTTGGTTTCTGAATGAGGAAGTAGAAAAGGGGAAAAACCTTTGTCCTAATACTATAAGTAGTTACTAATAAATAATCATTTCTCACATTGGCCATAGTCACACAGCTGGTGTCAGAGTCAGGACGTGAATCCAGGTTGTCTTGACCCTGAGTCCAGCCTCTATCCACTAGCCAAAGGCCCAGAAGCCACAAAGCCCAGTGGTTTAGGGGAAGGCAACCAGGAGTCCAGCATGGCCAGAGTGCAGGGGAAGGGAGGAGGCTATGCTCCCTTGCTAGGGAGGCTAGAGAGGAGATTCCTATTCAGCTCTGGGTTGGACAGAACGCCCTCTGAACAAATATGGAGAAGGAAGAAGGGTCAGCAGCAAGGAAGGGAAAGTAGAGAGATGGAAGTAAATAGGGCCTGAGAAAAGGCCACTGGATCAGGCCAAGAGGAAGAGGAGGAGGAAGAGGGAAAGATAGAGGAAGAAGAGAAAAAAGAGGAGGAAGAGAAGGAGGAAGAGGAGGAGAAAAAAGAGGAAGAAGACGAGGAGGAAGAGGAGGAGGAGAAAAAGAGGAAGAGGAGGACGAGGAAGAGGAAGGAAGTGACCTCGGTGGGCGCTGTATAAATTGAGTCATAGACCCTGGGAACTCCTCACCATGTGGCCCCAGCCTGTCTTTGACGGCACATTATTCCCCTCAGGCACACTATGTTCCAGCTGAACTGACCCAGGTGAACTGTTCCCTGGACTTGGCGCTCAGTCTCCGGTCTCGTCTCTGTGCCTTCACACTGATTTTTCTGCATTCCTAAAATCAAAAGCTCACAGAAGAATACAGACGTCGAGCTGGAAGGCACCTCAGAGGCCATCTAAGCCAGCCACCTCATTTTACAGATAGAGAAACTAAGGCTGAGGAGGGGGAAAGTCATTCGCTCAAGGTCATACAAACCCAAGGCCCAGGGGACTAGAATCTAGAGCTGGAAAGGACCTCAGCTCTAGATTCTTTCATTTTACAGATGGGGAAACTGAGGTCCAGGAAAAGATAAGTGACTTGTCCAAGATCACAGAGGCAGTGTCAGAGCTGACATCCTATGAAACTGTGGCCAAATCATTTTACCTTGCTGATCCTCAATTTTCTTTTTCTTTTTTTTGCGGGGCAATGAGGGTTAAGTGACTTGCCCAGGGTCACACAGCTAGTAAGTGTCAAGTGTCTGAGGCCGGATTTGAATTCAGGTCCTCCTGAATCCAGGGCCGGTGCTTTATCCACTGCACCACCTAGCTGCCCGGATCCTCAATTTTCTAGAGAGTACGGATAATCTAACCTGTAAGGTCTGTGGCCTCGAATGACGTGTTTGTGAAACACTTACACTCAGCTGTCAGCCTCTCATTCCAAATCCAAGCAGCCTCACTTTGTCCTCCTACAGTCCCTACTGTCGTTCAAGGCCCCTTTAAGGTGCTCCCTCCCACCCCCAAACAAGAAGCCTTCCGAAACCCTGCTCCCTCCTCAATCCTAAGTACTCTCCTCCTTCTCAAATTACCTTTGTTGAATATTAAAATATAGTTTTGTATCTGCCTGTCTCTTACAAACAGATCAGAGAAATAATCTTCAATCTCTCCTACAAAATTAATAAAACAGATCAGAGAAATTACAATATCTCATAATATCTCCTACAAAACCAGATCAGAGAACATGATACCTGTCCTCATACGAAACAGATCAGAGACAGACAGAAAAACATAATATCAATTTAATATTTTGTCCCAAGAAGAAATATAACACAACGTGATCATGTGGAGACTCCCCTCCTAAGAGAGAAGCTTGGGGGACTCCTCATTTCTGAGGGTATATATGGTTTTAGTTCACTGGTTACAGGGCGTTGTCAGTTTCAATAGTATGATACAGAAATCAACCCAGAAGCAAAAAGCAGTTTAACAATTTCAGTTATAACAAGTATGGAAGAAATACAGAAGCATCATGATAAGACTATAGGATTCCCAAAAAAGGGTTTGGCAAGGATCAGGACGCCCAGATGTTACCATAAGATAGGGACTGACTATCCTGAGGGAAAAGAAGTCACTAGGTAGGGTCTTTTATCTGCTAGCTATCTGGAGTTCAGTTGAAAGACATTTTGCTCCTATTAACCCAGGGTTTCATAAAAAATACTTTTGGATAATAAGGTACCTCCATCAAATCCAGGTGATCCATATATTCATATTAACACCTTGTACTAGCAGTACTTAGCAGTACATTTATTTTCCCCCAATAGAATATAAGCAATGTGGTAAAAAATTATTCGTGGTAAAGATTAATATCAGAAGTTTTAGCTGAATCATTTGAGAGATTACATGTGCTACTGAAGCAGTTTTTGAAGGACTGCCCCTTTTGGGAGGAAAACTCAAATGCGAGGAACTTCCGGGACATGAACTTAAAAGTGAAGGCGGGAACGGAAGTTGGCGTTCTCTGGCTGCTAAACTTAGCCATGGCAGTGTGCACGGGTGAGAGGAGTTGAGAAACACGTGGTTGGTGCTCAGCTTTGGGTGTGCTGGTTCTCGGCCTGGTAGGCAGTTTGGGATTCCGTGAGTTTTATGAAGGAAAATAGACTAAGTTAGTTAAGGTCATTCATCTGTATTTCTACTTCCCTATTTCCCTAATTGGTATCACCTTTTGTTGTCTAATTAATTCCCAAGCAATAAAAACTAATCCCTCGTAGATTAAAGCTAAGAAGCTTCTTTTTCTTAGTGGTCTGGGATATATATATATATATATAAGGGAAAAGTTAAAAGGGGAAGTTTAATGCTCTGTATATCCAATTTTGAATCTCACAGTTCAAAAGCACCGGCCCTGGATTCAGGAGGACCTGAGTTCAAATCCAGACTCAGACACTTGAAACTTACTAGCTGTGTGACCTTGGGCAAGTCACTTAACCCTCATTGCCCCCCACACACAAAAAAGACAAAAAACAAACAAACAAAAGAATATAAGCTCAGATCATGAACCATCTTCTACATGAAGCTTTTTGTGATTTCCCCAGATGCTAGTGCCTTCCCTACAAAATTTTCTATTTTATACATAGCACTCCTTCTGGGCTCACTCCCTTAACCTGCTCCCACATCAGCTTGTTGAGTCATTTCTCAAAGAGAAACACTACTCTTCTCCCCCACTCCTCTACTGGGGTTTCTTAGTACTGTAGCTGCTGAGCCCTCATCAGTGTACTCCTTACTGTCAATCAACCAGTTGATCTCCATTTGCTTTTTTGTGTGTGGGGGGGGGGGGCAATGGGGGTTAAGTGACTTGCCCAGGGTCACACAGCTAGTAAGTGTCAAGTGTCTGAGGCCGGATTTGAACTCAGGAACTCCTGAATCCAGGGCCAGTGCTTTATCCACTGCGCCACCTAGCCACCCCCTCCATTTGCTTTTAGCAAAGAGCATTAAGCAAGAACAAATTTTATATATGTATATATGCATATATACACACATCTGTATGTAGGTATGTGTATATAAATACATGTGTATCTGTATATGTATATGTGTGTACATACACATATATGCTACTGTACATATTGTCTCCTCTAGTTAGATTATATGCACCTTGAAGGTAGAGCCTATCTCAGTTTCATCTTTATATCTCCAGCTCCTAGCACAGTGCCTAGCACAAAGTGTTTAATAAATGCTAGTTGATTTATTGCTGAATTTATATTCCTATTGAAGGAGCCTTTCCTGATTCCCCCCTGCATGACTGAAGCCCTCCATCCCCAAACCACCTTGTCTTCGTTCTGCATGTACCCTGCATATGCTTATAAATGTGTATGTTATATCTCCCAATAGAATGTAAGCTTCTTGAAAGCAGGGACTATTTTTGCTTTCATTTCATATTCTTAGGGCTCAGCTAGGTGGTGTAGTGATGGAGCACTGGCTCTGCAGTTGGGAGGACCTGAGTTCAAATCTCACCTCAGACACTTACTAGCAGTGTGATCCTGGGCAAGTCACTTAACCACAATTGCCTTAAAAAAACATCTGGGGTGGGGCAGCTAGGTGGGGCAGTGGATAGAGCACCGGCCCTGGATTCAGGAGGACCTGAGTTCAAATCTGGCCTCAGATAATTGACACTTACTAGCTGTGTGACCCTGGGCAAGTCACTTAACCCCAATTGCCTCACCAAAAAAAACCCCAAACAAAACAAAACATCTGGGGCCATCTCCAGTTGTCCTGATAACATATCTTGCCACTGGACCCAGATGGCTCTGGAGGAGAGAGTGAGGCTGGTGACTTCGCACAGCCCTCCCTCACTTAAATCCAATTTGTTGCAAGTTATGACATCTGTCATGGTACTCTTCAAGAACAAAGGACAAATAACAACTATATATAGTAGGTGCTTTAAAAATGCTTGTTGAGGGGGCGGCTAGGTGGCGCAGTGGATAAAGCACCGGCCCTGGATACAGGAGTACCTGAGTTCAAATCCGGCCTCAGACACTTGACACTTACAAGCTGTGTGACCCATGGCAAGTCACTTAACCCCCATTGCCCCGCAAAAAAAAAAAAAAAAGCTTGTTGATTATTCAATTGCTTGAAGGCAGTCTCTTTTGTTGTTTTTTTAAATTAATTACTTTAATTGATTAATTAATTAAATTTTTTAAAATTAATGTTCCTTCTGTTATCCCCCCATTGAGCAAATAAAAAACTGGACCCCCCAAATGAAACCTTCAATATTCCATCTACATTCTTCTGATCTTTTAGATTAGCATGGCATTGCTCTCAAGCCTCTCCTTGTTCTGCCTGGCACACAGTAGGTACTAGATAAATGCTTATTGGTGATGTTGATGATGATATATCACCTCAAGTGACTTGTACACTGTGGACAATTAATAAATACTCGTTGAGTTGAATGGAAATGAGAGGAACTGAATTGTGTTGGCAGAGGCCAGAATCCAGGGGCCCTTGGGTCTTGGGCTTAAGAACTTGCTTTAGTCCCCTCGAAGGTCACAGACTGTTTGTAATACAGTTCTCTGACCTCCTCATCCATCTGCATTCCCCATGACTCATCAGCAGAGGGAAAAGTCTGTCCCAGGCCCTGATCGTGGCCAGTCATGCCCATTGGCAGGTGTTGGGTGGTGCCTCAGGTAGGCACTGCCTTACTCAGAGAAGCTGAGGGGCTCTTCTCCCCACTTTCCCCCACTTGGGCCAGCCAAAACACATGTCACACATATTCCACTACTGTGGCCATCCAACACTGGGGACTGGGTCTGGAGAGCCCTGCCTGGCCTGGCTGGACAAAGGCCTCCCCCTGCCTGGCATTTGGCTTCCTGAGTGCTCTGGCCAGTGTATTTGGGCCTGAGAGGTCACTCAAAGAGGGAAGTCAACATTCCAAACAGGGCCCCAGCTCTGAGGACCAATGCCCAGAAGGGCCCGTCCTGCTTCTTAATCTGGGCAGCCTCCAATCCCTAGACACAGACTCAGAAGGGATCTCAGCAGCCAGGCTAGAACAGGAAGCCCACAGCAGTATGGGGGATAGATGGCAATGCAGCCTCTGCTTAAAGCCCACCGGTGAGGAGGAGCTTACTCCCTCCCAAGGTAACCTGGTCCGCTTTCAGACCATCTTCATCAGGAAGTTTTCCATGAGATCAAACTAAATGGCCTCTTTGTAAATTCCCCCTGCTTCTGTCCTGGTCCTTGGCTCCTCTGGGGTCCAGCAGATCAATCCTTCCTCTACCTGACAGCCATTCAAATACCTGAGGACAGCCGTGCCATCCCACTCCCTTCACAACCACATCCTTCTCTTCCCAGGGTTACCCATCCCCAGCTCTCAAGGCCTCTGCCCAGGACAGTCTTGAAAAAACCTCTGAAGTGCTTCAACCCAGAAAACCCTTCCTTAAAACCTGTTTGATTCTTTCTGGGGCCAAACCACCAGAGCCCTGGAGTCATGGGTCGGGATACTTGTAGAACTGGGGAGTCCCACGTTCCCTGGACACCAACCAGTGTGGCTGTGAGCCCAGGTGCTGTGGAACAGACCTGGGGCAGCTGGAGGTAACTTTGCCCCAAGCTGATGGATATAGGATCCAGCTGGGGGATCCTTTGAGCAGGAAGGAAATAAAAAGGTTTCCAGGACTTTGGCAGGGAAGCCCTAGGGACCCCAGGGAACCTCTTAGCCTTCTGCTTCTCATTTCCTCCACTGAGGTTTCTGCCTGATTAACATCTCTCCTCTTTACTGTCTTGTGGACTGTCTTCTACCTGGGGCTTGTTGGGTGGGAGTGGTGCTTTATCCACTGAGCCACCTAGCTGCCCCTGGGTGTTTTTATTAAAGCAGTTGTTTATCTTAACCCTCAGGCTCTGAGTGATTCAAAGAACCAGATGTGTCTGGGGAGGAATCCCAGAATACCAAAGCAATGGCAGGTTCACCCAACCCTGCATCAAGCTGTGAAAAAGACTGGAGTTTGATGTCAAAGGGCCTGGGTTCAAATCTCAATTTAGTCCCTTGGTATCTGTGTGACCTTTTGGCAAAACTAATAACTAATATGGTAACGTTTTACATAATTGCACATGTTTAACCCACATCTGAGTGTTTACTGCCTCAGGGAGAGGAATAAAATTTGGAACTCAAAACTATAAATAAAATATTTATGGGGCAGCTGGGTGGCACAGTGGATAGAGCACTGGCCCTGGAGTCAGGAGGACCTGAGTTCAAATCCAGCCTCAGACACTTGACACTTATTAGCTGTGTGACCCTGGAGCAAGTCACTTAACCCCAATTGCCTCACCAAACAAACAAACAAACAAAAAAATATATATATATATAAATAGGGGAGATCTGTATGACCTTAGTAGGGACAAGACAACCCAGAATTCCTGAGCTTCAGGCACTGACCCCATCATGGTGTGGGGGACTGGGGGGGGAAGAAGGGGAGCATAGGGATTTTTTGAATATTTTTGCTTTGGTCTTATATTTTTTTGAGCTTAGTACAGTGCCTGGCAAAAAGTGGGCCCTTGGGCCTTGGATGCTAGACCTAGGAACCTGCTTTATGCCCTCCAGAAGTTACATACAGTTTCTAACTTGCAGTTCTCTGCCCTCCTCACCCTTCTGCATTCCCCACGATTTGGTCGGCAGAAGGAAAGATTTGTCCTAGGGACAAAGATGCAAATTATCCAGGGCCCTGTGTTGCTGGTAGGAACTGCCTACTTGGGGTAGATGAAGCGCCCCACTCTCCTCCATTCAGGCCTGACAGAATGGTATTGGTGCTACCAGAGAGAGAACCAGATCTAAATTCAGGGGCCTGGGTTCAAATATCCTTTCTTGCTATTTTTCAATCATTTCAGTCCTTTCAGACTCTTTGTGATCCCATTTAGGGTTTTCTTGGCAAAGATATTGGGATGGTTTGCCCTCTCCTTCTCCAGCTTATTTTACAGATGCGGAAACTGAGGCAAACAGGGGTAAGTGACTTGCCTAGGGTCACTGAGCTAGTAAACATCTGAGGCTAGCTTTGAACTTAGTTCTTCCTGACTCTAGGGCCAGCACCCTATCCACTGCCCCAACTGGCTGTGTCATCTGAGACAAGACATTTGAATTCGCTGGACCTCAGTGTCTTTTTCCACAAAATGATGGGACCTTGCTCTAACACTACAATACCATCCGTGACCCAGGACAAGTCATTAGCTTGCCTGGGCTTTTACTTCCTCCTCTGTAAATGGTGTACTAAGCAGACAGTCCCTCGTAATGTGACACAGGGGTCAACCTGTGCCCTTGATGTGCGGGGGGGGGGGGGGGGGGGGGGTGTCTCTGGAGGTGACTCCAGCAGTAACACAAAAAGCTATACCTGTGGCAGACCTGCTTTCTGTAGGCCCATAGAAATACATAGGCAAGGGGCAGCTAGGTGGCGCAGTGGATAGAGCACTGGCCCTGGAATCAGGAGTACCTGAGTTCAAATCCGGCCTCAGACACTTAACATTTACTAGCTGTATGACCCTGGGCAAGTCACTTAACCCCAACTGCCTCACTAAAAAAAAAAAAAAAAAAAAAAAAAGAAATACATAGGCAAAACCTGGCCATGAACTAGCAAGGGAGTGGGGGTGCCATTCATATTTTGAACACCAGGTGGCGTCCTTCTCCAGCCATCATCCCAATGGTCCCATCTGAACCCTTTTGCAGTGAAGGCAAAAGCTTCCCTTTATTATTTGTGCAAACATCCCAACACAGCTTCACTCACCCCGGAGTTCTCTATGAGTCTAGGAAATAACACCAAATTATTGCTCAGGATTATTAAAATAGAGAAATGCATAGGTCCACAGCCCTCATGCCCCCCTATCTGGGAAAAGTCTTAGTTCAATTTCAAACACCTGGGTTGATAATTACAGTAGACAATCATCTTTTCAGGAGCTACAGGGTTTATTCAACATAATTAAGATTGCAAAAAGACTGTCAAGCACTCCAGCTCTCAGGCCACTAGGTGGCAATGCATACAAACTCCCTAGACCTGAAGTCAAGAAGACCTGAATTCAAATCCTGCTTTAGACACTGATTAGCTGGATAATCCAAGTTGCTTAAACCCTCTGGGCATCAGTTTTGTCTTCTGTAAATGAGGATATCTTCCACGTGCCTACCTTCCATGGTTGTTATGAGGATCAAATGAGATACTATTTCTATAAAGAGGAAGAGGATTGTCTTCTTAGGAATAGTTGAGGTTTTCAGAAGCCACTCTGGATGCCCCCCCCCACAGTCTACACTGGGGCTTCCACATGCTCGTCCCCAGTTGGCTGCTCAGAGCTTCTCTGTGACCCAAATCTCTTGCCATTGTGGCTGCGCAGAGCACAGAGAGGAATACAGGTCCCAGTGGCTGCTTGGTGAGCCAAAAGCCCTTGGCAAAACCACCACAGCTTTGGCGAGGCGATGCTAGCCGCCAAATGGTACCAATTCCCAGTGCCTATTGCTTCCAGCCTACATGGAAGTCAGCCACCCTGGCAGCAGGCTAGAATGCACTTTGTTTTGTTTGGTGAGGGTGGCAAGCCTAAATTTGCCAGGAGGGGAAACAGAAGAAGATAAGGTCCAGTCTGATATGCCCACATTACAATTCATCACCGCTAGGGCCACTGTGACCTCAAGCTCCCTGGCTGACACTTGGGGAAGTGAAAAGGACAGACTTCTACAGGAAGGGAGGGACAAGGACCCTCAGTCCCTCACTCAGGATTCACTCTTTATGAATCATCATCGTTTTCCCCTAGACTCAGGGGAAAAGTAGAATAGAGAGCAAGGCACCGGCGCAGGTAACAGGCAGGTTCTGGAGGGAGCCTCGGTACCTTTTCAGAGCCAAGATTAGCCAGGCAGATTCCCAAATTACATCTGTAGGAGACACTACGTGGTGTAGTGGACAGACAGCTGGCCATGGAGTAAGGAATCAATCAATGAGTAACCACACACTGGGAAGATCTGAATTCAAGCCCTGCCTCTCATAGCTCTTGGCAAGGCAACCCTGGCAAAGTCACCTGTTTAATTTATCAGTGTCCTAAGACAGAACAGGTGCTGGCCTACAACTATAAAGGGAGTCTCCTTCCCAGAAGCTCACTGGGCTGATGAAATCACAGGTTCCATTTTTTGAAAAATAGCTTCAGCAGATCCCAGACTCACCATATGTGGCCTCAGCTCCATCACCACATGTAATGTGATGCCCCTGGGAGCCAGGCCAGTTGAACAGAACTGGGGGAGGCAGGGGGTTCAAAACCAGAATTGCCCGTGGTGAGAAGTCCAGGGACTGCAGGAGAGCCTTCCCATTAGCTGGTAAGGAATCGAATAAGAACCAGTTCTCTCAGGAGTACCTACCAAAGGCAGAAGGGTCTCTCCTGGATTTTATAGTAGCATCCAGATTCTCTGGCCCGGACACTTGATCCAGAGAATTCTCAGCAGACCCTTCCTCAGGTCTCTATCCCTCCTGAGAGCAGCAGGCCATCAGCACAGCAGACTCCAATTAACACATGAAGCTCAGCCAGGTCCTCTCTGTGTGCCTGATGACAATATGTCTGAGCCCGGCTAAAAGGTGTGGGAAGGAAAGAAAAAAGGACATGAGAATTTTTTAATAATTGGTTTTTTTCTTTTAAATGGTATTTTTTCCAATTACATGTAAAGATAATTTTTAATATTCATTTTTATATAAAATGTTAAGCTCCCAATTTCTACCCTCCCTCCTTCCCTTCTCCCTTTCCCGCCACTTGGTAAGCAATTTGATAGAGGTTCTATATGTGCAATCATGCAAAACATATATCCATGGAAATGACAATTTATTGTACTATGCCTTATGTTAAGCACTTTACAAATATCACCTCATTTTTTCCCCTCACAACAACTCAGGAGGCAGGTGGTTATTATTATCCCAATTTTACAGATGAGGAAACTGAGGCAGACAAAAGTCAAATATCTTGCCTAGGGTCACACAGCTAATAAGTATCTGAGGCCAGATTTGAACTCAGGTCTTCTTGAATCCAGGCCCATGGCTCCATCCACTCCTTCAAAAATAGCCTACATGTGGGGGCAGCTAGATGGCGCAGTGGTAAAGCACCAGCCATGGATTCAGGAGTACCTGAGTTCAAATCCGGCCTCAGACACTTGACACTTACTAGCTGTGTGACCCTGGGCAAGTCACTTAACCCTCATTGCCCTGCAAAAAAAAAATATATAGCCTACATGTGCTTAGTTATAACACATAAAATGTATTAGTCTAGATATCACATCTGTACCCTGAGCTGTAATGGGCATGTGCATGACAATAACATACTTGAGAGAGACAGTGTAGAGCTAGTGCAGCAGTAGTTGCTGGGAGCATTAGGAAAGGCCCCCATCAGTGACGGCTCATGAAAGAAGCCATGTGTGAGCTAGAATATCCCACCAATTAGCCTCAGGATAATACCTATGAACCTGGCTGCTTCATGCATGAATCTCCACTTTGACACACAAGAGCCTTGTTATAACATCTTTGGGGAGCTGGATCTTACCACAAAATACAGTGAAGCCTGGGGCAGCTAGGTGGCACAGTGGATAGAGCACTGGCCCTGGAGTCAGGAGGACCTGAGTTCAAATCCGATCTCAGACACTTAACACTTACTAGCTGTGTGACCCTGGGCAAGTCACTTAACCCCAATTGCCTCACCCCCCCCCAAAAAAAAAGAAAAAATACAGTGAAGCCTGGTTACAACTTGATTTAGTCCAGTGGCAACATGTGTGAGCCTAAGTAGCCTATGTATAATACAGGCAACCTTAGCGATGGCATGTGTGAGCTTGATGGTAGTGAGCATGACCCAGGAAACAGCATATATGAGCCCAGCCAGAACTTGGCTGTCCTCTAAGACAATTTCCAACCTCAGAGGAACAAGATAGCCCTCACCTGTACCTCCACTTGGCTCTTCCCCATAGACCTTCGGGGCCTCAGGGCAACCTTTTGAAATCACCCTCTTCGTGCTCAAATACTTTTGTTCCAAATGTTTAGTGGCTTCCCTTTACCTAGAGAGCAATTGCCAAACTCATGTAAAACTTGTATAACTAGGCATGGAATGAATATATCATTTTGGTTCCTGTCTATGCTGGTCAGATGATGGAGACTTACAGCACCCCACCCCACATACTCCAAACCAGCACCCTTCCACATGCATAAATACACATGCTCACACTTCTGGAATAGATTGCCTATCAACAAAACAAATAAATAAGCATTTATTAAGCACTTGCTGTGTACCATGTATTATAGTAAAGCCCTAGGAGTCAAAGGAAAAGTTCACTTGTACATATAAAAGGTGTCCCCAGATGTCCCCAAAGTCATAGTGAAGCTTTAAGAGTCTCAGAGAGCAGGAGTACCTGAGTTCTGTTAAGGGTTAAAATTCTAGCTAAACTGTCTAAAATATCTAATGAGTGGTCGCCAATCAATTACAAGCTTTAGCAAGAGTTAGACTTTTAAGCATTTATTAAGGAGAATAAGAATTTGGTAAAGAGAGAGAGAAAGGCCTAGATTCCTATCTATTAAAGGGAGAGCACATTTCTAGCTCCGCTCTCCACCAGAGTCCAAAGGAAAGAGAGAGCCCCAGTCTCCTCCCTCCTCCTCCCACCAGTCCGCGTCACCTCCTGATACCAAAGAAAAGACTCCTGGTCTTGCCCTCAAAGACCTTTGCTTCATGGGCAGAACTCCTCTACAGTAAGTATCCAGCAGGTGGCGTTATTCCAATCGTTACAGTCCCCCCTGTTGTTCCTCAAGAAACAAAATGTTTCCTTGACGGAACAGTAAAAAGAATATAATAACTATTGCTAACTAATAATATGTGAACAACAATATAGAAAAGGAAGAGAGGAAAGTTTTGTCCAGAGGGGCGATTTTTTTTTTGTCCTCATGAACCGACGCTTTGACATTAGTCTTGCAAAGGGAGGGCCTCTGCAGAGAATACATGTTACAGATGGTGTATATTATAACAGAAAGAGAAAAAACAACAACAAATCAAAACTGTTCATTTAAAGTCTCTGAAAGTCTTTTCTCAGATGTCCTCTAGGTGTAGTCGTGGAATGGAAGTCTTTTCAGGGGTTGATGTGTGGATACTGGTAATCAGCCAGGAAATTTCCTACAAAATTGAGCTTAACACAACTTTAAAATAGCTTTGTCAATAATCAAATCAAACAATGAAAGTTCTCAAAAACATGTCTAAGGGAATTCAGAATCTTGGTTGTTACACATGAAACATATAATAAAACAAAAATTGAACCATTCTTTAAAATTATAATATTACTATAGTCCCCCCCTTATGGAGGGTAATTGAGAAGACAATTGCTGCGATATTAATTATTAAAAATAATTTTTATCTTTGTTTCATCACTTTTTGCATCATCTGCCTAATTATCCTCACGCCATTATGAGAAATTAAAAAATCTAATATAATTGGTAACAGGTGTCAAGGCCAAATTCAACACCGTATTTATCATGACACTTGAGATAATTATGGGGGTTACCATAAAAGAACAGAGAAATGATGGGATATGAGCATTCCCACATTTGAGCAATATGTACTGCCCATACAGTATGCCAGGCTTAAAATAGGTGGATGGAATATATGTCCATGCCACCGAACATATTGGAAGAAACTGAGTCAGACTTAATCAGATGCATGGGATTGAGATGTCCATGGCATCAGGCATATAGGAGGGAGCATAGAAGCCAGGTGTAGAAGTGAGATGGGTGGGATGAATACTTCCAGCCATCTGTACAATATTGTGGGGAAAAAGAGAATAAAATATTAAACCAAGAGAATCCAACCTGAACATTTGTCAAAAGCCGTTCCCTCGGCCATACCTTGACTTCATGCATGTCTCCCCTCATGTGACAGTTCAGTGTCTGCTCTTGCATGTATTCCTCTTGTGATTGGATGGCATCTTGGCCAACTGGCATCTGATAACTCAGAATAACGGCAATTAATGTCTTAAATGATAAATTCCCATAATTTAAAATCTCATATGGATTTAAAAATTGAGGATAATAAATGATTGCAAAAATGTGAATACATCTTGACTCAGAACACAATATATAATTATGCAACAATTTCAAATAATACCCCTTTTTTTTACTTAGTATACAATTACTTTTGTGAAAAATCAGAACATATTTGAATACAAGTTAAAGCACAACACAATCTCAAAGACAACTTTTACAAATGTTCCTCTCTCTTTTTTTTTTTTGGAATATGCTTATCAAAAATAATACTTCTAGAATCAATTTACACTTGCCATGGCAAACAATTTTCCAGGGAAATGCTTTAAAGAGTTTGATCAAATAATCAGTTGAGAAAAAATAGCAAAAACAAATAACTCAGAATATGGGAGCACAATACTCCTAGAATTAACATTGTATTATGAAATCAAAACCATGTTTCAAAATTAGATAGATGAATGAATAGAAGAAAATACACGTGGAATAATAAAAGACAATGAAATTCAAACTAGGGAAATCTAAATGAATATGAACTTAATATTAATAAGAGTATTATAAAATATAAACTTGATCACATGACTATAAAAAGCTTTTACAAATATTCTCCTTGTTTTAAAAACTAAGTATAAAACACAATCTCAAAATCATGAAAATCTCTATGAAAATAAACCCATACCATTAATTTCAAAATGTATATGTGATAGCATAGAAATCCTATGTAACTTCTGAACTGATACTATTACTCTGAGTGAATTCAGAACACTTTTGATTCCGATATCTAAAATCCCCAATACTCATATCAATACCTTGCTGCTTACTTCTACATTTCTGTACAATATATACCCTTCCATGGCAAAAGAAGCAGAGTCTTGAACTATGTTGATGATTGTCATTCTTATTCAGCTTAAATTTTTCTTCTTTAACCCCTCTATATTGTCTGTCAGTCTTTTCACCATACAAATGCTTTATAAGATTACTAATGAAAGACAAAAGCAGGTTAGCAAAATTATGAACAAAACAAGTATATCTGGAATTTAAAGAGTTTTCTAAGATTGTCTCAAAAGCACAGCCAGGCGGGGGAAGGGCTGAGCCTGAAGCTGCAAATGCAGGTAGAAAAAGTTGAGCATGCGTACCAGATCTCTGGACTTCCCAGGCAGGGGAAGCTATGGGCTTGGCCATAGGAGGAGTAGAGGGTGGGGTCTGGAGAGGAGGGGAGGGACCAGAGCAATTTGAATCAGACTTGATTTTGAACTCAGGCCTGGATTCCTCTTCCCCCACTTTGCCTCCAGGTGCTAGGGGATTAAAAGCTTCTAGAGGGTGGGTCATTGCCTCCAGGCATGCAAAATTAGAGCAACAATTAGTGTTAGAACTGGGAAAAGCTGCAGGAATCTCTTCAGGTTTCTCTGAAAAAGCATGGTTGGGAGAGGGAGAGATATTTCCTTGTGTGAGTAAGTTGCTGGCTCTTTTAACAAAAATAAAAAGAAAAATAGAAAATCCAGAAAAACAAAGCATTAACATGATCTTATCTCCCATTTGTCTGGTTAAACAGACTAAAATCAAAAATAGGATAATTAGGGAGTTTAAAAGGTCCATTCGAAAAATTTAAAGGGAAAACACCTGGCAATTCAGCAGTACTTAAGATTTAAAAGGTTAGGGTAGGGGAAATTTCTTACCCAACCAGAAGATCAGAAGACTGAGGTTTAGCTTTCCTCTTCGTGGTCAGCCATCTGTAAGGGGTTAAAATTCTAGCTAAACTGTCTAAAAGATCTAATGAGTGGTCGCCAATCAATTACAAGCTTTAGCAAGAGTTAGACTTTTAAGCATTTATTAAGGAGAATAAGAATTTGGTAAAGAGAGAGAGAAAGGCCTAGATTCCTATCTATTAAAGGGAGAGCACATTTCTAGCTCCGCTCTCCACCAGAGTCCAAAGGAAAGAGAGAGCCCCAGTCTTCTCCCTCCTCCTCCCACCAGTCCGTGTCACCTCCTGATACCAAAGAAAAGACTCCTGGTCTTGCCCTCAAAGACCTTTGCTTCATGGGCAGAACTCCTCTACAGTAAGTATCCAGCAGGTGGCGTCATTCCAATTGTTACAGTTCAAATCCGGCCTCAGACACTTAACACTTACTAGCTGTGTGACCCTGGGCAAGTCACTTAACCCCAATTGCCTCACTAAAAAAAAATAAAAAATAAAAAGAGTCTCAGAGAGGAGACTCCTATGTGCAGTGATGATACTCCCTGTATATAAACTTCTACATCTCTGGGTCTTAGACTCCCCAGGATCAGGGAACCTTTTCTTAGGGAGCACCTGTGATCCCTTTAAGAATTTAAACTGCAGGGGCAGCTAGGTGGTGCAGTGGATAGAGCACCAGCCCTGGATTCAGGAGTACCTGAGTTCAAATCTGGCCTCAGACACTTAACACTTACTAGCTGTGTGACCCTGGGCAAGTCACTTAACCCCAATTGCCTCACTAAAAAACAAAACAAAACAAAAAAAGAATTTAACCTGCATTCAGATTTTGGGGACACCCTGTAGAAGCATCTACAAGACACGTAGAAATGGGACACGATGTCACCCTAGAGAGGCAGAGGAGGAGCTAGGGGAGAAGGTGGGGGAGCTTTCTGCGGGAGATGGAGTATACAACATCATGAAGGAAGCCAGGAATTCTACTCGGCAGAGAGGTGAGAAGGGAAAGCTTCCCAGGCCTTGGGAATGATGGGGGCCAGGGGCTCCTCCTGGTGGATCGCAAACCTATACTGCCTCCCTTGCCCTGTCCAGGGAGTGACAGAGTTGGTAGTACCTAGGAATCTGGCTGGGGGCAAAGAGAAGGATGAGGGGGAGATTTGTGCAGGGGAAAGGATGAAGGATGAAGGGAAGACCTGCTCTGCGGCAGGGAGAGAGACAAGGACTTCTAAAAAGAGAAGGAAACAGAGGAGTCAGGTCAAACCCTAGCTTTCTTACCCACCTGTGTGGCCTTGGGCCAGCAGGTGGATCTCTCTGGGCCTCCAGTTTCTCATTTGTGAGAGGAGAGAGTTGTAACATATGATGTCTAAAGCGCCTGCTAGGTGTATAAACTGTGAGTCAGAGACGGTCAAATGACCATCCTTTTATTAATAACCTGCTGGCCTTTATTTATTTATTTTTGCAGGGCAATGAGGGTTAAGTGACTTGCCCAGGGTCACACAGCTAGTAAGTGTCAAGTGTCCAAGGCCAGATTTGAACTCAGGTCCTCCTGAATCCAGGGCTGGTGCTTTATCCACTGCACCACCTAGCTGCCCCCACCTGCTGGCCTTATTAATAAAATGATTAAATTACCCAGAAAAAATAATAAAGTACCTTCTAACTTTTAATACTATGACCCAGATGACCTTCAGTGAAGAAGCAGCTGATCTGCCCCAATGTCAACCCTACTCCTTAGCATCTTATTGGTTGAGGATGCTCAGGGGAGTTGGGCATAAAATAGCCTGATCTTCTCTGCATAGGCTAATGACCTCGAACTTCTGACAGTTCAGAACTAAGGATGAAGCCTCAGGAGGGGCTAGTCAGGCATTCATTAGGCACCTACTGTGTGCTGGCACTGTGCTAAGTGCTAGGGAAACAAGGAAAGGTATAAGACAGTCCCTGCCCTCCAAGAGTTTCCATTCTAATGAAGAAACAACATATATTTAACTAGATACATATGAGATACATACAAAGTCGATGGAAGGGAGAACTCAGAGGGGAAAACATTAGCAGTCACAGGCCAGACAATGGGCAGAGGAGAGGACAGGCCCATCCATCCCAAGCACTCAGCCAGACTTATTACTGATCATCTCTTCTCATTTCAAAAGCCAGCATGCTCCATCAGGTTTTTGTCCAGTCAACAGGGGGCCCTATGAGAGATCATAGTCAGACATGGTGCAGAAGCTTTGGTAAGACCTATCTATGAGGTCAGTGATCAAAAATTACAATATCAGACACTAAGATTTCAAAAGTGGGGTAGGCAGCTGGGTGGCGCAGTGGATAGAGCACCAGCCTTGGAGTCAGGAGTACCTGAGTTTCAAATCTGGCCTCAGACACTTAACACTTACTAGCTGTGTGACCCTGGGCAAGTCACTTAACCCCAATTGCCTCACCAAAACAGAACAAAACAAAACAAAAAAATATTTCAAAGGGACTTTAACAGCATCTTCCCCAGATCCATGGCAGAAGTGGAGGTCTCTGGATGAAGAACACTGCATACATTATCAGACCTTTTTTTTTTTTTGCATGTATTGAAAGGTTTTATTGAATTTTTTCTCTATTCTCCCTTTTTCTTTAAAAAACATCTTTGTTACAAGGGAAAGCTCTCTGGGAGGGGAAGAAGAAGAGTCTAAAAAAGCATTTAAATAATGTAAAAAAAACCCTCATTAAAAATCTTTTTTGGGGGGCGGCTAGGTGGCGCAGTGGATAAAGCACCGGCCCTGGATTCAGGAGTTCCTGAATTCAAATCCGGCCTCAGACACTTGACACTTACTAGCTGTGTGACCTTGGGCAAGTCACTTAACCCCCACTGCCCCGCAAAAAACAAAACAAAACAAAAATCTTTTTTGAAAATTTAAAAAAGAAAATGTAGGAGGTTTTACAGGAAAAACATTCCCATTGAATTCACGTGATGGGTGACTGCTGCTAAATAACTCCCACAACACAGAGATTCCAGAGGCTAAAAGCTAGGCTATATTATTATGCTTAAGTACAGGTTCAGTGCTGGGAAAAATAATTCTGAATGTAATTTAGAGTGCTGAGACAGGATTTGAACTCAATTCTTCCTGACTCTGCTTCTAAATTTTACAAATCCTTAATAGTTATCTGTGCAGGTGCCACAGAAAGAACCCCCTCCCTCAAGGTCCTTGGTTGTCTCTCCCTGCCTCCAAGCAGTTCATTAGAAAAGCAGAATAGAGAATAAAATCCCATAAGAGAGACAGAGAAATAGTTTGTGACACACAGCAAAATGTGTATATTCTCTCTAAGAAAACAGACCTAGGGGGCAGCTAGATGGCACAGTGGATAAAGCACCAGCCTTGGATTCAAAAGGACCTGAGTTCAAATCTGACCTCAGACATGTGAGACTTACTGTGTGACCCTGGGCAAGTCACTTAACCCTCACTGCTCTGTGAAAGAAAGAGAGAAAGAAAGAAAGAAAGAAAACAAACCTAGCCAAACAGAATCACAATCTCCTACATACTTTAAGGAGAATGAAGTTAAGTTGGAGACATACTGAAGTTAAGTCTCCAACATCAGAATTGATGATGGTCTAGCTCAATGAAAAGGGAGGTTAACATGTCACAAAGGTAACCATAGGGTTCAAACCAGGGGGATCCTTCCACAAATTAAAGCAAGATAAATTACTTTGAGCAGCCCTAACTACCTTCTGGCTTCTTGTCAGAAGAATGTAATAGGTTTCAGCCAAGCCCCAAAACCTCTAAATTAGGGGAACCTGAATAAAAGAAGGGAGATTGAGCGGTCATCTAGTTCCTAGCTTCTTAAACTGTGGGTCACGACCCCACATGTGAGGGGTCACGAAAAATTTGGCAGCAAATGTTTGATTTGTGTACCTATTTTATATTACATATATATATAATAAATAGACACACACACACACACACATATATATATTTGCGGGGCAATGAGGGTTAAGTGTCTTGCCCAGGGTCACACAGCTAGTAAGTGTCAAGTGTCTGAGGCCAGATTTGAACTCAGGTCCTCCTGAATCCAGGGCTGGTGCTTTATCCACTGCACCACCTAACTGCCCCATATATTTTTTTTATATAATATAATATGCTATATTATATTACATTATATTGGATAATATTATATAATATCATATAGTATAATAGATCAGATCAGATCAGATCATATATTTTACATACCCTGGTGTCAAGTAAAAATTTCTTGGGCAAGAAGGGTCAAGAGTGGAAAAGCCTACTCTAGTTCAACCCAGACCTGATCCCTAACCCCATCCACAACTGTCCCAAAAAGTGTAGCACCTGCTTCTGCTCTACCTGCCTCCTCCCCTGCCATGGTTGTGGGTTTCCGGGGGGCCTCTTGAGACACAGCAGGAGTATGGGCCATTGCAAGAAGTAATAGAGGGGCAGCTAGGTGGCGCAGTGGATAAAGCACCGGCCCTGGAGTCAGGAGTACCTGAGTTCAAATCCAGCCTCAGACACTTAACACTTACTAGCTGTGTGACCCTGGGCAAGTCACTTAACCCCAATTGCCTCACTAAAAAAAATTTTTAAATTAGAAAAAAAAAAAAGAAGTAATAGAAACAGGGGCAGCTAGGTGGTACAGTGGATAGAGCACCAGCCCTGGATTCAGGAGGACCTGAGTTCAAATTCGGCCTCAGACACTTAACACTTACTAGCTATGTGACCCTGGGCAAGTCACTTAACCCCAATTGCCTCACCAAAGGAATAAAAAGAAGTAATAGAAACAAAGACTTTTGAAATCCCTTTTCTCAAACATCCTGATGCTTCTCCCCTGCTTTTCTAATGAACTGCTTGGAGGCAGGGAGAGACAACCAAGGACCTTGAAGGAGGGGGTTCTTTCTGTGGCACCTGCACAGATAACTATTAAGGATTTCTAAAATTTAGAAGCAGAGTTAGGAAGAATTGAGTTCAAATCCTGTCTCAGAAACTTTCTAGCTATATGAGACTCTGGGCAAGTCACTTAAGTCACTTTGTCTGCCTCAGTTTCCTCATCTGTCAAATGAGCTGGAGAAAGAAATGGCAAACCACTACAGTATCTTTATCAAGAATTCCCCAAATGGGGTCATGGAGAATCAAACGTGACTAAAACAACTAAACAAACTGATAATTTCAGTTAAAGGATATCTTTCTCACTGGGGGGCACCTAGGTAATACAGTGGATAGAGCACTGGCCCTGAAGTTGGGAGGACCTGAGCTCAAATCTGGCCTCAGACACTTACTAGCTGTATGACCCTGGACAAGTCACTTGACCCCAATTGCCTCAAATATCTGGGGCAAACCTCTCCAGTTGTCCTGATGTATATCTTGCCACTAGACCCGGATGGCTCTGGAGGAAAGAGCGAGGTTAATGACCTTGCACAGCCCTGCCTCACTTCAATCCAATTCAGTGCCAGTCATGACATCACCCCAATGAACAACAAAATCCATCATTGTACCAAATTATAATTGGAATAGTCTCCCTTACAGTATGAGATAATGGAAGTAGAGTCTTTCAAACCTTATAGTTTGTGTAAATATCCAGCAATCAGTCCCACAATAGGCTTTTCTTAAGTGTCAGATTCTTAGGGACAGGGTACCTTCTCTCTTCTTGTGACTCTCTGGACTGTCACCACCAACCATGCCCCAAATTCTTTTTGCTGAAAGTAAAATTTAAAAAAAGGAAATCCTAGTTACAACTGTGTATGATTTTGAAATCTCCAAAGGAGAAGAGGAAGAAATCAAAATCAGTCAATAAACATTTACTAAGTGCTGAGGATACAAATGCTTTACAAAAAAAAAGATAGTCCTTGCCTTCCAGGAGCTTACAATCTAATGAGGGAAGATAATACACAAAAGGAAATGGAAAGGGTTAGTGGGGTAGGGTGGGGTGGGATGGGGTGGGACAGCCAGGGAAGGTCTCCTCCCCCCCTCCCCCCCTCCCCGTGTGGGAGATGCTAGGCCAAGTAGTAAGTTAAGAAATGAGCTATTCATAGCCTTGGGAGACACCTGGACTTTCTGCCCCTCCTAACTTTCTTCCAAACAGGATCCCAGCTGTATGGACAAGAAACTGAAAAGTGTAGCCTTTCTCTGTTCCAGAGACTCGTCCCCTGGGGTGTACAGGATGGAGCTCTGATAGGGGAGCTAGTTGTTAAATGTTCAGTGTGCACCTTGGAAATATACAAATCAGGGATTGATTTATTGTTTTGTTTTCCACCCCAGAGGGAAAAAAATGGGAAAATGTAATTAGTGCAGACTAAACTTAAAAGTGTTTGGGTATACATTTTTTCCCCTGGAGGACAGTTGTTAAACAGTCACCATCCCTTCCCTGCCCTTTACCAAAATATCTCACATCTGCGTAAGGGTTTATAGCTTTGGAAGTCTTTATTCCATAGACTCCAGATATCATTCCAATTGCTTGAGGAAGGAAGGTCTGAAGGGAGGAAACAGACACTTCCTTCCCACCCAAGGAGAGCCCTGGAAGGAGATGGGATATTGAAGAGACCAGATGTGGACCACTAGATATCTTGGTGGGGGGGGGGGGGGGGGGGGGGGTTTTGTTGCCCCCTTGTGGCCACATCCATCCTAGGGCACAGATAACCATCCTAAAGGTCTGGATCAATGAACATTTATTAAGCACCTACTATGTGTCAGGTATAGGGCCAGGCACTAAGAATAACAAAACAGCTCCTTTAAATTCTATTTGTAAAAATCACACACACACACACGTGTGTGTGTGTGTGTGTGTGTGTGTATGTATGTAAGGGAAGGAGGGTCTTCCATACCCTCACCCCAGTTATTACATTGGCCTAAAACACCTCTATTGAATCCATCAATGAATCAAAAGAGTGAACAAGTCTTGCATATTTCTATTGAATTAAACAGTTGAAGGTCTAAGTCAGGCACAAACCAGTCCATCAACTTGGGAGAAGGGAAGGGCTTTCACGTATAATCCTTTTTGTTTTCCATTTCATATTGTTTGTTGAATCTTCAAGTTCATAATAAAACAAAAACTTCTTAAAGAATACAGTATACACTTACTAACTGTGTGACCCTGGGCAAGTCACTAAACCCCAATTGCCTCACCAAAAAAAAAAAAGAATACAGTATAATTGAATGAGCATTTATCAATTCAAATCCATATAACCAATTAATGAGCACTGGTCCTCAGCCTATTACATGCCAGGCACATGTCAAATCATAAATCTGTAAACCTAGAGTCCCCTGAGGGGATCCACAGGTAGATTTCAGGGGGTCCATAAACTCAGAGGTGAAAAAATATTACATCTTTATTTCATAAACATCTAACTGAAATTTAGCATTTCCTTTCATTATTTAGAAACATTGATCATGGGGCAGCTAGGTGGCACAGTGGATAAAGCACCAGGCCTGAATTCAGGAGGACCCGAGTTCAAATCCAGCCTCAGGCACTTGACACTTACTAGCTATGTGACCCTGGGCAAGTCATTTAACTCTCATTGCCCCACCAAAAACAAACAAAAAAACATCGATGGATCAATAAATATTTATTAAGCACCTACTGCATGACAGGCATGTTGCAGGAAGAGTCTTTTTTTGTGCACAAAAAAATTAAGAACCTTCCAGTTAGACAGTCCTGGCCCCTGGAGGACTTAATTCTAAGGGGGAAGGAGAGAGAGAGAGAGAGAAGGGAAATTCACTATCCTAGAGAAATAAGGATAAGACAAATCCTCACTACTTCTTTTTTTTTTTTTTTGTGAGGCAATTGGGGTTAAGTGACTTGCACAGGGTCACACAGCTAGTAAGTGTTAAGTGTCTGAGGTCGAATTTGAACTCAGGTACTCCTGACTCCAGGGCCGGTGCTCTATCCACTGCACCATCTAGCTGCCCCCAATCCTCACTACTTCTAGATCTCATCCATGTAAATGATGCAGAGATGGCAGCTTTATGTTTGCCCATCTCCTGAGCTCTTCTCCCTGTCCTCTCCAGTCCCTTCACTTCTTGATGACTCAGTTTCCTCATCTGTAAAGGACAGAGGAAATGCAAACACTCCAGTATCTTTGCCAAGAAAACCCCAAATGGGGTTGGATATGACTGAACAGCAACAAAATTCTATTTGATCCTATTAAAATGAAGCAGAGGGGCAGCTAGGTGGCGCAGTAGATTAAGCACCGGCCCTGGATTCAGGAGGACCTGAGTTCAAATTCGGTCTCAGACACTTGACACTTACTAGCTGTGTGACCCTGGGCAATTCACTTAACCCCCATTGCCCCACAAAAAAACAAACAAAAAAATGAAGCAGAGGTAGCTCCCCTACCTCCCTTTCAATTTCGGTTGATGAAAACATCTATATAGCACTTTATTTATTTATTTTTGTTTGCTTGTTTTTGTTTTGCAGGGCAATGAGGATTAAGTGACTTGCCCAGGGTCACACAGCTAGGAAGTGTTAAGTGTCTGATGCTGGATTTGAACTCAGGTCCTCCTGACTCCAGGGCCAGTGCTCTATCCACTGCACCTAGCTGCCCTCCACTTTATTTTTATTTTTATTTTTTTGGTGAGGCAATGGGGTTAAATGACTTGCCCAGGGTCACACAGCTATTAAGTGTCAAGTACCTGAGGCTGGATTTGAACTCAGGTCCTGACTCCAGAGTCAGTACTCTATCCACTGGGCCACCTAGCTGTCCCTATATAGCACTTTAAACACATTATCTCAATTCTGGGAGGTAGGTATCACTACTATTATCCCCATTTTACAGATGGGGAAACTGGAGCTGAGGAAAATTTGTACAGAGATTTGTCTAGGGTCACACAGCTAGTCAGAGGCTAGATTCAAATTCCTGTCTCAGTCTGATAATAGACTGAGAGATTGAGATGTGACTCAGCCACAGACATACAGATGGATCAGAAGCAGGATTTGAACACAGGTCTTCCTGACCCCCGGCCCCTTTGCTCAGTACACTATGGCCATGATGCTGAGAATGGAAGGCTGGGGATAGACTGATTATAAGGAAGAATGTAGTCTTCCCTCCACTCTCTACCAAGGGATACAACAAGTATGCAGTTACTCAGAACAATAAAAATGTGAAAGGGAGAGAATGCTAATGACTAGGGGCTGGGCCAAGGGTAGCAAAGGCCTCTAGAAGCAGTCAAGCCCCTGAACTGAACCTAAGATACCTGGGACAATGGGAGAGGGGTGGAGGAGGGATGTAGGAGGAAGGTCTCAAGAGCTTCTAGGGTCCCTGGGGCAATAGGGGAGGATAATAGCTGTGGTTCAGAGATGATGGAAAGTGTATGTGTTTCAGGGGTGAGGGAGTTAATAACAGGTTGAGGGTTGAAACTCCTCTTTGGTAATCCCAGGGAAAGAAGGGTCGCTGGGGAGATAATGGGGGCAGCTAGGAGTAGAGGAAGACAGGAATTCATTTGTTTTGGGGAGTTTTTTTGGTTGTGTTTTGTTTTGTTGTTTGTTTTTTGCAGGGCAATGAGGGTTAAGTGACTTGCCAAGGGTCACACAGCTAGGAAGTGTCTGAGGTCAGATTTGAACTCAGATCTTCCTGACTCCAGGCCTGACACTTTATTGACTGCATTAACTAGCTTCCCTCACTTTTGATTAGAGAAATGAAAATTAAAACAACTTGGAGGTACCACCTTATACCTATCAGAAATGACAAATACTGGAGGGGATGAGGGAAAATAGATACACTAATAAAATTTTTGGTGGAGTTGTAAACTGGTCCAAACATTCTGTAGAACAATTTGGAACTAACTCCAAAGGGCTGACTGCATACGTTTGACCCAACAATACTTCTACTAGGTCTGTATCCTAAGAGCTCAAAGAAAAAAGAAAAGAACCCTTATGCACAAAAAAAAAAAAAATAGCAGCTCTTTTTGTGGTAGCAAAGAATTGGAAATTTAGGGTATCCTCAATTGGGGAATGGCTGAATTAATGAGGAATTAAGTTGTGCTATATGATTATGCTTTGAGAAATGATGGGGGGAAGGTATTTTTAGAGAAACCTAGAAAGACTTATATGAACTGATGCAAAGTGAAGTGAGAAGAAACAGGAGAGCACAATAATGTTGTAGATGATCAACCGCGAAAGCCTTGGCTACTTTGACCAATATAATGATCCAAGACAATTACAAGAGACTTGCTATGAAGAAATGCTATCCAAATCCAGAGAGAGATCTGATGAGCTCTGAGTGCAAATAGAAGTATAATTTTCTGGATTCCTTCCATCCTTCCTTCCTTTCTTTCTTCCTTTCTCTCTTTTTTCTATACAGCTAATTTAGAAACATATTTTGTATGATTTCACATGTATAATTGATATCATTTGTTTGCCTTCTCAGTGGGTAGAGAGGGGTGGTAAAGAGGGAGAGAATTTGGAACTCAAAATTTAAAAAGGAAAGAATGTTAAAAGTAAATAATAATTGTATTTGAAAATAAATGCCTTGGAGGGGGCAGCTAGGTGGCACAGTGGATAAAGCATCCACCCTGGATTCAGGAGGACCTGAGTTCAAATCCAGCCTCAGATACTTGAAACTTACTAGCTGTGACCCTGGGCAAGGCTCTTAACCTTCATTGCCCCGCAAAAAAAAAAAATAGCTTGGCCATTCAAAAAAATGTTATATAGACCCTTGCTACTATTATTTTTATTATTAAAATAATGTGATTTTTTTTTTCTGGACAAGTGGCCTTTAGGTCAAATTCAGAAGGAGGCTTCAGACCTCACCTAAGCCCAACGGGAGTCAAGAAATCGAATATGCTTTAAGGAAATAGAGACAGCCAAGAGTCGGGCTACCCTGCTGGGTCACCACCACCACCACCACCCCTTTTTTAGGAAGGGCAAGGAAATGAATGCCTATCCCCATTGGCCCTGGCTCTTCACAAGCCCATCTGCTGCACTCCCCAAAATGACCAGGCGGTGGCACTGCTGCGCTTCTTTCTGGGGCCCTCGGGCTGTGGGCAGCCGCTGGCCCAGGGCCCAGACCACAGCAGGAGGCCCAGAACACTTCCAGCTGCTCCCAGGAAACTCCCCAGAAAGGGGAGAAACTTCAGCCTGAAGGAGTCCTTGGCGGGGGCCTGAGGCGCCTTTCAAACACCGCCCCCCTCCATCAAGTTGGCACTGGTGTCTCCATGTGTGGGAGCATACTGTTCCCATGCCTCACCCCGTCCCCAGCCCCAAGGGACAAGCCCCTCCTCCTTCCCGGACCTCAGTTTCCTTCTCTATAAAAATGAAGGGGGTTGAACAGGATGCTCTGCGAGGGCCTTTCTGGCTGAGCTCTAAGAACGAAATTCTGGGATGGGAGGGGCTGTCACCCAGTCAAAAGGGGGCTGCGGGGAAGCTGGGACTCTCCAGGCAGGGGGTGCGTCCTACTCCCCTTATGCAGGGTTCTCGGGATAATGTCAAGGGATCCATCCCCTCCGATGAGGGCTCCCCCTCCAAGGCATATGTTTGGTCTCTTCCCGGAATAGAGAGAGGCTCCCCCAGCAGAGACTGTACAGGGGCCAGAGCTCCCTCCTCTGATCTAGGGACTCTCTAAGGGCAAGCCAAGTGTCTACACTTTAGATGGGGTCTCCCCAAGTCAGGGGACGGGTGGTAATACCCCTTAGATCAGGGGGCTCTCCGAGGTAGTAGGAGCACCTTTAGGTGAGTTCTCCCTAGGGCAGGAGCCAGGCAGTTTTCCCCATGGGGAAATAGGTTTTCCAGGGTAACCGGGGCCACTTTTAGATGGGGGTCTCTCCCGGGCAGGCCTGGCGCCAAGCACTAGAACGTGTGGGAGTCCCGCACCCCCACCCCCGTGAGTCGGCTACTGGGGTGATGAGCAAGGGCGAGGGGCACAGAGGAGCCGTGACCCTGGGCATGGGGTGATTGCCCCCCCCCCACACACACACACGGCAATCTCCGGAGGCGGCGGCTGCGGCAGCTGCCCCGGCCCGGGCTCCCCTCACTCGGGACCTCGCAGTTCGGGCCAGCTTCCCGGGCAGGGGCGGAGGCGGGGAGCGGGGGGCCGCGGGAGGCCTGGAGGGGGGCGGAGTTTTCCCAGGCTCAGCTCGCTGGCCTCTCTCCCCGAGGCCGGACCCGGGCGGGGCGGGCTGGGGCGGGACGCGCGGCTGCTCTGCGGCGCGCGGGGCCCGGGGCGCCTTGGCACGTGCTCCCGGGGACAGGGAGCCGGGCGGGGGCGGGGGCCGAGCGCGCGTCGCGCCCGCCCCCGCGCTCCTCAGCCCGACCTCAAACCCGCCCGCTGATTGACAGCTCAAGCCCCAGCTAGCCAATCAGAGTGGGCCCGCCCAGTCCCGCGCGCGCCCATTGGGTTACCCGCGTGGGCTAGGCGCAGCCGCTTCGCGTGCCTGAGCTGCTGTGACCACAGCTGGAGGAACCTTGGGCCGCGGCCGAGCTCCTGGGGACCTAGGGGTTACCTTGGTCAGGCCCACGCTCTCAGCTGCCTCTCAAGGCTAGTCCTGCATTCCAGGCCTTGAGGATATGCAGTTGGAATTGACCATAAGGTCACATCAATGTCGATAATCACACCACAAGAACAATTTATATTTCTATAGCATTTCAGACTACATTTAGGCATTCCCATCTGAAACTTACCACAAGGCTGGAAAACAGGTGCTCAGGTACTCTGATATTACCCCCATTTTATAGATAAGAAGACGCAAGCTCAGAAAGGTTCATGACTTGACCAAGGTCCTAAATGTCAGAGACAGCTCAGATGCAGGTTCCATGCCCAGCTTTAGCGATCAGAAAACCTAGCACCTTTTTTTTTTAGTGAGGCAATTGGGTTAAGTGAGTTGCCCAGGGTCACACAGCTAGTAAGTGTTAAGTGTCTTAGGCCAGATTTGGACTCAGGTACTCCTGACTCCAGGGCGGGTGCTCTATCCACTGTGCCACCTAGCTGCCCCCCCCTTTTTTCTTTCTTTTTTTTTTTTAGTGAGGCAATTGGGGTTAAGTGACTTGCCCAGGGTCACACAGCTAGTAAGTGTTAAGTGTCTGAGGCCGGATTTGAACTCAGGTACCACTGACTCCAGGGCCAGTGCTCTATCCACTTCACCATCTAGCTGCCCCTGCCCCCCCCTTTTTAAAGAAGACCCGAAAGGAGCCAGGCAAAAGGATGGGGTTCCCTGCCCACAAGGGACTTATTCTCTAGTTGGGAAGACAAGAGCAAGTCAAACAATGTTTTTTCCTTTCATGAGGGTACTTGACCCCAATCCAAGAATGCCTCCAAGATAAGGAATCTTGGGCTTGGCTTTGAATGACAGGCAGAAGAAGTAAATTGGACAGGCAAAGACAGGAGAAAAATTAGACAACCCCTCCTAATTAAGTACTTATTCCATGCCAGGCTAGGAGATTCCAATACAAAATCAAGACAGGACCTGCCCTCAAGGAGCATACTTTCTATAGGAATGAGAAAAGAAAAAGGCCTGAGTCAGGATAGGAGAAACACTCCCTCCCCCAAGTGCTTTTTTACCCATCTGATCCTGGGAGGTAGGTATTGTTAAGATGGGGGGATACAGAGAAGTTAATCGACTCATCCAGGTTCACCAAAGCTATTTAGCATCTGAGGTAGAGAAGGTGAACTCAGGCCTTCTTGATTGCAGGTCTAACCCTCTATGCCCCATGCTACCTAGTCTGGGAGAATTCGATGCAGTCATTATTCAATGTTTATTAGGCAACTGCTGTGTGCAAGGCCCCCTATGGAGTAATAATAGTGTAGTCTAACGCCTTACATCCCTCTACCACCTTCATCCTCACAACCCTACAATTATTCTTCACATTTTTTACATGTGGGGAAACGGAGGCCCAGAGAGGCGGACCCATCTGCTAATGAATAACTGGTGAGGCCAGGACGAGAAATTGTCTTAACTCCTAAATCAAAGGCTCCTACTATTACTGTGTTGAATCTACTGAGCTTCCAGAATACTGGGACTTATCTTCCCACTGTGCTCAGCAAATAGTTTAAATATGTGCTGAATGAATGAATGAATGAATGATTCTCCAGGCTGTGGTGATCTCTCTGTCCTCTCCCCTTCCTAAAGCATGTGGATGCTTTCTGCCTACCTGCTGTAGCCTTCTCATGCTTTCCCTCATCAGACTGTAAGATTTGCAGAGCAGGGACAGTCATTTTCTGTCTTCCCTTGGGCTTTTCCCAGTCTGGGGCCTGCCACCACCTCGGCCCAGCTTAATAAATGAATGAGCTGAAAAGCAGGTTGAGGAGTTGGGATTTAAGTGATAATTAAAGGACTAGGAGAGCCGGGTAGAGTCTTGAGCAAGGAGTGACAGATTGTCTAAGGATCATGAGACCCGAGGCCTGTGGTCGGCAGAGGGGAATGGACAGTAAGCAAAGAACACCTGAAGACTGTCGCAATAGTCCTGGGGCTGGAGGTGATGAGGCCTGTACTAGACTAGGGTGGGGTGGTGGAGACCTAGACAACGCAGAAGTCAGTCTGAGTCCTTGCTTGGCAGAGGACTTCAGATTCAGAAGGTGGAGACCTGGGGGTTTATTGTCAAAGACTGTTCCCAGGTTACAGGCCTGAAGCTGGGAACAGCAGGCCATTTCCCCTCCCCAGTCAATCAATCAATAAGCGTTTATCCTGTGCCTACTGGGTGCCTGCCGGCCTTATGCTAGGAATTGAAGAAAGAAAGCTGGGATGGGTCCTGTAGCAGGAGAAGGTTAGCACAGAGTGAGAGGACTAAGTGGCCCCTTTGGGGAAACCTTGGCGTGCCCACCAAGAACATGCCCTTCACAGCCTTTCCAGGGCCTCTGCCGGTGCCAGGCGCCGAAGGCGAGCTGGGCTGGCCAGATCTAGGAGCCCTGCCCGCCCAGGCCTCTCGGGACAAGAAAACAGAGTCAGCCAAGCAGCTCTCTCTCCCTGGCTCCGCGCCCAGCCCTCGGGCGGTGGGTCCAGCAGGCGCACCCGCCGGGCGAGCCGCACGCAGGCAGGCAGGCCGGCTGGGTGGGTGGGTAGTAGGTGGGAATGGGAAGGAGAGAGAGGGAGGGAGCGGCGCGTCGGGGAACCGCTCCCCCTCCCTCTCTTCCTCCCTCCCCCGTGCACCAGCCCGGGGAGGCTGCCGCCTGCCTCCAGCGCCCCGGGCCCTTCCTTTTGTCCGCTGTCCCCGACCTCCGGCTGCACGGGGGGAGGGGGGGGAGGCCAGCGCGTGACTGACAGCTCGCGGGGGCGGCGGCCAATCGCGGGCCAGCCTGGGGCTCCCGGGAGGCGAGGCGGGCCGCCCATTGGCTGGCGCGAGTGTGGGAAAGAATGCAGAGCGGGTTTCACACGAATGGGTGGCGGCGGGAGCGGCGCGGGCATAAATAGAAGCGGCGGCGGCGGGAGCTGGCGCAGCGCAACAGAGCGCGGCAGGCAGGGGACGGTTCCTCGGCTCACTGCTCTGGCCAGAGGGTTAGGAGGGAGGCGACCGGGAGGACACACGCCAGCCAGGCAGGGAGAGCGCGCGGACTTTGGCACGCACGCAGCCCAGTCTGCCCAGAGGCGAGGATAGGGAGCTGGCACCCGAGTCTCCCCTGACTCCCCTCAAGTCAAGTCAGCCTCCAGCTGGGTCTGCCCTCCTTCCTCTCTTGCACTGCTGCAAGTTTCAAGCAGCCTTTGCTGGCGATCGGGACCCGGGGCGTCCTCACCCCCCCACCCACAAGGCACTAGGTGTGTTCGGAGCCCTTGGACAGAACCCGACCGAAATCTTTCCTTGCTTATTACGATGCCGGCGGACACCCTGGAGAAGCCGAGGGCCTCTCCCCTGGCCGGAGCGCCCGCCAGCGCCAGCCAGACTCCAGACAAGCCTAAGAGCGCGAGCGAACACCGCAAGGTAAGGGCCTGTGGTTGTAGACAGGAGGGCGAGCCAGAACCTGGGACTGTCCGCCCCCCCCCCGGGGGGTGGTGGAGGTCATCGGGGCCGGGGTGCAAAGAGATACCCAGCCCCGAAACCCGCAGTGGACTGATACCATCCTTCCCTCTTTGCTCTGCAGTCGTCCAAGCCTATCATGGAGAAGCGGCGGCGAGCGCGGATCAATGAGAGTTTGGGCCAGCTCAAGACCCTCATCCTGGACGCGCTAAAGAAAGATGTAAGTGCGAAGGCGCGAGCCGGGCTTGGGGGAAGGGGGGCCGAGGGGGAGGGGAAAGGGAGAAGACTTGGGAAGGCTGAGTGATCTCCGGGCGCTGGCTGGAGCTCGGACTCATCTGCATATCCCTCCTCTGTTCCCCAGAGCTCCCGCCACTCGAAGCTGGAGAAGGCAGACATCCTAGAAATGACTGTCAAGCATCTGAGGAGCCTGCAGAGGGTCCAAGTGACAGGTGAGCCTTTCCCCTGTGGATGTGGGGGAGTGAGGTTGGAGAGTGGGAAGTCGGGGTGACTGTCAGCCCCGGCGCCCGCCATGAGCTGCCCCCCCCAACCTTCTCTATCTATCTCTTATCTTATCTATGCTATCTCTTCGCAGCCGCCCTCAGCGGTGACCCGAGCGTCCTGGGCAAATACCGCGCCGGCTTCAATGAATGCATGAACGAGGTGACCCGCTTCTTGTCCTCTTGCGACGGGGTTACTTCGGACGTGCGCTCCCGCCTCCTGAGCCACCTCGCCGCCTGTCTCAACCAGCTCGGACCCGTGCGATACACGCCGCCTGGAGTGGTCCAGCCCCCGCATCTGTCTCAACCGCTGCACGTCCAGCTGCCCGGGGCCGCGGCTACCGCTTCTGCCCAGTGCAAAATGAGCCCAGCCGGAGCCTTGTCGCCCAAAGTGTACAGCGGCTTCCACCTGGTGCCCGCCCACGACGGCCAGGCGGTAGCTTTCCTCATCCCCAACCCCGCCTTCGGGCCTGCCCCGGGCTCGCTGCTCCCGACCTACGCCGGTGCCGCGGCGGCTGGGGGAGGTCCCACGTCCGGAGGGGCGCCCCCCGCAGCCGGAGGCGCCACCAGCTCCCCGGTGCACGGCCTCACCTCCCTAGGAGGCAGCGGGCCGCGGGCGAGCAGCCCGGCGGAGGACAGATGCGACCCTGTCTGGAGGCCGTGGTGAGCCCCGGCAGCCGCTGTCAAACCTCTTGCTCAGACTTGTCCGGAAGGAGGAGCCGCCGCCCCCCACCCCCACCCCAGGCCCGCCCTTTCCCGAGGGAAGCCTCCCTTGTTCATTAGTTCCGTTTTATGGGACGCTCGAATGTGTCAAGCAGAACAGACTTTATTTATTTCCACAGGCTGGAATTCCCGCGTCGTTGAGTCGTGACTTGATCTTAGTGTCAATGTTGTTTTTTTATATAAATGCCTTCTTGGAAACTTTTCAAAGTCCCTCATCTTTGTAGCTGCCGCCGCCGCCCTCAGACTCCCAGCTAGCAACCTGTAGCAGGCTGGTGTGGGTCTGGTTTGTCCCGTCTGCCTCCGGGCTCCCGTTTGAATAAACTCGAGTTCCGGTGGACGAAACAGCCCCCGGTTGGGGGGAAGGAGGGGAGGACGCTGACAAAGGGAGAAGAGAGGCGACTTCCTGGGATCGCCTGGCTAACTTCTTCCCGCCACCTTTTCCTTGCCCCGCCCTTTGCCCGCCTCCAGAAAGAGTGGGATTGGTGTAGAGAAGGCCCCCTTGCTGCCTCACCCCCTTCCCTAGGGGGATCCCGGGGAGGGCCCTCTGAATGATTGAAGCTGTGGTGTAGATGTGAAGGCTGCATTTTTGCATCCCTTTGAAAAATAAAAGAGACGGGAGTGTGTATCTTTATTCCCAAAGTAGCTTCCTGCTTTGATAATCAATGATCCTAACTGGGGAGCTGGGTTTGTCTTGGCACCACTGATCCGCTGCCTCGGCTTAATTGCTGACCTGGATGGTCCCAAGTCCGCTGGGCTGGAGTGGGAGGGGCATTTGGCTTGCCTTACCGCGGTCTGGGCTTCCACCGTGACTCATCTATCTCACCTCTCCCAGGGCAGAAGGAAAAGTTGTAGACCATAAAGCCGTGATTTGCCCAAGGTCAGTAAGGCTGGCTCAGAACCCCTATCTCAGCGCCAACCACGCACACAAAGCGCCTGAAATCTCTTCCGATGACCTCAGCCCAGTTCCTCCGCCACTTTATCCGGCCTAGGCAAGGGCAGGGTCATCTAACCGGCTCCTTTAAAAAAGCTCCAAGAGACACAACCTTCAGCATGACTTAGCTGCCCTGAGAGAGAATGTGTCCTGGGGTCCTTCCTCACTTGGCCACCTGTGTGGTGGGTGAGAGAGTAGATAAGAGGTGGTGTCCCGGCAGGGTGTGCCTCTGTCATCCTGGCATTCCGGGAGACCATACACTAGGAAGTAATGGGCCTTTGGTTCTCAGGAGATTCAGGACCCTGAGCCTATGAGGTCAACCCTGTCTGTAGGGCAGGGGCGGAACCCTCAGCATCCTGGGATCAGGTTAGGCTCTGGAATGCAAACACCTGACCCCATCTCTCCCCTGTGGGCTGCCCTGTACAGGGGGGAGGGGTAAAAGGAGGGGTTCCTAGGTCGACCCTGGACTCACACAGAGTCTCCCCATCCCCCAGCTTGGCCTCCTAAACATGTGAGGAGGAAAAGGAATGTCAGACTGAGAGGTGAAGACTGGCCCTGGCTCTCTCTGCAGGTGGGAAATGGGCCCCCTTTTGAGCACCCTAATCCTATTTCCCTGCCCCCAGGAGTTTAGCTCCCGGGTTGTGGTCTGGCTCAACTCAGGAAGAATTTACTTAGGCTGAGAACCCAGCGGGGTTTCCAGATGTGGCTCCACATGCAGGTGTTTGTATGTCTCTGGGCATGTGAACGGGCGTTATTCTATGAGAACATGCATAATAACTGATAATTCTATAAATTGGGAGCTGGAGCAGGGGACACAATGGTAGATAACAGCAGTGAGATTTGAACCCAGGTCCTCTGAGTCCAGGACCCATGCCCATACCCATACCCAGATTGCCTCCCCTAATCCTGTAAAGTTTGAAGGGGGCAGCTAGGTGGCACAGTGGATAAAGCACCAGCCCTGGATTTAAGAGGACCTGAGTTCAAATCCTGTCTCAGACACTTGAAACTTACTAGCTGTGTGACCATGCGCATTTCACTTAACCTTCATTGCTCCAAAGAACAAAAAAGAAAAAAAAATCCTGTAAAGTTTGTGAGATGCTTTATAGGTCGGTCATCTTGTGGAAGCTTGTGAGGTAGGTGCTAAGCATATATCCTTTTTACAGATGAGGAAACTGAGTCACAGAAGGGCTAAGTGACTCACCTATGGGTCACACAACAATAAATGACAGCAGTGGGGTTTGAATCCATGTCTCCACTTTGTCATCACATGAAAGAGAGAGACAAGAGACACACAGAGAGAGCCTAAGATTGTATCTGTTTTGAGGAGCAGGGTACTTCGATCACTGACTCTGATCTTAACCTCTCTTTGGCTGAGAATCAAGTAAGGTCTACACCAGTGACGTCAGACTCAAAAGTTGTTGCTCAGTTCTGTCCAACTCTGTGGACCATAGTACGCCAATACTATCCATGAAGTTTTCTTGATAAAGATACCAAAGAGGTTTGCCATTTCTTTCTCCAGTAGATAAAAGCAAACAGGTTAAGTGACTTGCCCAAGGTCACCCAGCTAGGAAGTATTTGAGGTTAGATTTGAACTCAGGCCTTCCTGACTCTAGGCCTGGGATTCAGGCCTGAGCCATCTAGCTGCCCTGAAACAGAAATAGGGGCCGCTAAACCATATATAAGGGCCACATATTGACTGAGAAAACTGCATGTTAACATTATGTACTTTCTATTGTGTTTCTGTTTATTCTGTTTAGTGTTCCCCAATTCTATTTTAATGTAGCTAAGTGTGTATGACATATCTGGTCTATACAATACAAAGGAAAATGTCTATTCCCTGGTCTATAGCTTCTAGGCAGATCAGAAAAGAAATAGACTGTGGCCTACACAGGCTGGACTCCAGTCCAGGCTTTCTTCTGGCCTTGCTCTGTAGTCACTTCTCAGGTCCCTCCTCCCTGTGACCCGTTACCTACCTCTCAGGCCCTTGCCTAGTTAATCCCTTCCTTCCTTAGTCCAAGGGTCAATTTCCATCCAGGGATTCTTAATTTGGGGTCTCCATTTTTGCTATTAGATTCCTGGGGTCCAAGAACTTGGATGGAAGGGTAGGGGTTTGATATAATTGGCTTCCTTCATAATCTTTGGCATTATTCATTTAAAGACATTCTGGGAACCAGGCTGCCAAAGAGGGTCTATGACAAAAAATAATCATCAAAAAAACCCTTATTCCTTTTCCAAGGAAGTGGGGAGGGAAGATGGAAGGAACTGGGAGGTGACCTCGGAAACACTGGCCTGGAGTCAGGCTGGTAAATTTCCGTCCTTATTTGCAAGGTTCTATTCCTGGATGCTCTCCATGGGGACTAAAGCCACTGAGAGTGGTCCGGCCCCAGGGTCCTCGGGGAGAAGAATATTCTAAGCTGAAGATGTTCTGGGTTCTCCTGAAGGGGCAGAATTAGGGAGTTGTGGCCCAGCCTGGGTGGTGAGCTGACTCAGACAGCCTGTGGATAACCTAAACATGAGCTGTCATACATCGAGTCAGGGTGAGGAATCACCCTGCTCTGACATAGGGGAGGACGGTGTTTCTGGGGAAATAATTCAACAGTAAGAAACAGCTGCTGCGACTGGGCTGGGTGTGGGGTAGGTATTTCTCAGGGGCAGCTGAGGCCCGCAGGGATAAAGGTTAGGGAGAGGGGGAGGGTGGTGCTGAGTGAGGAGGACAGGTGAGGAATCTGCCTTAGTGTACAGAGATTCCCCCCCTCCTCTTGTGGTGAGACTCAATCCCCAGGCCTCCTATATTTAACTCTGCGTCTAAGGGCCTGGTTTCCAGTTTCACTGGGAAAGCTGTTTGCCTGTCGCCCAGTCTAGACACAGAGATAAAGAAAAAAAACATCCAAACTGGGGAGCTGAGGGTAAGGGGGTAGAGCTCCAGAGTCCAAGGGGGCAGGCCCTGAGATCCTCACTGGTAGGAGGGAAGGAGGTAACCACTCCCCCCACCTGACCCCCACCCCCAAGAAAGTGATGGGGGCCAGTCTCCCTTCTGAGAGAGAGACCCTGAATGCCTCCTGGGACAGCACACATGACAGCGTCCAGGAGCCCTGCCCCCGGACCCCACAAGGTCGCCACCTCTCGGCCTGCGGGCCATGATAAATGGGACTTCTGGCCAGAGATGCTGTTGCCTCTGCCTACACTTCAGATACAAGCTTTGTTGGGGAGGGGGGTGGGAATCACCCAGCCAAGATTTTCTCCAGAATCAATACAGCAGCAAGGCCTAGAAGGCTTGTCAGAATGAAAGGAAGTTCTTTTTGTGTCAGTGTTCCCAGCATTTAGCACAGTGCCTGTAACAGTATAGTACATAGTAGGTATTTAATAAATGCTTTCTGCTGGAAAGAGACCTAGCATGAGGGCTGCAAGGGACCTTATGGTTTGTCTAATTCAACTGCCTTTTTTTATAGATGGGGAAACTGAGGCAAAGAGAGGTTAAGTGATTTACCCATTGTCACACAAGTAGTAAGTCCTCTGGGTTCCAAATCCAAGGCTCTCTGAGCTCTCCTCTGCCTTCCATAGTCTACTTTCTCCTAATAAATGATGCCAGTCACCTTCACCCTGATCTACCCATTACCAAACTCCCTAAAGCTGACCAGCTAACTGTGGACTGACAGCATTAACCCATTACACAGGAGAGGTCATTGAGGCTGCTAGAGAGGAAGTTAGGCATTTTACCAGCCCAACAATACCCAAATTCCAGGCAAGAGAAACAGGGATAGTTGATTCCCCTTTGCCCAACAGGCAAGTAGAGTAATTCGGGAGAAGAGGTCCCCCCCCCTCAACCCTTACCACCCTGGGGCAGAAGTTCCTGACTTGACTCCTTGGAACTAACCCTTGGACTTAGGAAAGGTCCTACACATAACTGGTCAATGGGAAAGGAGGGGGCAAGAGAGGTAAATGAGGAGGGTGAGCTGAGAACTCATTGGTCACTGGAAGAGCAGCCCAAGAGATAACTGGTCACTGGGAAAATGGTCCTGAGTGGCAACGGGAGGAGGCAAGGGCCTGAAGAGAGTTATTGATTAGTAATTGTCGGTCAAGGGAGACCCTGAAAGATAATTGGAAGGAGACTGAGAGGTCATTGGTCATTGGTCACTCATGGGAGGGGCCTGAGAGGTCATTGGTCACTGGTGGGAGGGGCCTGAGAGGTCATTGGTCAATGGTGGGAGGGACCTAAGAGGCCATTGGTCATTGATAGAGGGGGCCCTGGTCACTAGTGGGAGGGGCCTGAGAGGTTATTGACCACTGATAGGAGGAACCTGAGAGGTTACTATTTGCCAAGGGTAGCAGTAAAAAGATCTAAAGATCGCTGATCAAGGGTGGGAGGGAACTGAGAGTGCACTGGTCATCTCACCAACTTTCTTACCACCTAAACTAAAGATCTCGTCTGGGTCCAGGCTCACGTCCATCTCAGGCTTAGAACTGCTGCCCTAGGGCCTGCTCTCCCTAGGGTGGCTTCAGTTACGCTTCACTATATACTTCCAGGCATGGCCTGGGAGAGGCTGGAAGGTCACTAATGATTGGGAGAAGGGTCCTGAGTGGTGAGTGGTAGGAGAGGCTGAGTAGTTGCTGACTTAAGAAATACCAAGGCAGGAAAGGTTTTACTTGAGAGAGGGAGCCCAAGAGGGCCTTGGTAGTCACTGATCACTGGTCAGAAAGGCTTGAGAGGTCACTAGTCATCCCTGGGAGATGGGGCTTGAGTGACCACTTGCTAGGGGGAAGCATTGGAAAAGTCACTGGTCAGCAGGAGGGGGATCCCATATTTGAAATGCCTGGTATTTCTCACTTCCACCAAGTAAGAGTGTGGTCTGAATTTTTCTCAGTGCCCTCCTAACTTTGGCTTATCTCCACAGGGTCTCTGGGAGGAAAGTAAAACTGGCCAGGAGCCCTACAAAAAAAATCCACTCTGCTTCTTCCTTCCTGGGAAATCAGTGCCTTGCCAGGTCATCTCCACACACCCAGTGCCTCCAAACCCCCGGCCCCTTGCTTCCCTGGTGCTATTTTATTGCCCTTATTTAACCAAAGCCAGATTTCCCCCACCCACTGGGTACTGTCCGCTCCCTCCAGGCACAGAGGCTGGTCTGGGAGGGACTGATTGGGCAATTGGTCTGGTGGGTGGGGACCCACAGGCCACCCAAGGACGAGCAAAGGTCTCTCCGGAGGAAGGCCAAATCTGCATCTGAGTCACACAGAGCCCAGACACCGAGATTTCTGGTCATCCCATCTATGCCTGCCACCCTCTCCCAGCTCCTTTCTCTCACTGGGGATACTCCTTCAAATGGCTCATGCCCTGCTTCCCATCTCCGTGGGAAGAAGAAAACTCTCTTCAAACATGGTTCTGCCTGCCCTAGCTCAGCTGAATTCAAAGGGAGGACTCCAGCTTCCAACCCAGAGCAAAGACTGATTTTGAAAAAGCCAATTAAAATCTACTTCCATAGGATGGAAAAATGTGTGGGGAAAGAGACTGTTCCCCATCTAGGGTCAGGTTAGTGGTGGCAGCTACACCCCTCCCTAATCCAGTTCAGCTAGGGAGCTCTGCAATGACTCAGTTTCTTCATCCAGGAGATGAAGCCTCCCCAGTTGGCAGGGTGTCAGAGCCTCCACCCAGGACACCTGGGTTCAGTGCCACCTCTGTCCTCGGAGTCACTCTAAACTCAGCCCAAGGGCTGTGCCACGTGGGAAACTGAGAGGAGTAGGTCCAGAAGAGGTGGGGGGGGGCAGGGGCTGGGGCCAAGGGGAGGGGACATGAGAGGAGTGGGCTGGGAAGCCCACAAGCTCAGACTTGCTCTGGAATGAGTTGACTGACTTTCTCAGATGCATTTTCCTACCCAGAGTCTGGCATTTTCACAGCTGGGGAAGCCATGGGCGGAGGGGGGGGGGCAGGAATGGGGAAGGGAAAGCTTGCAGAATCAACCTAACTTTAGTCCTCTTAGAGGTGCCAGGTGAGTTGAAAAAGCTTATGAAAAGTTCAATCAGGCTAGCCTAGGTGCCACAAGGGATCTGACCAGATACCATGCCTGCTGGGGCCTGGGTGAGCTCCCAGCTCCAACTCCTCCTTTGGTGGGAACTAGGGAAAAGAAAGGAACTCCCTCTGTGCCTCAGTTTCCCCACCCCATCAAAGCGGGTAGGCCTCATTTATATCCCTTTCCCTGGCACCCCCAAATGACAGAGGTCTGGAGCCCTGAACCTTTCCTGGGGCCTGGACCTCAAAAACAACATCAGGCTGGTGAAGTCTATGGTTTCCTTCTAGAATCATGTTTTTAAATGCACAAAAGAAAATAGTTCAGGGGCAGCTAGGTGGCGAAGTGGATAGAGCACTGGCCCTGGAGTCAGGAGTACCTGAGTTCAAATCCGGCCTCAGACACTTAACACTTACTAGCTGTGTGACCCTGGGCAAGTCACTTAACCCCAACTGCCTCACTAAAAAAAAAAAAGAAAGAAAGAAAGAAAGAAAGAAAGAAAGAAAGAAAGAAAGAAAGAAAGAAAGAAAGAAAGAAAGAAAGAAAGAAAGAAAGAAAGAAAGAAAATAGTTCAAATTGTGAGGGCAGCCTATGAAAGCGAAATGCATTTATCAACAGAGTTTTCGTTTGAAACCATCAAAAAAGGAAAAAAAAATCCCAACCAAAATTCAAGTTCACCCATCCCAGGTTAATAATTCTTGATCTAGGTGGAAGAGAAGTGTGTGCATAGTATATGTGCCTGTGTGTGCATGTATGTGCATTCGTGTGTGTACGTGTGTGCTGAACAAGTCATCTTTCCTGACACCTGGTCATCACTGCACCCTCAGCCACCTAGATCTCCTCACATCCCACACACTTGCTCTGCCACAGACAGTAGCCCAAGGGGAATGTGGGAGGAGCCCTAGATCTGAAGGCCTGTAGTGTCCACACTTGGGCCCTCCCTCTGGGAGCTTCTATTTTGGGGAGGGGGATTCTCCAGCACAAGATCATTTAAGTAGCTAGGGAGGGAGGACGATTTCTGGGGGCCTTGCTGTGTCCGCAGCCTTAAAAACCACAACCAATCCTATACGGGCTCCCAAAGTGCCTAAACTTGGGAAATACCTTCTTTTGGGATGGATACTAGAAGCCAAGAAAAGCATTAAAAGTGGAAAAATTAATTTATGGGGGGAGGGAAAGTCAAGAATTGGGGGGAGTGAGAAAACAAGGGGAAGTAAGCCAAACCTAGGAAACAGTATTTAGGGGGTTTCGGACCACAAAGTAAGGAAAGACCAAGGAGAACTGCTCCTGGGTTACAATGACGGGAACTGGACCTCACAGTGAGATATAAGAAGATACCTCCTCACTTTATTTTGCAGAAGTGGGGGACTATGGGCATGGAACATTGTGTGGAATATCAGACTTTTGAGATATGTAAATAAATGGTTATAGACTGAAGGTGGTGTATGGTTTTCTTTGTGTGGTTGTTGTTCCTTTGACTTCTTTTTTTGGGGGGGGCAATAGGGGTTAAGTGACTTGCCCAGGGTCACACAGCTAGTAAGTGTCAAGTGTCTGAGGCTGGATTTGAACTCAGGTACTCCTGAATCCAGGGCTGGTGCTTTACCCACTGTGCCACCTAGCTGCCCCGGTGTATGGTTTTATTGAAATTATTTCTTCCCCTTTTAATTATAGCTCTCTGGGAGGGGAAGGGGTAGGTATCCGCTGGGAAATGCCGGTGATATAAAAGATTAATTAAAATTTTACTTTTTAATTTTAAACAATTTTTACAATTAAAAAAAATTTTTTGCAATTGTAAACAATTTTTTTTTAAAGCAAAGACTCTTATAGGAAACTAAAACCCTATCTTCTTTCTATCTGAGGGAAGCCTTTCTCAATATCTCTTAATTCTGTGTCTTTGGCTTGTTTGTTGTCATTTGCATATTGTCTCCCTGGTTAGATTGTAAATTCCCTGAGGGTGAGAACTGTCTCTGGTTTTCCCTCCCCAGAGTTTAGCACTGGGACTGAGATTTAATAAATGTTTATCAATTGACTGACTGATACTGAAGCAGAAGTGAACCTTCTAGACCTGAGAGGAGAAACAGCCTGTGGAAAGGCATGGAGGCTGGAGAAAGTAAGAAGCTAATTTGACCAGAATGGAGACTAATTTGGAAGCTAGGTGGTTACAGAAATATGTTTAATGTGATTGTACATATATAACCTATATCGGATTGCTTGCTGTCTTGGGGAGGAGGGAGGGAGGGAGAAAAAAATTGAAATGAAATCTTTTTTTTTTTTTTTGCAGGGCAGTGAGGGTTAAATGACTTGCCCAGGGTCACACAGCTATTAAGTGTCAAGTGTCTGAGGTCACATTTGAATTCAGGTCCTCCTGAATCCAGGGCCAGTGCTTTATCCACTGTGCCACCTAGCTGCCCCTTGAAACTAGAAATCTTATACAAACAAATGTTGCAAACTATCTCTACATGTAACTGGAAAATAATAAAATACTTTTGTGGAAGCTAGGTGGCACAGTGAATAAAGTACTGGCCCTGGATTCAGAAGGGCCTGAGTTCAAATCCGGTCTTTGACACTTGACACTAGCTATGTGACCTTGGGCAAGTCACTTAACCCTCATTGCCCCACCAAAAAAAAAGAAAAAGAAAACAACAGAAAGAAGACTAATTGCAAGTGAAGGGGAGTAAATAATGTGAAATAAGGCTAGGGAGGTTAAGGGTTAAGTGACTTGTCCAGGGTCACACAACTAGTGTGTAAGGTCAAATTTGAATTCTTGACTCCAGGGCTGGTGATCTAGCCTCTGCACCATCTAACAGCCCCCAAATCAATTATAATTCATTGTCCATGCTCAGGAGATGAAGGAGGGAGAGGGGATTCCTTTTAAGATTCTGATGACTTCCTCTTTCTTCCTCTTCCCTGGGGAATCATCTCAGAACTGCCCCCCAGCATACAAGGATAAGCCCTCAGATCTACATTCTTCCCTGACCACTCTCTGCCTCTGTTTCCCACTCTCTGCAACAGAAAAAGAGAGGAGGAAAGGCTAGGAGCCTTTAGAAGAGGTGCCCCAAAGTCAGCATTATGGGGAGGGGGCCACAAATCAGAGATAGAAGCTGCTGGCCTTCATTGCTCCAGGAAGTTCTACGGAGTTTTCAAGACATCATAGATTCAGACCTGGAAGGACTCTTGTGGTGTCATCATTTTGCAGGAAATTTAAGGGATTTGCCCATGATCACACGGGGCATACAGAGCAGAGCCTGCAGTCCAACTTGGGGACTTTGTCTCTCTTCACTACTGTCCAGCTGCCTCAGGTTCCCTGAACAAAAGTCACTCTGTGGACAGGGATCTCTAGGGACACAAACGGGCTGAAGGAAGGGCACTTCTGGATAGCCTTTTCCGTCCCAGACTATAAAGGGCTCTCTGGGACCCTGGGACTGCAGACATCCGAACCTGCCCCTCCCTTGAATCTAGAGAGAAAATGGAAATTTGAAGGAAGCAGAAGAGTCTAGCACAGGGGGGTGGTAAGTGGTAGAGGGAGCAATGAGCATTTATATAGCACCTATTATTCCATCCTCACGACAAGAATAAGAATAAGAATAATAGCGGCCAGAGTAGAGAGCTTTAGGTTTGCAAAACGCTTTCTTTTTTTCTCATTTGGTTCTCCCGGAAGCTGGAGCTAGGCAAAATGCAATGACCAATGCCCATTTTATTGATGAGGAAACTGAAGCAAACCGAGGTTCAAGGAAGTTGCTCCAGTTCATACAGCTAGTAAGTGGCTGAGACTGGATTTCATGAGTTACTTAACCACTCTATGACTCAGTACCCTCATTTGTTAAAATAAAAAGAAGGAGGCAGTTGGACTGGATGACCTGTGGGATCGTTCCTTGCTCTCCTAGGCCTGTGGTCGTAGGTCACTCTCCTTCCTCTCTGAGGTCTCTTCTGGCCCCAGATCTAGGATTTGATGATTCTGTGAGCTCTCAGCATGTGTTAATAGCTATGCGAAGCGAGATTTAGGCGAGGGGTGGGTTGTGGATTGGAACTTGAGGCCCTGGGCCTAGTAGGGGGGAGGCTGCAAAGAGTGGGGGTGGGGGGGGATGTTCTGAGAACACTAGAGGAATCTGCATTTGGTTTTAACTGAGAGCCTTTTCTTGGAGGATGCCTTGATCCAACGGAGATCTTCACCTTTGCAGAGGACCCCCTCCTGCACACACACACACACACACACACACACACCATACACAGAAATAAATGACAGGGAAATTAATGAAGGGAAGAAGGCTTGGGGAGAGGAGAAGGTGGTGTCTGGGGGAGTGACTGATGACCATCACCTTCAAAAATAATTGAAAAAGATTAACAGAGGAGTGCATGCTGGCCACAAATGGCCAGGGACCCCCAGTCTGTCCCCCAGCACTTGGGCACTAGGAGACCCACTAGCCACCCGATGCCTCGGCCCAAGCCCGGCTCTCCCTCTCTCTCTCCTCTTTGCCCCGCCCTGGCTGGCGGCTGGGAAGGTGTTTCATCCATTATTCAGCAGGAAAAGTCTGGAGAACAAAAGCTCAGATAAAAATAGTCAGCTTTCCCCCTCATCTCCTCCCCCTCCTCCTCTCCTCTCCCCCGCTCCTCCCCCCCCCCCCCGCCGTCCCCCGTCCCCCGTCCCCCGTTCCCCCAGCTAGGCTGAGGGCGCCTGGCCCGGAGGTGGGGGTGGGAGACGGAGGTGACCTGGAGACGCCCCTGACACTCCGGAAAAGTGAGGGGAGGAGAAGGAAGTGATGGGGGGGTGTAGGAGAAAGAGGGTGTCAGTGGGGACCCGCCCCCACTCATACCCAGCCCCCCTCAACGGGGCATCTGGCCATACCTTAGGGGTCTGTGTGCCTACGTGTGTGGATGGGACTACGTGCGTGCGGCTTGCAGATGTGTCTTTGTGTCTGCATGTAATTGTGGGGTGGGCGTGGGGGCCTGCGTGTGCACCTATGTCCGCATGTCCTGTGTTCGTGAGTGCGTGTCAGCACACACGTCTACGTGTATCCATGTGTGTGCACGAGTATTTGTACGTCTCTTTGTCGAATGATCCTGGGTCTGTATTTGTTCGGTCCGGAGGTATCCCTGGGCGTCCCGCCGTGTGTGTCTGCGCGGCTGCAGCAGTACCTGAGCCTAAGCGCTGGCTTGTCCCGGCAGAGCCTTGCTATTGTGTGGGACTGTGGCTAGCTCCAACTGCGTGTTATCTATGTATATATGCATCATCTGTGTGTGGCGGTGTGTATTTGTGCGTCTACACACTCGGGGAGTCCGGCCTGGGATCAAAAAGGAGGGAATTCCCCAAGGCTGGAGGCGGGCTCAGGCCGGGCAGAGCACCGAGGGCCTGGAGACCCCCCAGGGGCTGGCAGGGCAGGGCTGGCCTTGGGACTGGCCGCCGACAGCCGCTCACAGGCTGGTGAAAACCTGGAGAAAGGCTTGGTTGCCCCGGCGACCTGCTGGCGGGCCTGATGGGCCCCATTAAACTCCAATCACATGTAAATCTCCTCCAGGGGGCTGGGGGCGGGGCCGCCTTATTTACGAGAGGAGGGCAGAGGCTGAAGTGAGAGACTGGGACTGGGGAGGAGGAGAGGGGGGAGATAGAGAGAGGGAGAGACAGAGAAGAGAGACACACAGAGAGAAGAGAGACAGAGAAGAGAAAGAGAGACAGAAGACAGAAAGAAAAGAGGGAGACAGAAGAGAGAAACAGGAGAGACAGAAAAAACAGGAGAGAGAAGACAGAGGGAGACAGAGACGAGAAAGATGAGACAGAAGAGAAAGAGAGACAGAGAGAAGAGAAAGAAGACAGGAGAGTAGACAGAGAAAGAGGAAGAGAGACAGAAAAGACAGAGACAGAGGAGAAAGAAAAGAAAAGAAAAGAGAGATAGAGGTAAGAGACAGAGAAAGAAAGACAGAGAGGAGTGATAGAAAAAAGACAGCGATAGAGACAGACAGAGAAGAGACAGAGAGAGATAACCTAGCCTGGGGGAGAGCCAAAGATAGGGAAGAAAGAGATGATGATGAAGAAATCTAGAGATGATGATGGAGAAAGACTGGAGGTGGGGGAAAGATCCAAGGAGGAGCCAATGAAGGGCTAATGGTACAATGGGCAGCTCAAATGGTGATGCCATCTGTGTGTTACTTAGGACAAAGTGGGGGGGGTAGGAGAATAGGAGAATCCAGGTAATGAGCATTTATTTAGCACCGACTATGTACCAGACCCCCATGCTAAGCACTTGACAAATATTGTCTCATCTGATCCTCACAACCGTGTGAGGCAGGGGCTCTTACTGTCCTCATTTTTACAGCTGAGGAAACTGAGTCAGACAGAAGTGAAGTGACTTGCCCAGCCTCCCAGAGCTAGTGTGTGGGAGGCTGACTTTCTCCCGATCCATTGCTCTATCCGCTGAGTCACCCGGATGCCATCACTTCCCCTCCCCAGGCCTCAGTTTCCTCCTCTGTAAAATGAGGGAGATTGGGTGGTTTCTGAAGGCTTCCTTCCAGCTTCAGATTTCCACTGGGGAAGAGGAAGGTGATGGAGGGAAGAGGCCAGAAATGAAGGAGAGGAAAGAGAGGAGATAGGGAAAGGCAGAGATAGGGGGTGGGGAGAAGAGAGGAGAGGAAATAAACAAGGGAAGGAGACAAGGGAAAGGGGGCAGAGGCAGGGCCAGGGGGCAGAAAGAAGCCCTCATAAACACTTGGGGAATGACTGACCTCTGAAACGAGAGAGGAGGGGGTGGAACCCCGTGACCCGTTAATGGGTCTCAGCCCTCCCCTCTTTGTCACCCCACAAAAGGTCCGGATTTATCACCCCCACGTTCCATCCTTCTCTGCTCCACACCCCCACGAGCTGGGGCCCAGAATATCCTCTCCCCCTGTATTTCCGCCTGCTCCATCTCCCCACCCACTGAGGCCCGAGCTGGGGGTGGGGGACAGGGAGGAATTGGCCCAGCTTGGCCATCCCTCCATCTGCTCACACTTAACTGGGGAAATGATTCCCCCTTTATCACACCTGTCCCCTTCTGTCCTCTCCGATGGCCGTCAGGAGGGTGGGGGCTCGGGAAGAGGCTGGGCTAGAGGGAGGAGTAGGGACAGAGAGGGAGAGAGAGAGCACCCTCCCCTCCCTCATTTACGTGTCGGGGGTCACCTTTCATTTCTTGTCAGATGAAAGCAAGGCTGGAGTGAGAGACTGAGACCCGGGAGTGAGAGACTGGGTCTGGGGAGGGGCCCAGATGGGGGATGGGCAGGAAACCAAGACCATGTAGAAATTCCTTTTACTCCCGCAGGTCCACCACTGGGATGCGGACGCTGACTTAGGGTTGCCTGGGGTGAGTTGTGCGTGTTCACACAGCTAATGTGTGTCGGAATCAGACAAAAAAAATCATCAGATCTCGACTCAAAAATCTGCCCAAATGTATCACTTAACCTCTGTTTGCCTCAGTTTCCTCAACTGTAAAATGGGGCTAAAGATAGCACCTACCTTGCAGGGTTGTTTTGAAGACCAAATGAAATATATATATATATATATATATATATATATATATATATATATATATATATATACACATATATATATACATATATACATATTTAGTGAGGCAACTGGGTTTAAGTGATTTGCCCAGGGTCATACAGCTAGTAAGTGTTAAGTGTCTGAGGCTGGGTTTGAACTCAGATACTCCTGACTCCAGGGCCACTGCGCCACCTAGCTGCCCCGAAATAATATATTTTTAAAAGGACTTAGTGCATTTACTTGCTGTGTGACCCTGGGCAAGTCACTTAACCCCATTGCCTCAAAAGAAAAAAAAAAAGACAGCACAGGGTTTAGCACAAGTAGGTACTGTATAAATGTTTATTCCCGTTCCCTTCTCTGTTCTTGATCCCATTTATTTCCAGATCTTCCGACTGAGTGAATCCTTAAGGGGCAAGAGCTAGAGCAGAACTCAGACGGGCGTGTCTGGGGTGAGGAAGAAGAGGGTGTGGAGCCGCCAGGACCGGAGACCAGAGTCCTGCCCCTGATTTTACCTTGGAGCTTTCTGTGGGACTTTGCGAGCCCTTCTATGGGCTTCCGTGTCCTGCTCTGTGAAAAGACCCAGAGGACCACGGGATTAGAGAAGGATCGAGAGAGCTGGAAGGAGTCTTGGAGGTCACTGAGTGTGACCCCGTTGCTTTGGTTTCCTTCTCTATAAAAAGATAGGATTGGAAGAAATGTCTTCTGGCTCCGCTATTTATTCCAAGTCTACGAGTCTCATTATTCTAAATATTTAAAGGACTTTGGGAAAAATCCCGCCCCATGCCTGGAGCATCAATCATAGGAATTGGAGCCAGAGGGGCCCAAACTGTGGGGCATGACCTGTGGGGGAGGGGACCACCGAGCCCTCTCTCTCCAGACCCAATCAATTCCCCTCCAAGCAATGGCCCTGACATGATTGGGTATCTTCACAAACAACTTAATTCTTTCAATGAAACAAAGTAGGTATGGATTTTTTTTTTTAATGCTGTGGAGGACCTGAGTTCAAATGCGGCCTCAGACACTTGACAGTTACTAGCTGTGTGACCCTGGGCAAGTCACTTAACCCTCATTGCCCCGCCCCGCCCCCAAATGCTGTAACTGGTGAGGGCAGTAGGTGGCCTGCCGTCTACAGCCTGGCCCTCCTGCCTCCCTCCCAGCCCTCCATGATGCCTCATCTCTTCCTCCTACTCTCACCGAGGCCCTGCATCCTCTAGCTGAAGGAGAGATTGGGTGTTCATGTCCCCTGGAGGCCTGCCATCCACCCATCTTCTCCCTGGTACCCATGGGACTCTCCAGTTGGGGAAGGGGGACCACTGAGGCCCCAGTCATGCCTACTGCTCCCGGGCCAGCCACAGCCCTATACCTTTGCCCCATCCCAGGGTCCAAGTACCTAAGGAGACAGCAAGCTGGCCCCTGATCCTGTGTGCAGGCCAGCCTGCCAACTATACCAAGACCTGAGAGCTGATGGTGCAGGAGAAGTGGTACCAGTTATCCCCCATCCCCAGGCTCCCATCTGGGAATATTCATGCCCTATGCCCTCCCCTCCCCCAGGGATGACACCATCCAATCTTCACTTCCCAGTGGGGAACCTTCTCAAGATCGTCAGCCTGAGGGAGGGAGGGGAAAGTGTGGGGAGGGCCTGGAGGTCATTCCTCTTCACTCCCTTCCTGATGTTCCCAATTAGAATCACTATTATTGTTGTTGTCCTCCTTATTATTATTGAGGATGGCTCTCCCTAGCTTGCCCAGGTTGAAAGTACTGCAGCCACACACAGGCCTGCTCCAACCACTCTGGGCCTGGAGTTCTGACCCCGCTTTTTCCAGCTTGGGCTAGTTCACCCTTCCTTAGGGGTAGAAGTCTGAACCCACAGGAGGCAACCATATTGGTACCCACATTAGTGCAGACACTCAGTTAGCTTAGCTCACTAGAGCTCAGAACTCCTGAGCTCAGGTCAACCCACCTGTCCCAGCCCCTCTCCCTCAATTCTTCCATACATCTCCTTCCCCACATCTGAAAGGCCTCCCTGCTTCCTTTGTCCTATGCCAGTTTTCCTGGTCCCTTCACCCATCAAACTGGAGGGGCAGCTTGGTGTGGTGGCAAGGGGCTCTGGTGTGAGGCAGACCTTCTTTAAAAGTCCTGATTCTTTCTAGTAAAAGTGTGACCTTGGGCAAGTTGTGAAAATTCTCTGGACCTCAGTTTCCTTATCTATAAAATGAGAGGATTACAATAGATGGCCTCTTAGAACCTTTCTAACTCTTTGGTTCTGTGATTCCGTGGCCTCTATGACCTTTTCTTCCTCTTCCAAAGTTCCCAAGGAGCAGTGTTGTACAGTGGTTAGAGGGCCAGGCCAGCCTTGGAGTCAAGATGATATAGGTTCTGGGCAGCTAGGTGGCACAGTGGATTGAGCACCAGGCCCTGGATTCAGGAGGACCTGAGTTCAAATCTGACCTCAGACACTTAACACTTACTAGCTGTGTGACTCTGGGCAAGTTAACCCCAATTGCCTCACCCCCCCAAAAAAAAAAAGATGATATAGGTTCAAGTCCTGCCTTTGATACATAACCTCAGCTAGGTAGTGCAGTAGATAGAGCTCCAGCCCTGGAGTCAGGAGAACCTGAGTTCAAATCTGAACTCAGACACTTGACACTTACTAGCTGTGTGACCCTGGACAAGTCACTTAACCCCAATTGCCTCACCAAAAAAAAAAAAAAAAAACCACCACAAACACAAACACATAACCTCTGTGGCCCTGACTCTGGCCAAATCACTGAGGCAGCTAAGGGGTGCCATAGTGCGTAAAGCACTGGGCCTGGAATTAAAAGATGGGAATTCAAATCCAGCCTCAGATAATTCCTTAGCTGTGTGACCCTGAGCAAATCACTTTACCTCTCCCTGCATTCTCCAGTCACTTCTTTAAGACTGGATGTTGGGGTAGCTAGGTGGCGCAGTGGATAAAGCACCGGCCCTGGAGTCAGGAGTACCTGAGTTCAAATCCAGCCTCAGACCCTTGACACTTACTAGCTGTGTGACCCTGGGCAAGTCACTTAACCCCTTGCAAAAAAAAAGACTGGATGTTACAGAATGCCACTTAGAGCACGCTGATATTCCCGTATCCTCAGTCTCAGCGCCCACATCAGTGAAGAGGGATGATGAATTTGCCTTTGTGGGACCCAGATTTTTCCCACTGGTGAAGTAAAATGAGCAATGCCTTTGGAGTCAGACGGACTGAGTTCAAATGTTGCCTCTGCTACTTACTCTCTGTGTGACTCCCTGCTCCTCCCAATTCTCCCCCTTCGACTTCTTTCTTTACCTCTGAGATGAGAAGTCTGAATTACCTGACCTCTAGGGTCTCATTCAGTTCTAAATCTTTGATCTTAATTTTGAGATTGAGATGGTCAGGGATGAGGTAGACCGTTTGCTCAGGAGGTGACTTCTAGCACAAGTGTAGACCTCACCAAGTTCTGTGGCCTCAGAAGGCCAGGCTCAGTCCAGCCCGAGGAAACCAGGTTCTGGGAAATTCAGTCATTCATTCAGACTTACAGAAGGGACCACAGCAGCCAGCTAGTCCAAGCCAAACCTGAAAGAGGTTTCTACTGTACTAGATTCAACAAGTGGCCAATCATCTCCCTTCGGTCTGAAGACCTGCAGGGGAAGGGAGCCCACCGCCGCCTTATGGTTAGCAGGTGTTTCCTGACTGCAGGACAAAATTGACTTGTATATACTGGCTTGTGAGGGCAGGGGCAAATGATTTTACTTCTGTGACTCAGAAAACACTCTAACTAACATTTATTTATGAAATTGTAGGCAGGTTGCATTCTGCAACCTGGGGGATGGAGTTAACACACAATTCTTTTCTTTTTTTTTTTCCCTTTTTTTTGGCAGGGCAGTGAGGGTTAAGTGACTTGACCAAGGTCACACAGCTACTAAGTGTCAAGTGTGTGAGTCCAGATTTGAACTCAGGTCCTCCTGAATCCAGGGCCTGTGCTTTATCCAGTGTGCCACCTTGCTGCCCCTACACAATTATTTTCTATACACTTTTAGGCATACGACTCTCTACCTACTGGCCAGGAATAGGCAGGCATAGATATAGAAACAAAGATATAGATACAAGTATAGGTCTAGACACAGACATAGACACTGACATGAAGATGCAGACATGGACATAGACACAGATATGTATACAGACACAAAGGTATAGAAATATACACTAGACATAGGCACAGATATACAGACACAGACACAAAGATACAGACATGGACACAGATATAGACATAGACACAGATATATACACAGACAGAGACAGTGATATGGACACAGACACAAAGATATAGAAATATACACTAGGCGTAGGCACAGATATACAGACACAGACACAAAGATACAGACATGGACACAGATATAGACATAGACACAGATATATACACAGACAGAGACAGTGATATGGACACAGACACAAAGATATAGAAATATACACTAGACATAGGCACAGATATACAGACACAGACACAAAGATACAGACATGGACACAGATATAGACATAGGCACAGATATATACACAGACAGAGACAGTGATATGGACACAGACACAAAGATATAGAAATATACACTAGACATAGGCACAGATATACAGACACAGACACAAAGATACAGACATGGACACAGATATAGACATAGGCACAGATATATACACAGACAGAGACAGTGATATGGACACAGACACAAAGATATAGAAATATACACTAGACGTAGGCACAGATATACAGACACAGACACAAAGATACAGACATGGACACAGATATAGACATAGACACAGATATATACACAGACAGAGACAGTGATATGGACACAGACACAAAGATATAGAAATATACACTAGACGTAGGCACAGATATACAGACACAGACACAAAGATACAGACATGGACACAGATATAGACATAGGCACAGATATATACACAGACAGAGACAGTGATATGGACACAGACACAAAGATATAGAAATATACACTAGACGTAGGCACAGATATACAGACACAGACACAAAGATACAGACATGGACACAGATATAGACATAGACACAGATATATACACAGACAGAGACAGTGATATGGACACAGACACAAAGATATAGACATAGACATAGATAACACATAGGTACAAACACTCTCCTCATTTCCTACTTGACTTCTCTGATCCCACCATGCTGTTGAGACAGATACCTTCCCTGACTCTTTTTCATCTGTTTTATGTCTTCTTTTCCTCCATTAGAGTGTAAGTTCCCTGAGATCAAGGACTTCTGTCTTTTTAGAATTTTAATCCTCAGCCTTTTAGCACAGTACACAGCCCATCATAAGCACTTAATAAAAATGTTTATTGACTGACACAGACACATTTAATAATAATAATAATAATAATCACTAACATTTATACAGAAGTGCTTTATAATTATTATCTCATTTGATCCTCCCAACAATTCTGGAAGGTAGGTGCTGTCATTATCCCCATTTTACAGATAAAGAAACTGAGGCAAGTTAAATGATTTGCCCTGGGTCATGCCGCTAAGTATCTGAGGAAGAATTTGAATTTAGTTCTTCATGACTCCCAGCCCAGTCTCTATCCACTGCATCCCCCAACTTCACTACTTTGAAATAGGCAAAGACCTAGCTGTATTAATACTACATGCATAGGAACTCCCATGTACATTACAGAGGTGTGAGTGCACTTGAATACACACTGCACTCATTCAATGACTTCCACAACAGTAATTGATAAATCAGATATTAATTCAGGGAGAATTAAAAATGGCCATGAGCTAGGTACTATCTAGAACTAGCATTCTATGCAATATATTCTGATAGTTTACATACTAAGGACATAACATTCTCTGTTTTAAGAGTTCTTCCAACTCTGTTTAATGTTTTATATTCTGACATTTGAAATTCTAAAGGCCCTTCCAACTCTGACACTCTAAGAGCCCTCCCAGCTCTGACATTCCCTGTTCTAAGGTTCAAGCCACCCAGCTCTGAATCCTATGATCCCAGGAGAATCTGCTCAAAAAAAAACAAAAACAAAAACAAAAAACTTCTACCATACAGGGCAGGAAGATGGGCAGGACTGAGGCAAAGGGAGCTCGTTGGGTGTCCTTGGCTTGAAGAGCCTGAGACACTCCTGGGCACATAGGTGTGCCAGAAGACCTGGGTTTAAGCACCACTTCAGGCATTTTATGACTCATCTCCAACATTTAAATAGAGCTCTTTACCTCCCTACCTTCTTACCTTTGCTCTGCTGGGGTAACTAGCACAGACATCATCTTCCCACTTTTACAACTAAGGAAACCCAAGTTAGAAATCATCAGTAGAGTTGTAGAAGTTAAAGACTGAGGGGCAGCTAGGTGGCGCGGTAGATAGAGCATCAGCCCTGGAGTCAGGAGGACCTGAGTTCAAATCTGGCCTCAGACACTTGACACTTCCTAGCTGTGTGACCCTGGGCAAGTCACTTAACCCAATTGCCTCACAAAAAAAAAAAGAAGGAAAAAGAAGAAATTAAAGGCTGAGCTCTGCCAACTCTGAGCCCACTATTCTTTCCCCTACAACATACCAAGCTTGTTGTATGACAGGTCCACTCTGTGCCTTAGTTTCCCCATTTGTAAAATCTGGAGAATGACATTCTTTTTTTTTTTTTTTTTAGTGAGGCAATTGGGGTTAAGTGACTTGCCCAGGGTCACACAGCTAGTAAGTGTTAGGTGTCTGAAGACAGATTTGAACTCAGGTCCTCCTGACTCCAGGGCCCATGCTCTATCCACTGCGCCACCTAGCTGCCCCCGAGAGTGACATTCTTATTCTCCTTAGCAGGGATTGTTAGGAAAGTCTTTTCCAAACCTTGGAGTCCAAATGGAAGGGATGATCATGGTAAGATAGCATGCCTGGGAAGCCGAGATGGCATTTGTGGTTGATCTGGGCGCCCTCCCAGCAGCTCCATTCTCACCACCAAATCCCTCCCTTACAACAGCTGTCTAAGATGCCGTGGGAGAGTATATGTTTTCTGAAGGCAGACACTCTCTGTCCTTCATCTGTGTATGCCCTGTATGTCTCACAGTGCCCAGCATAGGCTGGCTACTTCATAAAAGCTTTTGGAATGGAATTAAATTGACTTGAGTGACCTTTGGCATAGAAACCTAGGGCCCAGTGTCTACCCCCCTTGACAGACCAGTTATGAGGGCTTCTGACTTCTTCCCAGATTCCTGTGGACACCAGGGGAACATTTCCAACCTCATGACCAGATGTGGATGTGGGAGGATGTTCCCTTTGGGGGCTATCGCTCAGCTGCTTGGCACCATGATGGTGGACAGGGCTCCCCTCTCATCAGGTACATGGAACTGAGCACTAACCTCTTGAAGGGGTTTGTGAGAAGATGGAAGCTGGTATTGGGACCTGAATTAGACCCTCCAGAGTACAGTAGAATTCATGGGCAACTTAGATGATCAGTGCACCAGAATTCAAAACCTACCTGCTCAGCTTACTGCCTGGGTGATAATGGGAAGTAATGTCACTGGGCCTCAGTCTCCTACCTATAAAATGGAAGAGTGGCACTAGATATGCGTTAAGGCTTTCATCCTAATTAATTAATTATTTCAGAAAATAATTAATTAAAGAAGCATTAAGGCAGCTCTTAATTTCTCAGCTCTAAGCAGAGAAGGAAAAGGAAAAAAAGGGATGGGAGGGAGGGAAGGTTGCAGGAGAGAGAGAAATGGGGAGAGAGGGAGGGACAGATAGGTGAGACAGAGAGAGAGGAGAGAGAAAAAAAGGGGGAAGGAGGGAGGGAGGGACAGACAGAGTGAAAGAAGGAGGGGGAGGATGAAGGGAGCTAGATGAAAGGCTGAGGCCTGAGCTCTCCTCCTTTTCCTCCTTGGGACAAAGGCCCAAGAGCCTGTCACTGGTCACTCCTTATGGTCTGGCTGCCACCTTGGTGACAGCTGGGCCACCAGCCTGGGCCATTGTCCCTGGGGAGGGAGCAGACATGGCCCATTGCAGACAGAGGGATCTGGAGGCCTTTGTTGGGACTCTGGGGAGAAGGAGGGAGTGAGGATAAAAATGGCAGGCGGGGGAGGGCGGGCCTGCTGTGCCCCATAAAGGCCTCTGCCCCAGGCCCAGCATACACTACAAAAGCACAGCTTCCCACTGGGTCTGGCCTTGGAACCTGATTTTTTCCCACTAACTGCCCCTGATTTATGGAGCCTGGGCCTGCCTGACTCTGGAGAGGGCAGGGAGGAGGGGCAACTTCTCCCCTCCACTGGCCTCGAAGTGCCCTCTGCCTGGGCCGCAGGCATCCTGCCCCCATTCCCCACCCCCAGCAGCCTGACCCCAGAGGCTAGGTGTCTTCCTCTTCCAGAACATCTGGGAGGGTGCCTCCCTCCCCTAAAACAATCCTTTCGAATTACGATCATCTTCCTCTGGAATGCAGAAGCATCAGCATTCATCACTTAGAGGGGAGATGGCCCCCTTCCTGGGCTACCATCAGCTTACACCCCTACTCCCACCTGGCTTCTCTGGGCCCCTCCCGGCCACCAAACCTCATTACCTGACACTGGTCATGCCCTGTGTCCTCTCAGTGGCCCCAGAAAACAAAGAAGGGGGCACAGACCCTTGTCCACCTCCACTAGGAAGGACCTCCCCTCACCTCAGAAGAAAGTCTGACTGATAGATGAATCTGTCCTAACCAGGCCAACTTCCTGTGCTCCCCCAAATTCAGTCCTGCCCATCTCCCCTACGGATTGGCCCCAAGAACCAACGGAGGTTCAACAGACTCATTTCACAGTTTCCTTAGTCCGAGCCAGACAGAATGAGGAGCTCAGCACATAGAAATGTTGGGTGGACTAAAATCTTGGCCACAGGACAGGAGACTAGCAGAAGTGAGGGCCAGGGGTTTAGGGGTGGTGGGCAAAGGGCAGGTGGGGATGGCCGATGACAGAGGTGGCCGCTCCTCCTTCTCCAAGCTCACCGTCCTGGGCCCACTGGCCAGCCCCTCCTCCACCCATCCCAGCATTGCCTGAGCCCAAGACTGGAGGGGGCTCAGGGGCCCCTCAGGGGGCTGCTGCTTCTCTGACCAACCTGGTCTTCCCTCAACCCCTTCCCCAGCCCAGATGCCATCTACTGTCTGCTCTCTAGCACCTGCCCTGCTAGTCCCCACCTCTCGGCCATCCTATCCGCCCACTTCCTGGCAGGGCACCCCAACAAACCTCCTTTCTCTTCAAGCCCCTACTTCCCACCCTGGCCCTGCGCCCTTGCTTCCTGCTGTCCTGAGCTCCAGGTAAGCTGTCCACCTCCTCACACTGGATCCATCTTCCCCTCCTCCTTTCCAATCTCAAAGGCTTACCTGGCCACCCCTCCCCCATATTGTGGCTAAGCCCTCCCCATGACCTGTCCCATGCATCCCAGCACTGATGCAAGGCTGGCCCCTTCTTCCTCTCTCATCTCCACCTCTGCCTAACCCTTCTCCAAACTTCACTATGCTAAGAGCGGTAACTACCAATTTGGTGTTGGAGCAGACTTTACAAAAGGCAGACAGCGCTACGGATGTCCTCAAATCAGTTTCTCCTAAAAGGTTAGCTATTATTTATTTCATTATCTTCACATTTATTCTTTATTTGATTTAGCAGTTTCCCTTTTAATCACCTTCATTTCACTTTTCTGGCCCATCACACACACATATGTTAATATGTTAACATAATATAAGCCTATAACAAAGCAGCTAGGTGAATTGGTGGGTAGAATATGGGGAACCTGGAGTCTGGACTATCTGAATTCAAATTCCACCATCGTTACCTCCCGAACAAGTCATTTAAACTGTTGCAGTTACTACATCAGTAAAATAGAAACCCTAATGGTACTACCTCATGGGGCTGATGTGAGAAATCCTTTTTGTAAGACCCTGCTATATAAATGCTAGATATTGTCATGACAAAGACTACCAAAGGGGTGGACAATTCAACAAAACCAGGCAAGATATTGCTATTATATGCTGTGTTTCCCATCCCCAGCCCCCCACCTCTGCAAAGAAATGGGTAGGCACCTACTCGGTTCTTTGAGATGATAATTTTGATGTTAGAATGTTACTGATTCAGAATTGATCAGTCGGGGCAGCTAGGTGGCGCAGTGGATAGAGCACCAGCCCTGGAGTCAGGAGTACCTGAGTTCAAATCCGGCCTCAGACACTTAACACTTACTAGCTGTGTGACCCTGGGCAAGTCACTTAACCCCAATTGCCTCACTAAAAAAAAAAAAAAAAGAGAGAAGAAAAAGAATTGATCAGTCAGCATTTTAGAATAAGTTCACTTGGAGGAAGGGAGAAAGACCCTACACTGAGTCCCATCCTTTGGAACACTGAGAGGTTGGGGAGGGTATCATGGGGTGGAGGAAGAGAGCATGTTTACCTCCCCTAGCTTCTTATGTTAGGTAATTATTCTTCCTTCCTTCCTTCCTTCCTTCCTTCCTTCCTTCCTTCCTTCCTTCCTTCCTTCCTTCCTTCCTTCCTTCCTTCCTTCCTTCCTTCCTTCCTTCCTTCCCTCCCTCCCTCCCTCCCTCCCTCCCTCCCTCCCTCCCTTCTTTCTTTCTTTCTTTCTTTCTTTCTTTCTTTCTTTCTTTCTTTCTTTCTTTCTTTCTTTCTTTCTTTCTTTCTTTCTTTCTTTCTTTCTTTCTTTCTTTCTTTCTTTCTTTCTTTCTTTCTTTCTTTCTTTCTCTTTCTTTCTTTGTTTTTGGTATGCTCCAATCTGTATTTAGACACCATCAGTTCTTTCTCTGGGGATGGATAGCATTTTTCATCATAAGTCCTTCAGAGTTGTCTTGGATCATTGTGTTGCTGAGAATAGCCAAGTCCTTCACAGCTGATCATCTTACAATATAGCTGTTACTTTGTATACAGTACAGTTCAAGTTGCATCAGCTCATGGAAGTCTTCCCAGGTTTTTCTGAGAGCATCCTGCTCATCATTTCTTATAGCACAGTAGTGTTCCAATTTAATCACATCCTACAATTTGTTCAGCCATTCCTCAATTGGTGGGCATCCCTTCAATTTCAAATTCTTGGCAGTTAGGTCATTATTCTTGCTGTCCAGGTACTAAAATCACATTTCTGTGCCAGCCAAGAAGCTGGGGTGCTGTCAGCACTGAAGGGGCAAAGCCTGGTCTGCCCTGTCCCATGCCCTAGTGCCTCATAACAGCTGTTCAGTGTCCTCTCTTCAATGCCAGATATCTAGGGTGGTCTCCGTTCTCTGCCTTCATCACACCCTGCTCATTCCACAGCCTCTTGCAATCCGATTTCTGCCTCTGCCACTCTCCAAGCTCACCAGGAAACATCCCATGGCCAAAACCAGTGGCACTGATGCCCCTAGCCCTTTCATTTCCTTTGGTCTCTTCAATTCGCTACTCTAGAGGGTTAGATGGAGACACTCCCCCCGGGCCCCTCCCCCCCCCCCCCCCCCGTGTCCATTTATATTTGTCTCCTCTCTCTCTCTCTCTCACACACACACACACACACACACACACACACACATACACACACACACACACTCCCCTCTCTCTCTCCCCCAGAGAATTTAGCTTTTCCCAGAATTTCATCCTCTTCTGAGAGATACTGTACTCTGAACTTCAGACCAGTATTTCCATATTGCCCCCAGGCCACTTCAGCCTGGTTAGCAAAGAATCCAGTGGTGGAGGGGAGCCCCCAGTAGAAGTGGATCATATCAGAAAGGCCTGAAAAGACTTGTATGAACTGATATATAGTGAAGTGAGCAGAACCAGGAGAACCTTGTGCACAGAGACAGCAGTATTGTTTGATGAAGAACTGGGAATGACTTAGCTATTCTCAACAATACAGATGATCCAAGACAATCCCAAAGGACCCATGATAAAGCGTACTATCCACCTCCAAAGCAAGAACTGGCATTGATCAAACGCAGACTGAAGCAGGCTCTTTTTCACTCTTTCATTTTTTTTTTCTTTTATTCAAGTTTTCTTATACAAAATGACTAACATGGTAATGTTTTTACATAATTGTTTTAAAAAGTGCATCATAGATCTCGAGTGGGAAGGGATGTCAAAGGTCATGGAGTCTAAATCCTTTGTTTTACAGATAAGGAAACTGAGGCAGCCAGCTATGACGTGACTTCACCATAGCTAGGGGCATCTGGGGGCAGAAGTCAAACCCAAGTCTTTCTGACTGACCCCAAGCCCAGTGCTGTAGCCACTACACCCCAACTGTTTCCTGAGGGTATGTTGGATCTAAGGAAGGAGGGATGGAGGAAAGTGAGGGCAGATATAGGGTGGAGTATGGAATGAAAGCAGAGAAGGAAATCAGAGCAGAAGTGGATTGCAGGTAAAGGGAGGTGAGAGGGAGGGTGGAGGGAGATAAGGACTGAGGGGTAGAGTGAGGCCAAGGACAAAGGTGTGGCCCTCAGGGTGACTGGGGGAGCTGCAGGCCTCTCCCTGGCCTCACCTCGGGGCACTCATCCTAGGTGGGTGTGGGGAGATGAGGTCCCAGGGGCCCCTGGCACATCTGAAGCAGTCATGACAGGCTGGGCCTGTTTTTCTGGAATTGAGATGTGATGTTCCTCCCAGCCACCTGGCTCTGGGCCAAGGCTTACCTTTGCCTGTCATGGCCAGGTCTGGGAGCTGCAGCAGAGCCCTCCTCGGGCCCTGCCCTACACCCAGGCAGGCAGGCAGGCAGGTCGGCAGGGGCGTTGTTCCCAGCCCAGCTCTGCCTAGTTTGAGATTCACTGTATCCCAGGAGCCCCCAGCTATGGAAGAAATCTCTGTTCTCCTGGCCTGAGGCCAAGGCTGCTGCCTACCACGTGGGAGGAGAGGTCAGAAAGTTCCTCATTGTCAAGGGAATAGCCGCTGTGTGCAGGGCTGGCCTTGGGACCCATGATCTGCAGATGGAAGGGGCCTACAATTATGCTGGGAATCATTCTGTAGCCTCCAATCCCATCATCACCCTTTCCTGGGCGGGAGGAGCTGGACACGGTAGAGTAGGTGAAAGAGGGAAAAGGAGAATTAGAGAAAATTAGAGAGAACGTGGATACCCGTGTGACAGAAAGTGGGAGGAAGAATGTGTACAAGAGGGAGAGGGGGAGAAAGACAGAGGGAGGGAGGGAGAGACAGAGAGGCACAGGGAAAGGAAGAGAGAGAGGAGGAGGAAGAGGAGGAAGGAGGGAAGGCAAGAGAGGGAGAGAGTGCATTTGAAAGTGGGAGTAGGAGGATGAATGTGTGGGAGAGGAAGAGAGACAGGAGAGAGGAAGGAGTGTGAGAGAGTGAGAAGAGAGGAGAAAAAGTAAAAGAAGAGAGAGGGGGAAGGGATAAGAGAAAGAGGGAGGGGGATAGGAAAGAGATAGTATGAATGTGAGAGAGTAGGCCTATGGATGTGTGTGTGTGTGTGTGTGTGTGTGTGTGTGTGTGTGTGAGACAGAGAGAGATACACACAGAGAGACAGAGATAGAGAGAAGAGAGAGAAAGAGGAAGAGACATAGAGGAGGGAAAGAAAAGAGACAGAGAGAAGAAACAGAGAGAAAGGAGAAGGAAGAAAGAGAAAGAGGAGAGAGACAGAGAGAGAGGAGAGAGACAGAGAGGAGAGAGATCTCATGCAGTCAATTGGCCTGTCTCCATGTGAGTTGTCTATGCTCTGGTTAGGACCAGCAGGTGTATCCCATTCTTCCCAGGACCCCACCCAGGCCTCCCTTGGCAGTGAAGCTCAGAGAAGGAGCCAAGAACTCCATGGGGGAGAGAGGGAGGAAGGATCTCTCCCGCCTGAGCCCTGCCAGGTGTGTTATAACCCCTCTGAGACTCAGTTTCACCTAGAGATTGCTCCCCACTCCCACTCTTCCTCCAGAAGGGAGTTCCTTGGTTTTTTGTTTTTGTTTTGTCTGAGCAATGAGGGTTAAGTGACTTGCCCAGGGTCACACAGCTAGTGAGTGTCAAGTATCTGAGACTGGATTTGAACTCAGGTCCTCCTGACTCCAGGGCTGGTGTTCTATCCACTGCGTCACCTAGCTGCCCCCTTAATTAAATTATTTTTTAAAAATTAACCCCAATTGCCTCACAAAAAAAAATTGAATTATTAGATAAATAACAATGGCAGGATGGACCTCCTAATACTTCTCCAGTCAGTGTGGAAAAAAGGGGGCACTGAGGAAAGCAGACCCCCCCCAGGAGGTTCCCCCCACACCCCAGAGCAAGCATTAGGCCTCCCCACTGAAAAAGGTAAGCACAGTTTTAAAACACTATTGAGACGTCATCTTATTTTTATTTGGGAGATGATAAAGTTCCGAGAATGGGCTGGGAAGGTGGAGAGGCATGTGATTTTAATGGGGAGGGGGCGGGGTTGAGAGAAGAAATGTTCCTCCCTCCTTCCTTCAAGCAGGGGCTGGATGACTGTGCACTGGACATGTTAGAGTGGTGATTCATATAGGTATAAGAGCTCAACTGGAAGGTGAGAGACTGGGGTCCCTCCCAAATCCCAGACCCTCTATCTCAGCTCATCTCAGATTTCCTGACAGGAGAGAGGGAAAAGGGTCATCCCCACACCCCCAGCCTAGAGGGGCCAACGGGCGAGAAATTATTAACATCCTCCAGGCTGGGAACCTGGATGCTTGTGCGAACATGCTTGTGTGTGCGCGAGCGCGCGCGTGCACGAGCACACACACACACACACACACACACACACACACACACACACATTCCCATTGTAATGAGCCACAGCTTGAGTGAAGTTTCTGGGCCTGCAAGGGGAGGCGAGGGGGAGGGATGATATGCAATCATCCATCCTGGGATCCCTCTCTCCCAGGCCTGTACACAAGCCACGTGGCCAACTAGGCTGGGTGTCAGCCCCTCACTCATCTTCCTCCTCCCCTGCCCCCAGGGTAGGATTAGTATATGCAGAATGGTTTCCAGAGCCCCCACTGGGGAAGATTTTATATCTGGTGCCACTGACCAGGTGGGGCAAGGGATGGCCTCCCCGAGCAGAACACCCAAATGACACCTTTGTCACCTGAAGGTAGCCATGGGTGTGTCAAGGAAATGGGCACCCTGCTTTTGGGGCCACTTCCTGAGTAAAGGAATGACTGGTGGAAAGGTGGGGGAGGGGAATGTGCTCTGCTTTGGGGGTTTGGGGGGGAATTGAAGAGGACTAACTAACCACCCAATGGAAGACCCACTCTATCTTGGCACTAAGGATACAGACCTAAACAAAGTAAATCCCTACCCTCTGTCTCTGCTGGCTATTAATGGGGGTTAAGTGACTTGCCCAGGGTCACACAGCTAGTAAGTGTCAAGTGTCTGAGGCCAGATTTGAACTCAGGTCCTCCTGAATCCAGGGCCGGTGCTTTATCCACCGAGCCACCTAGCTACCCCTACTCCCACTCTCCTTAGCCCCTTCCCAGCCAGCTTCTGACTTTTTCCACCCAAACTGCTCACTTAATTGCCAAGTACAATGACTTTTTCTCAGTCATACTCCTTGCCTTCTCTGTAGCCTTCGACACTGTGGATCACTCTGGCTCCTTGATACTTTCTCCTCTCTAGGCTTCCCCTCTGGACACCCCCCTCCCCTCTCCTGCCTCTCTGACCAGTCCCTTTCTTGTCTCCTTTGTTGGATCTTCTTCCAGCCCATGCTCCCTAATCATCTGTGTCCCACAGGGTCCTTCCGACCTTCTCCCTCTCTACTACTTGGTGATCTCATCAGCTCCCGTAGATTTAATTAACAAATCTACGCTGACGCTTCTCCAGTCTCCCTTTCTTACCCCAATTTCTCTGCTGACCTCCAATCTCCCATCTCCAACTGCCTTTCAGACATCTCAAGCTGGGGGTCCAGTAGACAGCTGAAACCCAATATGTCCAAAATAAAACTCATTATCTTTCTTCCTAAACCCTCTTCACCTCCCACCTGCCCAGGTACTGTGGAGGGCAGCATCCCCTTCCCAGTCCCCTCAGGCTCTTAACCTGAGTCGTCCTGGCCTCCTCACCCCACCCCCATATCCAAGCTATTGCCAATTCCTGTTGATTTTACCTCTGCAACATTTCTTGAATATACCCCCTTCTCTCCCCTGGCAATCCCTCCACCCTGGTCCAGGACCTGGTCACTTCATGCCTGGACTGTCGCAGTGGCTGCTGGTGAGTATGCCTTCAAGTGATTTTCCTAAAATGAAGGTCCAATTATGTCACCACCAACACCCCTAATCCATAAACTGCAGTGGCTCCCTATTGCCTCTGGGATCAAAGGCAAAATGCTGTTTGGCATTCGAAGCCCTTCATAACCTGCCCCCTCCGTCCTTTCCAGTCTCCCTATACCTCACTCCCCAACATAAGCTCTTCCATCCAGTGCCACTGACCTCCTGACTGTTCTCTCCCTCTTCTGCTCCAATTACTGACCTCCCTGGCTTCTTTTAAATCCCAACCAAAGTGCCCCCTTCTCCAGGAAGCCTTCCCCACCCCCTCTTCATTCCAGTGCCTTTCCCCAATTAATTATTTCCTATTTATCCTGTATATAGCTTACTTTGTCCTTTTTTTTTCTTTTCTTTTCTTTTCTTTTTTTGGTGAGGCAATTGGGGTTAAGTGACTTGCCCAGGGTCACACAGCTAGTAAGTGTCAAGTGTCTGAGGCCAGATTTGAACTCAGGTCCTCCTGAATCCAGGGCTGGTGCTTTATCCACTGTGCCACCTAGTCGCCCCATATAGCTTACTTTGTATATATTTGTCTGTATGATTGCTCTCCCATTTGATTGTAAGCTCCTCGAGGGGAGAGACTGTCTTTTGCCTCTTTTGTATCCTTAGCTCAGCACAGCACCTGGCACATGGTAGGCGCTTAATAAATGTTTATTGATTGCTTTGTTCCCTAGTCCTGAAATTTTCTCTTTTCCTCCAATTTCTTCTTGTTGAAATCTATTCATCTTTTTTTTTTTTTGAGGCAATTGGGGTTAAGTGACTTGCCCAGGGTCACACAGCTAGTAAGTGTTAAGTGTCTGAGGTCACATTTGAACTCAGGTCCTCCTGAATCCAGGGCCGGTGCTCTATCTACTATGCCACCTAGCTGCACTCATTTTTAAAGTATCCACTTAATCATGTCACTTCCTCCAGGAAGCCAGATGCCTGTCCCCTTCCCCTCTTCCCCCTTTGGTTAAGACCCCTAGGTCTAACTTTGATGCACTTGTACCTCTCAGAGACTGTCTTTATTTTACATTTTTTATTATAGTTATTTCTGTATGTTTCCCATGACCCAGGAGTTCCTGGAGCCCAGAGCTCTGCACACTGCAGGCACTTCATCCGGGGTCGTTGGTTGTGCTGAGTCTGCATTTTAGCATCTGACTGAGGGGATCTGAGGGGAGGCCAGGGAGGGAAGGGTGTGTTCCAAACTCCTGACAGTGGAGTCTATATCTCTGGCATTTGACTTTTCTGGGAGGAGTCAGGAAAGCAGGACGAAAGAAGGGGGGTATCTAAATGGGGGTCACAGCCTCAGTGTGCACAGACAGTACCCCACACTAGTGCCCCTTTCTTGCTGCTACTCAGGAAGGCTGGGAGGAGAGGCTGATTTCTTGTCTCCTTGGTCAGGGGATGGGAGGAGCACTGTTGTACCTCCTGGGGAGGAGGGAGGAGCATCTTTTTACCTGTTGGGGATGGGGGGATGTGGAAAGAGCTTTCTTTTGAATAGCTCTCGGTTCTCTGCCAGGTAGAGGGAGGGGCACCGTCTGGTGTTAACTGTTGGGCAGGACAGAGGGCAACCATCTTACCTGTTGAGGCTGGGGGGAAGATCTGAGAGAGGAAGGAGCCGTGGGCAGACCCCATTCACATGAACAAAAAGATCCTTCTTTTCTTCCCCTCAGTATTTTATTTTTTCCAATTACATGTAAAGATGAATTTTAACATTCATTTAAAAAAAAAATCTTGCATTCCAGATTTTCTCCCTTCCTCCCTCTCTCGCTCAACACCCCCCCCCCCAGGATGGTAGGCAGTTTGATATAAGATTCTTCTTTAGAACAGACATTTCTCCATTTCTCTTCAGCCTCCCCCACCTCTCTGAAGCCCCAGAGGAATAGCTGACAAGCTGCAGGCTGCTTCACTTTCCTCCTACTCTCTGAAAGAAGTACCTTTTATCCACTACAGCCTCCTTCCAATTCTGCATCCATAATCAAATCAGTAAAGTCGTTTTATCTAAAAAGAATAGGTCAGCCTACCCCCCACCCAATGGCTCCAATCTCCATCCCAATAGCTCTCCAACTCCCCATTCCCTATATGTTTGGTCTCCCCCCCATTAGAGAGTAAACTCCTTGAGCTCAGAGACTGGCATCCCCTTTGTATTTATATCTACGGTACTTGACACCTAGCGCCAGGTCTGGAATCTGAAAGACCTGAATTCAAATCTGACCTCAGACATTGCCTAACTGTGTGACCCTGGGCAAGTCATTTAACCCCGTTTGCCTCATTTTCCTCATCTGTAAAACGAGTGGAGAAGGAAAGGGCAAACCACTGCAATCTCTCGGTCAAGAAAACCCCAGGGGCAGCTAGGTGGCGCAGTGGATAGAGCACTGGCCCTGGAGTCAGGAGGACCTGAGTTCAAATCCCACCTCAGACACTTAACACTTACTAGCTGTGTGACCCTGGGCAAGTCACTTAACTCTAGTTGCCTCACTAAAAAAAAAAAAGGGAAAGAAAGAAACCGCAAATAGGGTCATGAAGTGTTGGACGTGACTGGACAACAAAAAGACAACAGCTACTTTTTCACTCAGTCCTGATATAAGGTACTACCCCTTTAGCATACATTTTATTTGCCAAGGGTCCAAAAAAGGATATTATTTGAGGAAGGCTACTTAAGAGACAGTTCTGAGGACCTGAAAGAAACCTGCCCCTCAGACTATAGACTGAGAGGACTGTCTAAAAGCTGTGCAGGGTCAGGACTGCAGGTGGGGAAGGCTGGACTGCTTTCCAGGAGTTCATAGGAGCATAGGAAGGACCTCAAGGGTCCAACCCTCTCATTTGACTGATGAGGAAACTGAGGCCCTGACGTGGCCATGGTCACACAGGTAGTCAGCAGCCGTACCAGGATTCAACCAGGGCATCTGACTGCTCTTTCCACAGCAAGGATTCCCTGGGGCACTTGTTCTTCTGGTCTTCACTTTTTTTTTTATCATAAAAGTATTTTATTATTTTCTAGTTACATAGTTTTCAACATTTGTTTTTGTAAGATTTCTAGTTCCCAATTTTTCTCCCTCCCTCCTCCCCAAGACAGAAAGCAATCTGAAACAGGCTATATATGTACAATCACATTAAACATATTTCTGCATTAGTCATGTCGTGAAAGAAAAATCAGAACAAAAGGGAAAACCACAGAAAACAAAAAAGAAAAACAAAATAAAGTAGAAACAGTCTGGTTCAATCTGCATCTAGATTCCACAGTTCTTTTTTCTGGAGGTGGAGAGCATTTTCCATCATGAGTCCTTTGGAATTATCTTGGATCACGGCACTGATGAGAAGAGCCAAGTTATCTCCCCTGCACCCCTTACACTCTCCCAATTTTGTGGCCCACCCCAGTCAGTACCTTCTTACCCCAATTCCATTTCCGGTTCCCCTTTATGTATCGTCTTCCTGTTGGAATGTAAGTTCCTTGAAGACAAAAACCATCTTTCTTTCTGCTTGAATTTGTATTCCCAGCAGCTTGATAATAAGCGCCTAGTAAATGTTCCTTGACTTCCCTTTTGGGCCAATCCCTTTTTTATATAGTGTCCCCTCAGACATTTTAAAAAGACAGCTGTGACAGAGGCTCACAGTTTTAGATCTGAAAGGGACCTTAAGGGTCAATTAGTTTAAACCCTTCCTTTTACAGATGAGGAAACTGAGGCTGGAAATTTAAGAGACTTGCCCTTTGTCATCTAACTATTATAGATATCAGGGGCAGAATGTGACATTAGGCATTCCTGACTGAAAGATTCCACTCTATCCCCTACACTACGTTGTCTCTCATTCTTCCCTTGTGGAGTTTTCTCCTGGCTAAGCATCCCCATTTCTTACCACTGATCTTGGTCAAGACTCTTCACCATCTAGAGAAGGTTGTTCTTCAGATATCACTGACAAGGGGCAGCTAGGTGGTGCAGTGGATAGAGCACTGGCCCTGGGTTCAGGAGGACCTGAGTTCAAATCCAGCTTCAGACACTTGACACTTAATAGCTGTGTGACCCTGGGCAAATCACTTAACCCCAATTGTCTCACCAAAAAAAAAAAAAAAAAACCCAAACCCAAGGGGCAGCTAGGTGGCACAGTGGATAGAGCACCTGCCCTGGAGTCAGGAGGACCTGAGTTCAAATCCAGCCTCAGAAACTTAACACTTACTAGCTGTGTGACCTTAGGCAAGTCACTTAACCCCAACTGCCTCACTAAAAAACAAAACAAAAAACAAAAAACTACAAAAACCTAGATATCCCTAACAATGTTTAGCAGTGACAACCACCAGCTATTTTTACTAGGATAAAGTTCATTCCAGGTCTCCTATGGGCTTCAATTTGAAGGTGTCTAGGTGTTCTTTCTGTTCATTTGTTTGGGGTTTCAATTCCCCATTAGCCCTTTCTGTTTTGTCTCAGAAAGGAAAGAAGGAAGGGGAAAAGGAAGAAAGGGAGAGAAGGAGGGAAGGGGGGTTTCCTAGCACAGCTATCTCTGGTATGCTCTCATGTATGGACAGGTAGGATTGGGAAGTTATGTATAATAGGGTTAGAGTGTATGGTTTCAATGTCAAAACAAACCAATTAGCATTTATCAAGTGCCTACTGTGTACCTGGCACTGTGGGCATACAAAGAAAGGCAAAAAACAGCCCCTTCCTCAAGGGAGCTCATAGTCTAATAGGGGAGACAACATAGTAGCAACTATGCACAAACATTGGGGGGGCGCTATGCACCCCAAAAGGGGACATGAAGAGTAGGGCTTGACTGTACACCACAGGAAGCCACTGAATAACAAGAAACAGATCCGAGGATTATTTATATAAGAGATAATAACTGAGTCCAAGTGAAATGGTATAGAGGGAGTGAAGAAGTCCATGGTTAGTGGATATGACCTGAAGATTCAGGAGACAGGAGAAGAAACAGTTGGGCAGTTAGCAAGATAACTAGGAAAGGGGCAGCTAGGTAGCACAGTGGATAGAGCACCAGCCCTGGATTCAGAAGGACCTGAGTTCAAATCTGGCCCCAGACCCTTGACACTTACTAGCTGTGTGACCCTGGGCAAGTCACTTAACCCCAAATGCCTCACCAAAAAAAAAAAAAAAGATAACTAGGAGAGAGCCCTGAGTAAGGCAGACAGTGCAGACAGTGATCGATAGTTTTAAAGGCTACAGAGAAGTAAAGGTGGATGATAAAGAGTCATTAGCTTGGGCAATTAAGAGATTATTGGTAATTGGAAAGAGCCATTTCAGTTGGATGATGAGTCCAGAAGCCAGATTGCAAAATTATTAAGAAGAGAATGAGAGGAAAGGAATTGTAGATGGGCTCCTCAAGGAATTTACCCACAAAAGGGAAGAGGGAAATGAGATAACTAGCAAGGATGGACAGATTCGATGGGGGAGACAGACATGAGCATGTTTGTAGGCAGCAGGGAAGCAGCCAGTAGACAAGGAGAGATTAAAGATAAATGAGGGGGAAAGCTAGGTGGTGCAGTGGATAAAGCACCGGCCCTGGATTCAGGAGGACCTGAGTTCAAATCTGGCCTCAGACACTTGACACTTACTAGCTGTGTGACTCTGGGCAAGTCACTTAACCCCCATTGCCCCGCACCCCCCCCCAAAAAAAAGATAAATGAGGGGAAAAAAAGATAAATGAGAGAGGGGGACAATGGGCAGGAAGAGTCAAGACAGAATGGGATCCCTTGTGTGTGCATGATCAAATAAGAGAATTTCAGAGTTCATAAACCTGGAGGTAAAGCATTTGTGGGTGAAGACAAGATCAAGAGTATAACCATCTCTCTGTGTAGCTAAGGAGTAGGAATGGGGAAATGAGTAAGTTGAAGAACTGGAAAGTGTTTGAGGGTGAATCAGTCTGTATGTGGATGTCCCTTAGTAAGACTGTAGGAATTAGGGAGGAGAGGACTCTGAGCCAGGCACTGACTTCATTGAGGAAGGAAAGAGTATCTTGGAGGTCTGCAGAGAACACTCACCATACTCTTGCTTGGGGGATTAATAGGGGTTGAATCAATCTCCTGGGAGGAGATACTAAGTCATGGCAAAAAAAGTGTCAATGGAAGTGACATGGGGAGTCAGGATATTCTGATTTCCCCCACCAATTTTTTTTTTTCCTGGTAAGGCTGCCCTCTGCTAGCCTGTCCCTTTGGGGACAACTTGAACCTTTGTATCTCCTCTTGTGATCTGGCTGAGCCTGGACCACTGGGGATGTCCACATTCCAGGCCTCTGGACAAGGCACCTCCCTCAGGGCCAATACTGGGGCAAGGTGTGATGGTCAGGCTGCTTGGATTACAAGAGGAATGACTCTTTCTGGCTGGGAGGCCTTTGCCCAATCACCCAGGAATAATTTGGAGCTTTTTACTTATATATAATCTTAGGCTTGGGTGTAGAAGCCCCTTCTCCCTTTATATATAAGTATACTGTGCTTAGATTCCAATCACCAGGGATTAAGTCACTTCAACTCAACCAGGCACTGTGCTAGGCACTAGGAATACAAAGATAGGGGGCAGCTAGGTGGCGCAGTGGATAGAGCACTGGCCCTTGAATCAGGAGGACCTGATTTAAAATCTGGCCTTGGATACTTACTAGCTATGTGACCCTGGGCAAGTCACTTAACCCCAATTGCCTTAAAATTCTGGGGCCATCTCCAGTTATACTAATATATATCTTGCTACTGGATCCAAATGGCTCTGGAGGAGAGAGTGAGGTTGGTGACCTTGCACAGCCCTCCCTCATTTAAATTCAATTTAGTGCAAGTTATCACATCACCTCCAGATGTCATGGTCCTCTTTGAGAAAGAAGGACCGGGGGCGGCTAGGTGGCACAGTGGATAAAGCATCAGCCTTGGATTCAGGAGTACCTGAGTTCAAATCCGGCCTTAGACACTTGACTTACTAGCTGTGTGACCCTGGGCAAGTCACTTAACCCCCATGGCCCAGCAAAAAAAAAAAAAAAAAAAAAGAGAAAGAAGGACCAACAACAAAGTTACCTGGGGCTAAGATCTGGTAAACAAACAAACAAACAAAAGCAAAAATCAATAAATAAATCATCTAATTGGACAACTTCCACTTAGCTTTAGGGGCTTGGAAGAGCCCCATAGCAGGAAATGATGAGTTCTCCCACACCCTCAGGGACCTGTCATTCAATTAAATTCACTTTTGTTTTTGTTTTGGGGTTTTTTGGTTGTTTTGTGGTTTTTTTTTTGGTGAGGCAATGAGAGTTAAATGACTTGCCCAGGGTTACACAAGTAGTAAGTGCCTAGTGTCTGAGGTTCACATTTGAACTCAGGTCCTCCTGAATCCAGGGCTGGTGCTTTATCCACTTCACCACTTAGCAGCTCCTTCATTCAATTAAATTAAATTCTAGGGACCTACTTAAGGCTCACCGGATGTTTGGAGGCCCTGGGCTAAGTGCTAGAGATAACAAGACAAAATCCATTTATTCTCTGCCCTCAAGTAATATCCATTCTGTGGAGATAGATAGTACAAAAAGGTATTTACTCCCAAACTTCTTCTAGCACGAAGCCTGGTTACCACGACCCAAGACCCAGAAGAATTTAACTTTCCTTCCCAGTGGCACCACTGTCCAGAGTGCTGAATGTTTCATGTGGCCAATGACATCTAGGCAGGCTTCTTCCATATTTTTTCTCACTCCCAAAACACTTTTGCCAAAAGATGCTTGATTGCATTTTTTCTGCTGAAAGATTATGCTGAGTTTTGCTGGGTAGGTGATGCTTGGTTGTCATCCCATTTCCTTTGCTCTTTGGAATATCACATTCCATGCCCTCTGGTCCTTTAATGTAGAAGCTGCTAGATCTTGTGCTATCCTGACTGGGGCTCCACAGTACTTGAATTCTTTCTTTTTGGCAGCTTGCAATATTTTCTCCTTGACCTGAGAGCTCTGGAATTTGGCTATAATATTCCTAGGAGTTTTCCTTTTGGGATCTCTTTCTGGAGGTGATCAGTGGATTCTTTCAATTTCTATTTTAGCTGCTTCTTCTAGAATTTCAGGGCAATTTTCCCTGAGAATATCTTGGAAGATGGTGTCTAAGCTCTTTCCTTGATCATGGTCTTCAGGTAGACCAATAATTTTCAAATTATCTCTCCTGGGCCTATTTTCCAAGTCAGCAGTTTTCCCCAGAAGGTATTTCACATTGCCCTCTATTTTTTTATTCATGTGGATTTGCTTTATTGTGTCTTGGTTTCCCATAAAGTCACTGGCTTCCATTTGTTCAATCCTAATTCTTAGGCAATTATTTTCATCAGAGAGCTTTTGTACCTCCTTTTCCATTTGACTTTTCAAGCTGTTGACTTTTTTCTCATGTCTTTCCTGCATCACCCTCATTTCTCTTTCCATTTTTTCCTCTACCTCTCTAACTTTATCTTCAAAGTCCTTTTTGAGCACCGCTATGGCCTAAGACCAATTCATATTTTTCTTGGAAGCTTTAGATATAGGGGCCCTGATGTTGACATCTTCCTCTGAAGGTGCACCTCGTTCTTCCTTGTTACTGAAGAAACTTTCTATGGTCCTCACCTTTCTCTGTCAGCTCATCTTGCCTTTCTTTTACTTGACTTTTAGTGCCTTAAAATGGGGCACTGTTTCCAGGCTGCAGTATCCCAAGCTTAAGAAGTCCCAGGTGGTATGATTTAAGGAGAATCAGGTTCTTCACTCACCTGGCCTCTTCCCTGGTCCTTAGATGACCCCAGACCAACTTGCTAATCAACCAGCTTTGTGTGTTGTGGTTGTTAGCTCTGACAAGCCTATGCCCCTCCCCCACCTGGGCTACTGCTACTGGAGCCTACCTCCTAGTTCTCAGCAGGGGTATAAAATCCAAGTTCTGCCTTAGCACCAGCATAGACCCCTGTAGTCTCCCCCCTGCCCAGGGCTCAGCCCACTCACTAGACTGTGAGCTTAGTTCCAGATGACACTGGTGCTTCAGTTGATTCAGAGGCTCTGAGGGTCTGCTTCTCTGGTGAGGCCTTCCTGGGACTGGATCTGTGTCAGGGTGACTGTGGGGTTGGGCTCGACTCCTGTATTAGCACAGTAGCTCCCTCCTTCTGACCTTCCAAGCCGTTCTTGGTTAGAAGATGATTTCAGCACATTCTTCTGTGAGTTTGGCTGTTCCAGGCATTTTCCTATGGCATTATTTGGATGTTTTTTGGAGCAATCATGTCATGAGTTCGGGAGCTCACTGCCTTTCCTCCGCCATCTTGGCTCTGCCCCGGAAGTTGATGCTTTATTACAGAGTATGGCTCTCTCCTTCCTTCTCCTTCCAAATCCAGACTTAAACTCAACTAATCCGTTATTTTTTTATTTATTTTTTTTTTTGGTGAGGCAGTTGGGGTTAGGTGACTTGCCCAGGGTCACACAGCTAGTAAGTGTTAAGTGTCTGAGTTCAAATTTGAACTCAGGTCCTCCTGACTCCAGAGCCGGTGATCTACCCACTGCGCCACCTAGCTGCCCCAAAACTCAACTAATCAATACTGCTTCCAATTACAATGGCCAATTTGCAGTTCCCCAAGAAGACACTCCATCTCCTATCCCCATGCCTTTGGCCCAATTGACCCCTATGCCTGCAATGCCTTGTCCTCTCACTCCCTACTTCTACATTTCCCTGGTTTCTTTTTTTTTGTTTCTTTTGTTTCCTTTTTTTTTTTTTTGTGGGGCAATGAGGGTTAAGTGACTTCCCCGGGGTCATACAGCTAGTAAATGTCAAGTGTCTGAGGCTGAATTTGAACTCAGGTCCTCCTGAACCCAGGGCTGGTGCTTTATCCACTGTGCCACCTAGCTGCCCCTCCCTGGTTTCTTTCAAGAATCTGCTACAATGCCACCTTTCCCAGCAGCTAATGCTTCCCCTTTCAGATGACCTTCAAATGGTCTGTGTATATTCCTTGTACTTACCAAGATACGTCTCCCCATTAGAGCATTCAAACTCTACTAGAGAGAGCACAACTCTGATGGGTTGGCCACTTTGTTCAAATACCAAATGTACGCTTGCCTGCAAGACTATTTTACTGAGAACTCACACAAGGCAAGTGCTCACTTGAAGGTCAGAGGAAGATACAAGGACGCTCTCAAGGTCTCTCGGAAGGACTGGCAGACACTGGCACTGGACCTCCCAGCATGACATGCCCACATCAAAGAAGGTGACGTGCTCTCTGAGCAAAGCAGAATTGCAGTAGCTCAAAAGAAATGTGAGATGTGCAAATTTAGAGCCATCTCTTCTCCAAATGTCCATGTGGACTATTTGTGCCCAATCAGTGATAGAGTCTTTGAAGCTTGTATTGGGCTGATCAGTCACAGTCGGACACACTGTACCTTGACCCCAACATAGCGATGTCATTTTGGCTCCATTCCAGAATGAAGGACGACAACCAACCAACCATTTGCTAGAAAGCATGCTGTTTGGGAGCAGGGATTGTGAGGGATCTGGGTTCCTTTCTTTACATTCTTTTGCCCTTTTTTTGAGTTTAGCACAGGCAGGCATAAAGTGCCCTGGGAAGAGAGGTTGGGTCTGGCCAGTCACAAGAATGGCTAACAGAACCATAGTGCAGTTTATTGTCCTACCCTTTTAAAGAACAACTTATATCTATTCTCCTCCATTCCCACTGGAATGTAAGCTCCCTCAGAGTAGGGACTATTTCTGTTTTTTCTTTATATTCTCAGCTTGTAGCACAGTACCCAACACATAGTGAACACTTGATGTCTTGTGGTTGATTCTTGAATGAGGGTGATAATCTACACAAACACACACACACACACACACACACTTGCACTCACTATCCTCATTAACTTTTTAATTATTATTATTATTTTTTGGCGGACAATGAGGGTTAAGTGACTTGCCCAAGGTCACACAGCTAGCCCATTAAGTTTTCAAATAAAAATATCCCTTTTTATGGGGGCAGCTAGGTGGCACAATGGATAAAGCACTGGCCCTGGATTCAGGAGGACCTGAATTCAAATCCAGCTTCAGACACTTGACACTTACTAGCTGTGTGACCCTGGGCAAGTCACTTAACCTTCATTGCCCCACACGCAAAAAAAATCCCTTTTCAGATACTATATGTGCTTTTCTCTATGTGTTGTCTTAATAATAACTAGTATGGGGCAGCTAGGTGGCACAGTGGATAGAGCACCGGCCCTGGAGTCAAGAGTACCTGAGTTCAAATCCGGCCTCAGACACTTAACATTTACTAGCTGTGTGACGCTGGGCAAGTCACTTAACCCCAATTGCCTCACACACAAAAATAATAATAATAATAATAATAATAACTAGTATGTATGTAGTGCTTTTTACAGCATTTTACAAATATCTCCTTTAATCCTCACAACAACAATGTAAACTAGGTATCAGATAATATCCTTGCATCATATCCCCATTTTACAGATGAGGAAACAGAGAGGCAAAAATTAAGTGACTCACCCTGAGCCATACAGCGAGTAAGAGTCTGAGGCAGGGGCAGCTAGGTGGCGCAGTGGATAAAGTACCGGCCCTGGATTCAGGAGTACCTGAGATCAGATCCGGCCTCAGACACTTGACACTTACTAGCTGTGTGACCCTGGGCAAGTCACTTAACCCCCATTGCCCCGCAAAAAAAAAAAAAAAAAAGAGTCTGAGGCAGAATTCAATTTCAGGTCTTCCTGACTCCAAGTTCAGCATTCTATCCATTGTGCCACCTACCCATCCCAGTTAGAATGGAAGCTTCTTGGGGGACGGCTAGGTGCCATAGGACATAAAGCACCGGCCCTGGATTCAGGAGGACCTGAATTCAAATTGGGCCTCAGACACTTGACATTTACTAGCTGTGTGACCCTGGGCAAATCACTTAACCTTCATTGCCCTGCAAAAAAAGAAAGAAAGAAAAGGAATGTAAGGTTCTTGAGGGTAGGCACTATCTAAAATTTTGTATATGTATCTCTAGTGCTTGGTACTCGGTAAGCACTTAATAAACACTTTTCACTCATTGATTCATTGGGTTGTTGGCCTTCATTCCATAAGAGGTCCAAAATGACATCACTATGTTGGGGTCAAGGTACAGTGTGTCTGACTGTGACTGATCCAACCAATATGAGTTTGGAAGGCTCTACCACAGATAGGGCACAAATAGTCCGCATGAACATTCAGAGTGGCTCTAAATTTTGCACATCTCACATTTCTTTTGAGCTACTGCTCATGGAGCACAGTGCTTTCTTTCAGGTGGGTACGCCATGCTGGGCAGTCCTGTGCCAGTGTCTCCCATGTCTCACAATCGATTCCAAAGCTCTTCAGAGAGACTGTGAGTGTTGTATTAGTTCTTCTGTCCTCCCTGTCCTCCTTGTGAGTGCTTGCCTTGTGTGAATTCTCTGTCAAATAGTCTTGTAAGCAAATGTATATTTGACATTTGAACAAAGGGGCCAGCCCATCAGAGTTGTGCTCTCTGCAGTAGAGTTTGAATGCTTGGAAGTTCAGCTCAAGAAAGGACTTCAGTGTCTACTACCTTATCTTTCCAGGTGATCTTCAGAATCTTCCTAAGACAATTTAAACGAAAAGGATTCAGTTTCCTGTCATGGTGCTGGTACACTGTTTAGGCTTCATGGGCATACAACAATGAGGTCAGCACAACAGCTCTGTAGACCTTCAATTTGGTAGGTAATCTAATATCTCTTCTCTCCCACACTTTCCTTTGGAGCCTTCTAAACACTGAGCTAGCTCTGGCAAAGTGTGAATCAACCTCATTATTAATATGTACATCCCTGTGGAGTAGACTGAACTTATCCACAGTCTTCATAATTTCTCCATTTGTTGTAACTGATGGTTCCATGTATGGATGGTGTGGTACAGGCTAGTGGAAAACCTTGGTACTAGTTGCTAGTCCAAAATTAGTGCAAGCAGCAGAGACCTGATCCATACTTTGTTTTTTTGTTTTGTTTTATTTTGTTTTTGTTTTTTGGCAGGGCAATGAGGGTTAAGTGACTTGCCCAGGGTCACACAGCTGGTAAGTGTCAAATGTCTGAGGCCGGATTTGAACTCAGGTCCTCCTGAATCCAAGACCGGTGCTTTATCCACTGCAGCGCCACCTAGCCACCCCCAGACTTTGTTGCATCTCAGTCTCAGAGGCTACATTGAGTGCACAAACATCTGCAAACAAAATCATGCACCAACTCTCCCTCCACTTTCGTCTTGGCTTGTAGTCTTCAAGTTAAATAATTTACCATGAGTGTGGTAACTGACCTTGATGCCATCTTCAACCTCACTGAAGACACTCTGACAACTGCTGAAAAAACATCACGCTAAAAAGCATGGGAGCAAGTGGACAATTCTACTTCACTCCACTGGTGATTAGGAAAGTCTGAAAGCATCATCTACTATTTAGAACCTGTGTGAGAGTGCCCTCATGAAATGAATGTACAATACTGATGAACTTCTCTGGGCAAACAAATTTTGACATAAATTTCCAAAAACCCTCAAAGGTCTTGTTTAGATCTAGAAATGGTGTGTATAGACCTCTGTTCTGCTCCTGGCATTCATCCTAGAGCTGTTGGGCAGTTGACCATTCCTTGGTCCTTTCTGAAGCCACACTGGCTCTCAGGTAGATGATCATCTTCAAGGTGAAGGATTAGCCTATGAAGGAGGACTCTGGCAGGAAACTTGCCAGCAATAACTAAGAGAAAGACAATACTCCCATCCCCATGGTTGTCATAGGACAATATATTTCCTTGACCTGTATAGAGATGGTCAGTGGAGGTGTCCTTGAACTCCTGGGGAATAACTGCTCTTGCCACATAACCTGGAAATTTTCAGTCAGCTTTTGTATGAGCAATGGACTCCCAACCTTGTAAATCTCAGCTGGAGAAGAATCAGCACCAGGTGCTTTGCCACAGGAGAGGAGTTTAATGACATTCAAAGCCTCTTTTTCAGTTGGAAATTTGGCAGGAGAGGGGTTGACTTCAGCCTGAGCTATATAGTTTGTGGCTTCAGCATTGGTTGGTGACAGTCTGTTCTGTTGAGAACACTATGGAAAAGTTCAGCCCATCTCTCCAGGATGATGTCCTTATCACTAATCAATGTGGCTCCACCAGCACTGAATATTTGAGATGCACCATAGATCTTTGGCCCATAAATATCCTTAAGGGTATCCTAAAAGTGCCTTGCATTGTTACTATCAGCATAAAACTGAATTTCCTCTGCCTTCTTGCCAAGCCAAGAATCCTGCATCTCTCTAAGCTTTGCTTGTACTTTACTTTTTTGTTTTGTTTTTTGGTGAGGCAATTGGGGTTAAGTGACTTGCCCAGGGTCACACAGCTAGTAAGTGTTAAGTGTCTGAGGCCAGATTTGAACTCAGGTCCTCCTGAATCCAGGGCCAGTGCTCTATCCACTGTGCCACCTAGCTGCCCCCTATACTTTACTTCTGATAGAGGTAAATCCTTCCTTCTTAAAGATGATGGATGAATCATCCTGCTGGTAAACCCTGTGGAGTTCTGGTTTTTTCATTTAACAGCTTCTGAATTTTCCCTTCATTTTTGTCAAACCAGTCTTGATGTTTATGAGTGTTCTAACCCAGATGAATAAATACAGTGCTGTACACCATATCAATGGAATCTGCCCACTCCTCTTCTGCTCCACTGTTGCTAGCCATGTGTTGGCTCAGCTTTGCCTCCAAGTTAGCAATGAACTGTTCCTGCTCAGAGAGGGATTCTAACCTGTTTACATTAAGTCTTCCTACATCTTGCCTTGGGGCCTCAATTTTGGGTGATTGGGAATATTTATCTATCTTGGAGAGGAAAAGGCTATGTCCAGCATTCTGCACCACACATCACCTTTGTCACTCACATCCTGTCTCTCTTTTCCTTATAATCACGTAGTCAATTAAATGCCAATGTTTGCTACAAGACTGTATCCATGAAGTTTTATTGTGTTTAGGTAAACAGAAGATAGTGTTGGCAATTAGAAGGTCATGAGATAAACAAGTTTCTAGTAGTATGTGACCATTGCTGTTACTATTTCCAACTCCATTCCTTCCAAGGACTCCCTGCCATTGTCTGGTAGTCTGAGCCTACTCTAGCATTAAAGTCACCCAGAATTATAAGTTTGTCCTCTTTTGGCACATTGATGATAAGGGTCTCCAGCTATTCATAAAATTTTTCTTTGACCTCATCAGGGTTTGTCATGGTGGGAGCATAGGCACTGATGATTGTGGCATGATGCTTTCCTGCAAGTGGCAATCACATTGTGAAGAACCTGTCATTCACACCTTTTGGTAGGCATACGATCTTGTTGACTAGATCAGTTTTGGGGTTTTTTTTGTGAGGCAATTGGGGTTAAGTGACTTGCCCAGGATCACACAGCTAGTAAGTGTCAAGTGTCTGAGGCCAGATTTGAACTCAGGGCCTCCCGACTCCAGGGCCAGTGCTCTATCCACTATGCCACCTAGCTGCCCCGACTAGATCAGTTTTGATCACAAAATCTACTCCTGATTCATGGTACTTCCCTTCACTGCAGGCACTACACAAAAACATGTATCCAGCTCCAATTTCAGTAAGCTGCCCTTCATTTGCCAGACTTGTTTCACTCAGGTCTGCTATTTGGATTCGATACCTGCTGAGTTCTCTCACAAGAGCTGTTTGTCTTTCAAGTCTACTGGATTTTGTGTTGTCTATAAGTGTACACACATTCCATGTACTGATGGTGAGTGGAATCATCTTTGCAGAAGGTTTTGTACATTCTTTTGTGTTTTGACTGTAGGGTGGAATTCCCGCCTGCTGCTGCAAACAGGCCAGGTTTGGGTAAGCAGATAATTTTTAGGTTACTTTTTTTTTTTTGGTTGGGCAATGAGGGTTAAGTGACTTGCCCAGGGTCATACAGCTAGTAAATGTCAAGTGTCTGAGGCTGGATTTGAACTAAGGTTCTCCTGAATCTAGGGCCACTGCTTTATCCACTGTACTACCTAGCTACCCCTAGGGTACCTTTTCTAGCCCCTTCCTCACACCTGGAGGCGAACAGTGAAATCCTTAAAAGGCTGCTTAGACACCCAGGGGGCTGCCGAATCCTGCTGCTGCTTCCAGTGAGAAGACAACCCTATGGCCAGGGCTGTCTGTGTGCAGGGTTGTGATTACAGCTTCCAGTGACTCCCCACCTTCTGCTTCATCACTTGCCTGTTGCCACAGGACTTTGAGATAGCCAAAAATGGTCAAGATTATATGGGTGGTTGTTTTTAAAATTCAAGTATAAATTGGATTTCAGTGAGGCAGAGTTGTGTGAAGTCATTGGCCTCACTCTCTCTTCCAGAGTCATCACAGCCCAGTGGCAGGACAAAGTCAAGACAACTAGTGATGGCTCAGGATGCAGTGCATGATGTTGGCGTCTTTGACATCTGACCAAGCTCTCAGCATTCCACACTGCCTACTTCAGCTGCCTTCATGGCTGATAGAACAAATTGTTCTTATCTGCCCATTCCATCAGGGAAGTCTTCACATGCTTGGGGCAGATACCCTGCTAACTCACCATAGGGTTTGAGAACCCTTGGTTATCGTCAGACTGGTTTGGCACTTGCGGAAAACAGTTTCCTGGGGTATGGCCACTGTGCCATCTACAACTTCTTGGAACCACAAGTGAGAGTTGGGTAAATCAGGAGGACATCCATGGTAGATGAGCAGCCCTGAAGAAAGCTAGGCAACCCTCACAGCAGAGGTACTAGTCTTCAAGGTAATTTTTTTTTTGAGGGAGGGAAGACTAATACCAGTGGAGATCAAAAAAGGTTTCATACAGAAAGAGAACTTTGAGCTGAAGTATGAAGGAAATAGGGGGTTCTAAGAAGCCCCAGGGAGAAGGGAGGACTCTTCAGAAATAGAAAAGTAATGGTGCAAAGACACAGAGAGGGAAGAGGAAGCCAGTGCCCTGGACCAGTTTGGTTGGACCTGAGCATACCAAAAAAACCAAAAACAAACAAACAAAACCCTGAAACAGTCCCTGCCTTCAAAGGCATTTTTTACAATTTCCAATTCAGTCAATCATTTAAAGTGAATAGAACAATGGCTTCACCCACATAAGTAGAAATAGACCTAAAGATGGCAGCTTCATGACTAAATTGAAAGTGGTGGAATGTGATGTAAGCATAGCTCAGCAAGAAAGAAGGGCTAGGAGAAGAGAGAGCCCTCACCCTGCTCAAGTCTTTGCTAAGCTCAGCAGGGCTGAGACTTGCAATGGCAAGTCAGATTTTTTTGATGTCTTAATTGGTATGGCTGACTTTTTTTTTACTTCCTCCTATGGAAAAAAAAAGTTCTTTGTTATAACTGATGGTTCTCTGGAAAGGGAAGAGGGAGGAATGAGGGGCAAAAATCTAGCTGATATAGGGAAGTGAAAGGAATAAGCATTTATTAATCACCTACTAAGCCCCCAGCTTCACTACAGAGATGTATGCAAGTGGGACTTGAGGGCTCTGGGAATAGACATCAGCAGCTGGGAAGAGATGGCCAAGGACCAGGCCCGATGGAGTTCAGTACTCAGGAGCAGCTTGCACGCAGCTGAGATGGGCCTTCAAGCTCGGGAGGAAGAAAAACGAATGAGACACAGGAACCCACGGGCAACAGAGAGCACAGTGTTCCAATGTCCTCATTGCAGCAGCAGCTGCAGCTCCCATATTGGACTGCACAGCCACACTGTGGCCTGTGGCTCTTCAAGGCGCTGATCCATGGTCATCTGAGACTGGTGGAAGCCTACTACTATATAAGTCAGGCACTGTGCTAAGTGCTAAGGATTCAAAAAGAGGCAAAAGACGGCCTTTGCCCCAAAGGAGCTTACAATCTAATAGGCAATACAATACGTTAACAAATATATACAAAACAAGCTATGTACAAGATAACGAGGAAATAATTAACAAATTTGGCATTTGATTAATAATTATAATAAATAATTAACAGGCTATATATCTCATTTGATCTTCGAAACAACCTTGAGAGGTAGGTGCTATTGTGAGTTCCATTTTATAGTTACCCCTTCCACATCACCCTTATCTGGAAAATCCCTGTGAAACATTTGGCCCTCCCTCCATACCAGAGAATTCTGAATTATTATGGTATTAGAAACAACATATCATTGATATTATGCAATATTATATGAATATTTTATGCATTTCTGAGTTTCTAAACTTTTTTTGTGTCTGGCTTCCCGTGCCATCTGTGGCTTCCACAAAACTCCCCCCAAATTCCTATTTAATTTCTTATGCCATGTACCTGGGAGAAATTGTCTGCAACCTTTTAATTGATTTCACTCGAAAAGGTTTCCCGTTCCGAAGTCATCTCTCTGAAGCCTTGAAAACCCAGGGAATCTTTAAGAACAGGTTCCTATCCACAGATTGAAAACAATAGGGCGGCTCTGCTCCAGGTCCGAACGATTCTGCAGGAGCTGGGCCTGAACAGCACCTGCTAAGACAGCATCCTTGTCAAGATGGTCTGTGGGATTGTGTCCAAGAGGGCCACCCGGCTCTGCCAGGAGTCCAGAGTGGAGGCCAAGGAGAACCGGGGCCTGAAGACCCTAAATGTGATGGTGGGAGTCAACGGGATGCTCTACAAGGTTCCATCCTCACTTGTCCAGGATCATGCATCGGACAGTGAGCGAGCTGGCCCCTAACTGTAACGTGAAATTCCTCCTCTCAAAAGATGGCAGTGAGGGGCAGCTAGGTGGAGCAGTGGATAGAGCACCGGCCCTGGATTCAGAAGTACCTGAGTTCAAATCCAGCCTCAGACACTTAACACTTACTGGCTGTGTGACCCTGGGCAAGTCACTTAACCCCAATTGCCCCGCAAAAAAAAAAAAAAAAAAAGATGGCAGTGAGAAGGGAGCCCCACTCATCTCTGCAGTCACCAAGACCAAAGCCAGCTAAGAGCCCCGCCCTCTGGCCCTCTGCTTCCACTGTGCACTTGGAGGAGATCCTCCTCCTTCTCTCTCTTTCTCTCTCTGTGCACTCCTCCATCTTCCTTCCTTGGATAACCTGAACAGAACACACGCCAGACCCTACAGATGTACAGAGCCCTGTACACTTCAAGGCATAAAGAACTTGGGTGCAAAAAAACCGTGACTTGCCCAGGGCCCTGTTTGAACTCAGGTCTTCCTGACTTCAGGTCCGGTGCTCTATCCCAAGTCACCTAGTTGCATCTAAAGAAATTTTAAAACAAAAAAGACAAGAAAAAAAAAATCTCTTGTTTAAAAAAAGAAAAGAAAAAAATAAGCTCACCCAGGCTACAGTAAAAAATTAGTTGATAAAGTAATAAAATGGATAGAGCCCTGGACCTGTAATGAGGAGCAACTGGGGCGGGGCAGACTCCTAAGAGAGCCCATTTGGAATAGCTCTCTTTGCTAGAAAATTTTTCCTTAAATCAAACCTAAATCTGCCACTTTACAAGTCTCTTTATTAGCTGTGACTGAAGCTAACACCTCTCTGAGCCTCAGGAAATAATTACAGATCATACTTATATATTTCTCTAAGTTTTGCAAAGTACTTTACAAACATTTTTATTATCACAGCAACACGGGGAGGTAGTAGGCCTCCACCAGTCTCAGATGACCATGGATCAGCGCCTTGAAGAGCCACAGGCCACAGTGTGGCTGTACAGTCCCATACGGGAGCCGCAGCTCCTGCTGCAATGAGGACATTGGAAAACTGCGCTCTCTGTTGCCCGTGGGTTCCTGTGTCTCATTCGTTTTTCTTCCTCCCGAGCTTGAAGGTCCATCTCAGCTGCGTGCAAGTTGCTCCTGAGTACTGAATTCCATCAGGCCTGGTCCTTGGCCATCTCCTCCCAGCTGCTGATGTCTATTCCCATAGCCCTCAAGTCCCACTTGCATACATCTCTGTAGCGAAGCTGGGGGCGTCCAGCAGGTCTTTGGCCTGAGGCTAACTCACCATAGAGTAGGTCTTTAGGAATGCGCCCATCTTGCATGCGGTGCACATGACCGAGCCAGTGCAGTGGTCTTTGTTTCAGTAGCGTGTAGATGCTCAGAAGTTGGGTGCAGGGGCAGCTAGATGGCGCAGTAGATGAAGCACTGTCCCTGGATTCAGGAGGACCTGAGTTCAAATCCAGCCTCAGACACTTGACACTTACTAGCTGTGTGACCCTGGGCAAGTCACTTAACCCCCATTGCCCCACAGAAAAAAAAATCATACTAGCAGAAGTTGGGTGCATCGGAGCACTTCTGTGTTGGTGATCCTATCTGACCAAGATACGGCAAGGATGTGCCGAAGGCAGCGCATGTAGAAGCTGTTAAGCTTCTTCTCTTGTCTAGTATATGTAGTCCATGTTTCGCTGCCATACAGCAAGGTACTCAGGATGCATGCTCTATAAACAGCAAATTTGGTTCGTCTTGTCAGTTTACTGTTTGCCCAGACACGCTTGGCAAGCTCAGCCATGGTTGAAGTAGCTTTCCCAATCCTCTGATTGATCTAACCCTAACCCTAATCCAGGGAGGTAAATGATATTAATATCGCCATTTTGCAGGTGAGGAAATTAAGGTAGACAGAGGTTTTCTGATTTAATGTCATGTCTTCTTTACTCCAGGCTAGAACTCTGCACCAAGTAATTGCCTATGGGTTTAGAGCTAATACAAAAACAATACATACAGTATAAATGAAAACAGACACAGACACACCAGCTCTGTACACAGAGAGACTCAGATCCACACATACAGAAATAGACATAGACACCAACATAGATAGAACTGTACACACACACACAGGGACTCACATCTATACACTTAGACACTATAGACATATAGACACTGAACTGGACATACTCACTGATTTTGGGGACATAGTATGTATGACACTACCTGTGAAATCACAATAGCAGAGTGCTATGAGTAGCATTCTGCACTTGGAGTCAGAAAGACAGGTTCAAATTCTTTCACTGTTGTGTAACTGTAAGAAAGTAAGTTAATGTTTCTGAGCTTTCATTTCCTCAGCTGTAAAATATTATCTAGAGAGTTGCCTACCTAGTTGGGAAGGGCAAAAGGAAATAATGAATTAAAAAAGTACAACTCTTACTATACCTCATTCCCTAGACTAAGCCTAAATGCATTTGGAAAGTAAAATAATCCCTGTCCTCAAAGAGTTTACATACTAATTGAGGAAGGGAATACTGGTAGGGGAGGGATGAGAGAATGTTTTAGTTAGGGAAGTTAAGAGGTATTGAATGCAGAAGTGAGAGGGTAGAGGTTGATGTGTTATTTCCGCAGCAATAACAATATTGATTATTATTCTGAGAAGAGAGCTGTGGGAGTATTGTTGCTGCAGGCAAGAAGATGCCCAGACAATCAAAGGAAAGTGACTCTGCCTGGATTTGGCGGGTCCCTGAGGTGCTCACTAGCCAATCTCAACTACAAGGCCCCAGAGCAGGAATTCTAAGCCTCCTACTGACTTAAAAGTGTTATATTGTCAATTGGAATGTTATTTTTATGAAGCTTCCATTGCCCCAGTTTCCTTAATTATCAAATGGAGATAACAACAGCTAAGGTCTATCTCTCTGGGTTGTTTTGAGGATCTAGATAACTTATTTAAATCACTTTATAACACTTAACTATATAAATGTCAGTTTACTATTTCTACCCCAGTTAGCCTTGTCTAGGAATCTCTAGCTTCTTCTTTTTTCTTTTTTTTTTGGTGAGGCAGTCGGGGTTAAGTGACTTGCCCAGGGTCACACAGCTAGTAAGTGTTAAGTGTCTGAGGTCAAATTTGAACTCAGGTCTTTCTGAATCCAGGGCCAGTGCTCTATCCACTGCGCCACCTAGCTGCCCTGAAGTTGGCTTTATTCTAAGGCGGGGAGGAAGGTAAGTAAATACAAGCTACAGTCAAGAAACTGAGATAGCAAATTGTCCAAATTGAAGGATTCCCAGCACATGACGAGAGCTTAGAGATCCTTTTGTTTTAGGTGATATTACGTTGGTTACATCAATCCCTGGCAATTTGGTCTAGCCATCCACACAGGAAAAAACAAGTGGATGAGAAAGGTATTTGCCCAGATTATGACATATATTTAGGTAGATAGTCAATAGAGTCCATCTGCCAGGACACAGACATCTTGGACAGATACTGAAAATGGACAATACATTTAACAAACAGGAAGAGGAAAAATTAAAAGTCATGTTCTTCTTGATGTTCATAAAGTCAATGCCACAAAATTTCTCCTGGCTTTTATATTCACTGAAAGGCCAATGTTTTATAAGACCCTATTGGATTATACTAAGTCTTTATTACTGCAAGTTTAAGCAACGTTACCTAGGAAACTTTCACAAGTGTCTTGGAACGTGGGAAGTCAATCTATTGGAACAAATATCTCTCCAAAAGCAGCAGAGACAAGGCAGAAAACCCACTCCAGGTACTGTTGACAACTGATACTCAGTTAAACATACAAAGATGTTGATTCAGGGGTGCATGTCTGGGACAGACCCCTTGAACACAATTTCCAAAGGAAAATATTTCTCAGAATCAGATAACTTCACCAAGACAATGGAATAAGAAGCCTGTTGAAATGGATATTAATATGCATTGCTGTTCCCTATTGGGTGGTGTTTTTTTCTTTCCTGATTATAATTATTGACTATTGTTTGATGTAATGCCCTGACCCTCACTACAAAAGTACCTAGATGTCAGATTTAGAACACCACTAGGCAGCTAGGTGGCTCAGTCAATAGAATGTTGGGCCTAGAGGCAGGAAGACCTACATTCAAATCTGGTCTCAGCCAATTACCAGCTGTGTGATCCTGGGCAAATCACTTAATCCTGGTTGACTCAGTTTCCTCATCTGTAAAATGAGCTGCATAGAGCAAACCACTCTAGTATCTTTGCCAAAAAAACTGAAAGCCAGGTTCTCTGTCATTAGCACCTTGTAAAATTGTTCATCTCATCCCACTCTGTGAATGAGAGTGCTAGAGATCTCCATATAGTCCTATTCTTTGAGGTCTAGATTCCCCACCTCTGAGCATGGATGATTTTGTCAAATAGACACACCTGTTTAAAGCACAAGCTGTAGAAACTGTGTAAGCTGTGACCGAGTTCTAAAAATTATGGTTTTCTAATCTTGTTAACAGGTTTTCTTCAGACTATTTCAAATTTATTTTTTATTCCTTGTCAAATTTATTATGGTATATACAAATAACTCTTGCAGTACCATAAATCTTTAGCTAGCCTATTGATTAACAAAAAATTTTGTTTTTAATCCAAGGCCAAAGAGAAAGTTGTTGAAAGTGGATTTTGGGGGGAATATAACTGATTCTGTTTTATGCTATCATCAGCATCATCGTTACCTTTTTAGATCTGTACTAGATATTTTAATAGGGGTCGGGCAGCTAGGTGGTGCACTGGATAAATCCCCAGCCCTGGATTCAGCAGGACCTGAGTTCAAGTCTAGCCTCAGACACTTGACGCTTACTAGCTGTGTGACCCTAGACAAGTCACTTAACCCTCATTGCCCCGAAAAAAAATAGAGGTAAAAAATGAGTTTTCTCTTAGCCCAACTTGGGTCAAAATCACTAATTCTATATTTTTTCTCAATCAAAATGAAAACTTTCAAGGCATTTTCTCATTTTGTCATATAAAAATTTACCAATTTGATTTTTTTAAAAGCTTACAAATTCAGTCTATTCCAATTCTTTTAGGTTTCTTATCTTCTAATTCACCTAGAAAATTAAGTTCTAAATCACTCGCCACAAACATACCACTAGGTAGGGGGAAATATTTTCTTTTCTTTTTATAAAAAAGATTTTCCTTCTGATTCAAACAAGTCTCTTTCTTTCCTCGTTGGAGAAAATAGTTCATAGTTACATGAGGTGGATCATACTGTTCAAAAGTTCAAATTGAAAAACCACTTGTGTTTGGGAGATAAAACTTTTAAACTTCCTTCAGTTCTATTTAAGAATTAAACATTTTCTCTCATTCCCTAGAGAAAAGAGAAAATTATAGGAGTGCTGCTGATTCTGTTAAAATTTCACTCAGTTAAATGCTAAAGAGTTATAACCCCCAAAACCTACTAGGATATTTGATCATTTATATATTTTTTAAAATTGGGGCAGCTAGGTGGCACAGCGGATAGAGCACTGGCCTTGGATTCAGGAGAACCTGAGTTCAAATCTGGCCTCAGACACTTAACATTTATTAGCTGTGTGACCCTGGGCAGGACACTTGGCCCCAATTGCCTCACCAAAGGGAAAACAAAAAACAAAAACAAAAACAATTCCTCTTATCTGTCTTTCTCTGCTCTCTCAACATGGCCAGAATTGGGAATATAAGGAAAATGAATCACTGAATATTTGTTAGGCACTATGCTAAATTAACACTAGGGAAGGGAAAAGCAACCAAAGATGGTCTCTGCCCTCAAGAAGCTTACAATCTAATGGGAAAACACAGCTTTGAAATTTGTTTTTTTTTTTTTTAAGGTAATTGGAGTTAAGTGACTTGCCCAGGGCCACAAAGTTAGTCTCTGAAGTTATATTTGAACTCAGATCCTCCTGATTCTGGGGTCAGTGCTCTATGCACTGCAGGCCACCTAGATGTTCCAGTAGTTCTCTCAATTTAGAAAACAAAGGTGCTGGGCTGCAACTTTTTCAGCTCTCCTGGTTTATCCTTTCTAGAAGTTCCCAAATTGGTGAAATCACCTTTTATACATGTACTGAACGGTCTTGAAGATGAGATTCTGAGAGTCTGAGCCAGCAGTTCCTTTGTGGTTGCCTGAACCATTGCAAGAATTATCAGGGTCCTTGCTAGCCACTGCGTGACTACACCAACACAGGTCACAGCCAGGTTACTCATATACTGCAGTTTAATCATTCACTCTCAAGGGTGTGACACCCACCATCAGTAGGTGACAGACTTGCATCTCACACTTCCACAGATCACACATGTATACATACATGCATGCATGCACACATGCATACAATCTTTTTTTCTTGAGCTATGTAACCCAGAGTTTGGATCACGCTGGTCATAGAGTGGAAAAGATACATTTGCGGGGGGGGGGGGGCCGGGCACTGGGGGTCAAGTGACTTGCTCAGGGTCACACAGCTAGTAAGTATTAAGTGTCTGAGATCAGATTTGAACTCAGGTCCTCCTGACTCCAGGGCTGGTGCTCTATCCACTGCGCCACCTAGCTGCCCCAAGAAAAAAGATTCTTAAACTGTTCATTCAGTAAGTAGCTACTTTTCCTTTGAGGTTCATGGTCTTCATATCAACCACCCAATCAAAATCCTGGTAACTGTTGTCTAAGGACTCCCTAGGTCACTCCCTTTCTTTCCTTGATGAGGTTAATATGTGGCTCACAATTTTTCTCTCTTCCCCAACTCTTGCCCTCACACTGGTGGTCTTCCACATACAAATCAACTCTCCCTCAAACACCTTAACCTCTCAGTTCCTCAACCTACTCTCCTCCCATCAGTTGCTCCTCCACTCCACTTCAGCCACACACAAATATGGTCATACCTTTGATCTTGATATCACCCACCAATATACCACCTCCATGTTCAAGAACTCTGAAATCCCCTTAACTGACCAGAATCTACTGACTTTTCATCTCTCCCTTCTGCCTTCCTTTTCTTTTATTTATTTATTTATTTATTTATTTATTTATTTATTTATTTATTTATTTATTTATTTATTTATTTATTTATTTATTTTTAGTGAGGCAATTGGGGTTAAGTGACTTGCCCAGGGTCACACAGCTAGTAAGTGTTAAGTGTCTGAAGCCGGATTTGAACTCAGGTACTCCTGACTCCAGGGCTGGTGCTCTATCCACTGTGCCACCTAGCTGCCCTGCCTTCCTTTTCAAAACGCTACTCTTCATCCTTACTGGAACTGCCCAGTTTCTAGACCCCTCAATTATCAACCAGGCCATCTCCCCTGCACTAACTACTCTCTCCTCTTCTCTTCATCTTGACCCCTTGGTGAACCATTCCAATTCTACACTGTCCTCCTCTCTTGGATCTCTAGTCTAGTCCCCTTATCATATCACTGATTACACCCAGCCAAGGCTCAGCTTTGCGTCATTACCACCATTTATTGCCTTTTGCTCCTACACATAAACTGCTGAGCAAAGATGAAGAAAATTGCACAACCATTCTGATCGGTTCTACTACAAACTTATGTTACAGAATCTCAACTGGGTCTGCACTGCCACCGGGAAATCCTGGAAGAATTTATACTCCATTGGAAGAGTTCAAGAGCTCAGGGTAAACTCGACCTCACTTAAATCCAATTCACCAAAAGTCAAGATATTCCATGATCTCATTGGTCCTATTCAAAAATGAGGGAAGCGGGGCAGCTAGGTGGTGCAGTGGATAGAGCACCAGCCCTGGAGTCAGGAGTACCTGAGTTCAAATCCAGCCTCAGACACTTAACACTTACTAGCTGTGTGACCCTGGGCAAGTCATTTAACCCCAATTGCCTCACTTAAAAAAAAAATGAGGGAAGAACTATAACAGTGAGGACCTTTCATGTAGGGAATTGGTCAAATACATTGATAAGTGTAGCAGTGATGGTTTGATGGGGGTGAATGTTAACCCATTATTATTTGTCCCTATCTTACTCTGGAATCTTTGCCTAAAAGTATCTCCCAGTATGAGCAGTCTATCTCTTCAGTAAGATAGTGTAACAAATTAATAATAATAATTAGAATTACACTTTATTATTTAGCTCTGAACCCCTCACTAGAGATAGCACCCTAGCAAAACGCCAGCTTTACCTCTATTCTCCTTTCCTAGAAAGTTCCCCACAATTTATTCCCAGTAAGTGTATGTAGATTAGCTGTGCCTGTGGTTAACACTGTTGATCACAACTGCTGACTTAAAAAGACAACTGAAATGTTTATAACAAAACAAAAACTGTAAACACACTTTTGAGACAGACTTTCCCTGTGCCAAAAGAAAAGACATCAAGTTTCTATTTGAAAATCCAATGAGAGTAAAAATATATTAAAAAAAAAAATATATATATATATATATATATACACATACACACACAGAATGACCACCCTGGGGTCTGAGTGACACTCAACTGATTGGCCATTTGGTCCACTAAGCCTGGCTGTCTCAGAGTCCCGGCATTCAATCCATGGCTACTTTCTTAGCCTGCCCTCTCTATTCTCCCTTTGCCTACTAGGTCTCTAAGATTTCTTTTTCCTACCCCCATCTCAAATAGTTTCTTACTGACCTGCTCCTTCAGTGTCTTTCTTATTCAGTCATTTTTTAGTCATGTTCGACTCTTCATGACCCTATTTGGGATTTTTCTTGGCAAAGATACTGGAGTGGTTTGCCATTTCCTTCTGCATCTCATTTTACATATGAGGAAACAAGTAAACAGGGTTAAGCGACTTGCCCAGGATCAAACAGCTAGTCAGACACTGGATTTGAACTCAGGTCTTCCTTATTCCAAATCCAGTACTCTATCCATTACACCACCTAGCTGCCCATCTTGATTCTCTTAAGGGTTGGTAAACTGGCTTCTTTTTTTTTTTTTTTTAGTGAGGCAATTGGGGTTAAGTGACTTGCCCAGGGTCACACAGCTAGTAAGTGTTAAGTGTCTGAGGCCAGATTTGAACTCAGGTCCTCCTGACTCCAGGGCCGGTGCTTTATCCACTGCAGCGCCACCTAGCTGCCCCTAAACTGGCTTTTTTTAAGGGGCTAGGGAAGAAGATGGTGGTGGCCAATCTTCCAGACAATAGTTAGTTGTCCTTCCAATTTAATTTTGTACTTCATTAACTTGTTAATACCTCTGTTATCATCTGCCCCTTACTTCCGGTAAGACTTACTTCCTACAAGACTAGAGTGGAGAGAATCTAATCCTCCTTTCACCCTCCCTGCAAGTGAACTTTGTCTGTTCCCAGCAAATCAACTGAGGTGTCTATTCCCAACTCAGGATATCCCTTTACTGATGGTCTTGTATCAAAATGTCTTGTGAATGTTCATAAGGCAATCTAAAATTTAAGATTCTTTTTCCATGAGTATCTAGACCTATCATACTGGTGGGCCCAGAGAGTATTATAATTTACCCCAAATATACAGTTATAGAATTTAATAAACCAACATAATTAACTGTCTGGGTGCTTGCTTGGCTTGGCCTCCAGCCTACCTCCCACCCATAAGTCCCCTTCAGGTTCAAGGTCTCTCCTGAAGTTATGGTACCTAGGCCTTCTCCTCCTTAATATAAATACAGTAAGTAAAATCAAAGGAGGGATCCCGGCAAAGTGATCTTGGGAAATTTGAGAAGAGGGATAATGTTTTCAAATGGGGCAGAAGAGGAAGTTTTCATGGTGGTGACCACTAAGTGAGGCCTTGAAGGAAGGGAAAGATCAATGTTCATTAATAAATGTTTAATTTATTATTGTTTCATATTTCTTTTTTTTTTAAAGTGGGGCAATGAGGGTTAAGTGACTTGCCCAGGGTCACACAGCTAGTAAGTGTCTGAGGCCGGATTTGAACTCAGGTTCTCCTGAATCCAAGGCCAGTACTTTATCCACTGTGCCACCTAGCTGCCCCCTCATATTTCAATATTATTACCTAATTATTGTTTGATAAATGAACTTCTGCTGCAGGCAATATCCTGAGTACAGGGCTGGGGATGAAATGATGGAAAACTACACAGTCCCCCAACCTCAAGCAGCTTATAATCTAATTCATTCAACAAATGACTGTTTTTTAAAAGCTTATATTCATATCTTTTGTTTTTACATCACTGATATTTCCCAATATATCTCCCTCCCCCTTCCCTTCCCAGAGAGCCATTCTTAAAAACAAAGATTTAAAAGAGAAGAAATAGGGGCAACTAGGTGGCACAGTGGATAAAGCACTGGTCCTAGATTCAGGAGGACCTGAATTAAAATTTGACCTCAGACACTTGACACTTACTCGCTGTGTGACCCTAGGCAAGTCACTTAACCCTCATTGCCCCGCCCCCCTCAAAAAAGGGTGAAGAAAAAGACAACCAACCAATACTTTGAGGAAATCAAACATTTTATGTAATTCTCTGTACCCATAGGATGCCATCTCAGCTTTAAAAAAAAGTTAATTCCTATGCCCAAAGGGTGGACTGTTCATAACCCCCCCAAAAGAGATCATAGAGAAGGGATTTATAGAAGCTCTCTTTGTGGTAATAAAGAATTGGAAATCAAGGGAATGCCCATCAATTGGAGAATGGCTAAACAAGTTGTGGTATATGAATGTAATGGAATATTATTGTGCTATAAGAAATGATGAGCAGCAGGGGGCAGCTAGGTGGCACAGTGGATAAAGCACTGGCCTTGGATTCAGGAGGACCTGAGTTCAAATCCAACCTCAGACACTTGACACTAGCTGTGTGACCCTGGGCAAGTCACTTAGGCCTCATTGCCCCACAAAAAAAAAAAAAGAAAGAAAGAAAGAAATGATGAGCAGGAAGAGTTCAGAGAAACCTGGAAGGACTTACATGAACTGATACTGACTGAGAGGAGCAGAACCAGGAGAACACTGTACATAGTAACAGCAACATTGTCTGATGAACATTGGTGATAGACTTGGCTCTTCTCAGCAGTGCAATGATCCAAAACAGTTTCAAATAACTCATGATAGAAAATGTTCTCAACATCCAGAAAAAAGAACTGTGGATTATTAATGCAGATAGAATTGTACTGTTTTTACTTTTGGACCTTTTTCCCCTTCTTTTGTGAGGTTTTCCCCTTGTGCTCTGATTCTTCTTTCACAATATGACTAATGCAGAAATATGTTTAATGTGATTGTATATAAACTATATCAGATTGCTTTCTGTCTTGAGGAGGAGGGAGAGAGAAAAATTTGGAACTAAAAATCCTATGAAAACAAAAAACGAACAAACAAAAAAAGTTAATTCTTGTATCTCTTCCTTTGGGCCAAGCTTACTCCATATAGTTTCAACAAACATTTATTAAAGATATGTTATATGTCAGGCACTGTGTCTGTCCTCAAGGGGCATACATTCTATTAATTCAATTTAATACATGATTACTTGTAGCATCATAGATTTTAGAACTGGAAGAGACCATTTTACAGATGAGGAAACTGAGAGAGTAGCATAGCTTGCCTAATATTACAAAGGTAATAAGTGCCTGATGCAGGATTTGAATTTACTCAGGTCTTCCTGACTCCAGGTACAGAGATCTTTCCATCAGATAACGCTTTTGTTGTTCAGTTGTATCCAACTCTTCATGACCCCATTTGGGGTTTTCTTGGTAGAGCTACTGGAATGGTTTGCCCTTTCCTTCTCCTGCTTATTTTATAGATGAGGAAACTGAGGCAAACTGGATTATGTGATTTACCCAGGGTCACACAGCTAGTAAAGGTCTGAGGCTGGATTTGAACTCTGGAAGATGAGTTTTCCTAATTCCTGGGCACTATGGCACCACCTAGCGACTCACTGTATAATACTACCTCTTAAAGCCAACACTTGGTCTTCAGACTCTGAATCAGTAAAAAAAGAGTGGGTTAGAGGACAAGTGAGGTGATTTTCAGCTCCAAATCTCTGATACTCTCTGTGCCCCCAGTGAACTCTAAAACTATATAATTCAGAGTTGCTGTCAATCTGTAGTTTCCCACTGGTATGAAATTTACCCCCACTCCCCAAGTGCCAGGCCCGTTGCTGGGCATTGAGACCACAAAGATGTACAGGGAAACTGTCCTTGCCCTCAGTTTGATCAGTGACCTGGAGTCAGGATGCTGTGGACTTCCCATACTGCCTGGAGTACTTGTTCCCTTTGTGTTAAAGGGCAAATCACTGGGGATAACAATAGTACCTCCTCCCCCAAATTGGTTGTGAAGGTCAAACAAGTTAGCGTCTGTAAAGCGCTTTGCCAACCATAAAGTGCTACCTAATTGCGAGCTATCATTACTACCTTCCAATAGAAGGAAATAACAGTACTCCAGAAGAGTAATTTTTGTGGTAATGGGGCAGAAAGTTCTAAGCTTAACAACGAGAGAAGGAAGAGTGTGGCAAAGCTTTCAGAAGAGCCCAGAGCCCCGAGCCCAGGAGCCCAGGACTTCTGCCTGACAAGACTCCCACCAGCTGTGTGGCCTCAGGCAGTTGCGCCAACAATCATAAATTCATCTTTGTCTACACTGTCTCAGCCACTCCGTTATTATAGAGAGAAAAAGAAAAAAGAAAAAAAGAGGAAGCTGGGTCTGTCCTCAAGGAAATCACATGCAATAGGGCATTTGCAGATTATTCCAGAGATCCCTAACCATTCTACCCTAGGCTGCTCCAGAAAGGCTTCTGTCTCTCTCTGCTGATCTCGGAGCTGATCCTCCGAGGAGGGAGGACCCGGTTTGGGGAATAGTCTGTGCCAAGCCAAGGGGTTGAGGGAGAAAAGCCCAACTGCCCTCTCCAAGCCTCCCATTCCTCGTCTGTGAAATGAGAGGCTCGGCGCGGATGACCTCAAGGGTTCGACATTGCCAACGGGCTAGGGCTTGGGGTGGGCTGGTCTGAGAAGGAGAGGGCTCTGGGGTTTCCTCCTAGGGAGCAGGAGACAGAAGATGCTGGTCTGACGAGCGCTGGGCGGGAGCCAGGGGAAGGATGTGGGGGATCTGTGAAATCTCCAAGGGGCTGGAAGCCCATCCAAAGAGTTATTTCCCCTACTGTTCCGGACCCTTCTCCCCCCCCCCCGGCCCCCCCTCCCCCGCCCACGAAGCAGCCCCGGAGCAGCTACAGCCCTTCCCCCTACGGGATTCCTCTCTCTTCCCCAAGCCTGCCCCAGCAGCCCCAGCCCGGCCTCAGAGCAAACCCGGCCTGACCCCGGGGCGGGCCCTGGGCGGGGCATCGGCTCCTGCCAAGGTGTGTTTGTCCCGGGCTGAGCAAACATTTGCGGAGGGAGGGGGGCGGGGGGCGGGGCGGGAATGCGCCCGGGGCCGCGGCGGCTGCGGGCGTGGGAAAGCGCTGCTCCTTCCAACCTCGCCCCCCCCCCCCCCCCCCCCCCCCCCCCGGGCCCTGGCCCAGGGAGAGTCAATAAAGGCCGCGCCAGGGACTCAGAGCGCTGATAACCGGGCTGGGGGCCCCGAGCGGCCAGTCGCCAGCCGGGGAGGTCACCTCCTCTTGCTGGGACAACAGTATCCCCACTCCCCCTCCCCCCCATCAGGATATCCACTCCCTAGGGGATCAGGAAAAGGGGGGGGGCTGCCCTTGACCTTCCGGCTCGGGCCCCGCATCCGTAGTCCAGGCTGTAAATGGTCTATTTCACCACCCGGCCGCTGAGCCCAGTCAGGAGCTGAGGATCCAGAAACCCCCTCCTCAAATTCCTCGAAGGTTTTGTCGGTCTCCTACAGCCATCTCACCCTTCTTTAAGGTTAGGAAAGGTCGAGGACGATGGCCACCCATCCTGGCTTCTTGGCTTTCCACCCCGTCATTCAGAGCCCTTGGACTTCATGCCTAACCTCTCTGCCCTTTGGGAATGGTAAAGGGGGGGGCGGATTTCCTGCTTGAATTTGTTGTTTTGGATGCCAGGTGGCTCAAGCCTCTGTCATCCTTCAGAGCCCACCCTTCCCAGTGGGGAGTTGGAGGCCCAGCGGGATGCCTAGGGTCTTGGATGGACACAGCTCCTTGCTGGGCTAGTAAGAAATTGAGGGTGAAAGGAGATGTACCTTTGGACCCCAGAGCCCCAAGTTCATAAGAGTCCTTATTAGCAGTCAGACTTCTGTCAGTGCCTTCTGTCCCAAGGGTCCCTGGGAAAATCGGATCTGGGGGCTGGAAGCCGGATCTCTCCTGCCTCCCCACCCAGGGAATCAGCTGGATTCCTATCTGTGGATAGGAACATAGGCCTCCTGGTGGTTGGAGGTCTCATCTGCTTCTGTCCACTCTTTCTATGCACACTACAAATAAAGAAACTGAGGCCCCAGTGACTGGGCTCTCCCAGAGCCTTTGTTTGCTATGATCCTTTAAGTGTTCAGGTGTGTGTGGAGGGCAATGGGGCTTGGCCTTTGCCTCCTAGGAGTTTTCTAATGTCCCACCCCAGGGCAGGGCCCCTGGGATTAAGTGGTAGAAAGGAGTTTAGCCCTTTTTCCTCAAGTGAGAAGGTAGTCTGGCAGTTTCCCGGCTCCCCTCTGGGCCCACAGTTGGGGGGTGGGGTCTGGTTGCTCAGTAAAGAATGGCTGGAGTCAGAGGTCACAGATCACCTCTGCAGTGGAGGAAGAGTGGAAAGCAGGAGGGTTTGGGGCTGGGCCCCACGACTGGGGACCTCTGCTCACCACCTGCTCAGGTCCAAGGCAGCTGGGTGGTCAGTGGCGTGAGGTGGGGGGTGGGGAGGAGAGGAGGGCTGCTCCGTGACTTGGACGGTGGAGGGGGCAGGGGCAGGGGCAGGGAAGCCCTTCCAGGGTCTGTTTTTGCCTTAAACTGTCCCAGATGCTCCAGATGTGGGTCTTGACTCTATGGGAGAACAAGGGGGATAGGAAGAGGGGGGAGTAAGGAAGGGAGGAACCGTGGCTAGGAGCCAGCGATCAGAAGAGACCAAAATCACCCTCCCCATCTCCAGAGCACATCTGGCCCCCAGCCCGGCGTCCCCTCCCAGGATACCCTGTCCTCTCTCCCTGAGGCTGCTGTTTCTGCTCCAGGAAATCTTTTGGAGGCAGGACCAGGACGGTGGGAAGGAAACCCAGGCAGTGTGCCCAGGGTGGGGCTTGGTTTCCCATCTGAAGAATAGGGCCAGGGCAACCCCTGGAACTGGAATTGGCACATCTGGATCAGCTGGGAGAAGGACTGGGGGGGCCTGCATTTGGGTGGGGAGTGGTTATGGTGTTGGGGCACCACAGGCTGGGTCAGAAATGCTCCCCTTTCCCTGTAGCCCCAGATTAGGATGAGAAAGAGGGAGGGGACCCTCCCATTGGACTGGGTGGGGCTGAAGATGAAAGCCTTGGGGTGTCTATGGCCCAGGGGCGCTTGGCCTTTATGGCCTTCCCAGGCCCTCTGAGTACTCACCAGCCTCCAGAGACCCAGACATTTTATGGCTGAAGACTCTCTCCCTTCCCTCTTTCAGTCTGGAAATGTGTGTTCCTGGGTCTGCCTTCACCCCAGCTAAGATCCCACAGCCTAACACCTCTCTCTGGCTCCCTCAGGACCCCAGGGTCCTAAGCACAGAAACCCGGGGCTCCCAGATTGGGAGGCCCCAACATCTGCTGAAGAGCGCCCCTACCCTTCTTCCCCAGCCACCCCAGAGAAAGTGGCCCCACCGGCACATCCAGATGGGAAATGTTTCTTTCTGGATCTTTCCCTTGAAGGGGAAGTCAGAGTATGTGGCTTCCAGGCTTATCTCTGAGAAGCAGCATGCAGCATGCAGCATGCACTGTGCCTGGGCTCGGCAGCAGGGGCCTTGGATTCAAGTCAGGCACCCCTCTGAGAGCTGTTGTTTGTCTTTCCTTTTCCAAGACGGCTGATGACATCATGGGGCGATGTCTTGACTTATGAGTGAATTGGATTTAAGTGAGGCAGAGCTGCACTAAGAGCCTCACTGGCTTCCTGAGTCATCAAAGTCCCTCATGGAGACAAAAGTCAAGAAGCCGGCGATGGCTGGGATGCGTCGTTGGGTGACCCTGCTTCAGCCTCCTTCTCAGCTGTTGGAACAACTTGTTCTCATCTGTCCATTCTGTTGGGGGAAGTCTTCCCGTGCTTGGGGTAGAGACACCCTGCACTCCCATGAAGAGCAAGGACATAAAGAAAGGCAGAACAGCCCCTGTCTTCCAAGAGTTCACTTGCTGAGTGACCTTGGACAAGTCATTTACTCCCTCTGGGCCTCAGTTGGACTAGAAGTCTGCCTAGGTCCATGCTAGCTCTAAATGTATGATTTGAACTCCCTATTTCCCTGCAATTGAAGGCCCTGTGGTTCTGGTCTTCTCTTAAAATTCTCCCCTCCCTTGCTGTGTGCTGGTCCATGATCACACCCTGCCCTGAAGGGGCTCCAAGCCCCTTCCCCTCCAGGATTCCACTTCAGGATCCCCTTTCAAATCTGCACTGCCTTAGCTACAGGAAAAGAGCTTGTCAATTAATTCCCCTATGGTTCCATCCTTGAACCTGGGATTTCCCAAATCAGAACAGTCCCCTCTGGCCACCAATAAGCTGGTTAGAAGGTGAGCAGATCAGGGGCTGTGTTGTATTTCTATGCCAAACACTAACTAAATGCTTTTCCTTCGTTCATTCATTCATTCATTCATTCATTCATTCATTCATTCATTCATTCATTCATTCATCCATCCATCTGGAAAATGAGGGTGATGAATTAGACAATCCCTCCCAATTCTCAATTAATGACCCTATCCTCTTGGGTTCACTTTCCCCATTTGTAAAACAAGGTTGGATTCATACATTACTGCACTGGAATTTCACAATAACCTGTTTAGTCAGGAGGACCTGAATTCAAATTCAGTCTCAGACACTTACTAGCTATGTGACCCTGGTCAAGTCACTTAACCTCCATTTGCCTCATCTGTAAAATGGGAGGTAGGTGCTATTATTCCCATTTTACAGTTGAGGAAAGTGAGGCAAACACTCAGAGAAGGTGTACAGTGAGACCATGGTTACCCAGCTAGTGAGCATCTAAGGTGAGAGTCATACTCAGCTCTTTCTTACTCCCAAGGCCCCCAGGGCCATCGACCAGACTTAGCTGGTCCCTTCTAGTAGCTAGAAATGAGCTTGTTTCTCCTAGGGGCAAGTAGGCCAGTGCCTATGGAGTCAGAGGACTCAGATCGGTCAGTCAGCACTTATTTATTAAGCCCCAACCATGTGCTCCACATTGTGCTAAACAGCCAGGATACAAAGGAAGGCAAAAAACCATGAGCTTCAAATCTCGAGGCTACCACCTGTTGCCCAGGAGGCATCTATAAAATGAGGGGTGAGAAGGAGATGAGCTCTGGGGTCCCCTGCCACTGAAATGCTATGACTTCTGATCCCAGACCCTGGATTTCTCATCAAGCTCCCCTCCCTTATTGCTTCCTGGTTTATAGGCCCATTATTCCAGATGCCTGGAAGGCTGCCCACATCTCCCTTTGACATTCTAACCACCTCCAAGCCCTGGAGCTGGCCCAGTTGTCTGGAGACACCTGGGCCAGGAGAGGGAGGAATTGGCAAAGAGATTCCCTTGTTCCTCTGGTGTCCAGGCCCTCCATGTACTTACCAGCCCCCAAGAGGAGGGGCTGAGGCAGTCAGAGCAGAGGTTATAGTGATCTCTTTTCCCTTCCTCCTCCTCCCTGGAGGCTTCGAGTGCCAGGGCCCTCCTCAGGACTCACAGTTCCTTAATAAGACCTTGCCCACTGCAGACTTCTTCTTCTTCTTTTTTTCTTTTTTTTGGTGGGGCAATGAGGGTTAAGTGACTTGCCCAGGGTCACACAGCTAGTAAGTGTCAAGTGTCTGAGGCTGGATTTGAATTCAGGTCCTCCTGAATCCAGGGCCGGTGCTCTACCCACTGCACCACCTAGCTGCCCCCACTGCAGATTTCTGAGGTCCTCCTTATCCCATAATCCTCTGAGAGGAGGGGCTCTTCACTTTGAGGTGTGTCCTAGACCCCTGCAGAAGTCTAGGAAGCCCTTTCCAGAAGCACAGTATGTTATAATTGAAGAGAATTCTAAATGTCATGTAGAAGTTAGTGAAAAGAAGGATGTCATTTTTCCCCATTCAAGTTTTCCTGATATCTGTCTATTAATAACCAGTCTCAGAGTCCCTAAGTCCCCCTGCCTCACCCATACACCCAGGGAATGGGCCCAGGCCTCACTGTGAGATTAAGAGGATGAATAACGCTGATTTAGAGCTCAAAGGGACCTTGAAGGCCCCAGAATTTTACAGATAAAGAAAGTGAGACCCAGAGAAATAATGGAGCTAACCCAGAGTCACACAGATGGTAAGTGGCCCAGTAGGATTCGAACCCAGGATTTATGACTTTAAAGCCCAAAGTCCTTCAGTTGTATTCCTTCCATGGAAGATGCCTCCTCCATCCTCTCCACACTCCCAACCCTGGACTGTGAGCCTGCATACAGCCTCTAGGGCCCCAGGCCAGTCCTCTGGGGTCCTTTATATCCATTCATCTCTTTATCCCTGTCCCCTCACAGATGACCCCACTCTGGGTCTCTCACATGCCCTATATGTCTCCCCAGACTTGATTCTCTCAGGCCCTCCCGCTCCCCTCCCCCCCATATCCATCTCCCGATCCCACTCAGGACCCCGGCCCAGTCTCTCAGTCTGCCCTTGCCTTTGGGACAGCCTGTATCACTCCCTGGCCAGACTTCCCCTGTCCTGCCCTCCCCAGGCCTGCTCTGGGTGGGGCTGCCCACGAGAGGGCCTGATTCATGAGCCCTGGCACACATTGAGCGTGTGTGGGCAGCCCAATGATGCCACAGCCCCATGAGCTTGGAGGAAGCAGGAGGGGAGGGGGCTGCAGTTGTCTTGTGGTCAGTGGGAGGTGGGGGGGGGCAGGATGTGTGTGCTGGGGCAGCAGAGACTCCGGGTGAATGGGCAAGAGGCCAAGGACTCAAAGGTGAAGCTTGCCCTGGGCTCCCAGCCAGGGCTGCAGCAAGGGGAAGGCTGTTCTGCCTGCTGGATCTGGATGCTGGTTCCGGCTCTGGGGAGTGGGAACAGAGAGGTCCTATCTGGGAGTGCAGATAGCTTGAGGCTCCTTCCCAGGAACCCTAACAAGGCCTTCCCTAAGCAGCAAGGGCCTGAGACCCTAGCTGAGTGACCTTTGCCCTCCCCCTCACTGTGTGGCCCTGGGGCACAGAGCCTGACCCACTGGGAAGTGGACAGTTACTGCCAAGATGCCCCCCAGGGCCCAGCAAGTGCCCATCAGCCCTCTGGCAGCATGCAGGGAGAAGCATGCCCCAGTTCAGTTAGATTAGGAGGTCTGGTCTGGGGGTGGGGAAGGAGATGCAGGAAATCTTGAGAAATGCCATCACTATTCTCCTTGGTTGAATGCCATGGTATGGCATGGGAAGAGGGAGAGAAAAGTGGTATTGGGTCTTCCTCATTGTGCCCCCAGCAATGCCATAGAAAGCCCCTCTCCCCCCTCCCCAAACCCTGGGAAGGCTTTGCTCTGAAGTCAGGTCTAGCAGATCCTTAAAGCCCTTAAGACTAGCCCCAATTGAGCCCCATCTCAGCCTCTCCATGGATCCTTAAGGTTTTCTTGCAACATCACAGGAAGAGCTAGGAAGGAAGTTAGGGATCATCGGACCATGACTTCTTCCCCTTTTTTCTATCATGGGCCCCTCTGAGAGTCTGTGGGACATAATGGACACTTTTCTGGATAATGTTTTACAAAGGCAGTCAGTTATATTGAAATGAAGATGTTTTGTTCATCATCTAAGATCAGCGCCCCTGATCTAGTCCGATCCTCCCATTTTACAGAAGTGAAGCCCCAAATGTGGAAGTGACTTGCCCAAGGTCACATCATATGGACAGCAAGAAGCAAGGCTGAGATTCTGAACGCAGTCCCCTTTCCATACTGCCATGCTATCTATGACAAGTGCTGGGGAGGCGGGGAGAGGAGGCTGACACAGGATGGTGACTTGTGACTGTAAGGAATCTTAGAGTCTGACAAGGGAAGTGACTTGTCTAAGGTCACAAGTCAGTGGCTGGCAAAGGTGACCCTGAGTTGCCTAACTCAAAAGGCAGGTCGCTTTCCACTGTACCCTGCCCGCAGCCCCAGGTTTGGGGATACAGGTTTTGCTCTATTTCCTGAGGGTCTAGGAGAGGGAGCATTTGCAGAGGGGGAGAACAGGCTTAGCCCTGAGGAGCCATAGAGAAATGGGTCTCTCCTGGGGGGGGAGGGGGAGGCGCGTCTTCACGTGTCTATGCCAGCCACACCCTCCACCAGGCCTGGGAAGGCTCCTTCTGGTGGGGGAAGGGCGCTATTTCAGGGGCTCTAGGCTCCTTCAGCTCCCGGACCGCACCATTCAATGAAGGGCGTGGCACACGGGATACTAAGAGATCGACTAGGGGGTGGGGAGGAGGGAGGGTCCTTAGCCGAATGTGCCGGTGATTTAGGGAGCTGGAGGCGGGAGGTGAGAGACGGAAGCGCAGCTGGAGCAGGCCCGAGGCGGGGTGGGCTGGGAGAAGAGAGCAGGATGGCCAGGGGGAAAGCGCTTTGCGCTGTGGGAAGAGGGGGTCGGGAGGATCTTGTAAGGGCCGGAAGGAAACGGAGAGACCATCCTAGTCCATTCTCTTCACTTTTTTTAATCAGTGAAGAATTGGGGCCCTAAGCGGTTAAATGAATTGACCAGGGTCACCCAGGTACTCCAGGTAGAATTCGAACTCAGATCTTTCTGGCTCCAAGTTGTCTCGATGCTGCGGAAGGAGCACGGGACTGAGTCAGGAGACCTGGGACAAATCCCTTCCCTTGTTCTTGGGTTCCTCCCCAGTAAAATGAGGGGATAGGCCTCGTGATCAGCCACGGCCTTCCTGGCCCTGACATTTATCCCGAGGAGTGGGAGAGGCAACTCCCTGGAACGGAAAGGAAAGATCCTTGTCCTAGCGAGTAATAAATAACTCCCCTCCCCCCTCCCCCCAGCCGACAGCCCCCCACCCCCACCCCCGGGATTTTCTTGGGAAGGAAATCAGGCCGACAGCTCCTCTTCCTACACACATCTGGGAGTGCATCTGTCAGGCTTAGGGAGGCTCCATCCTGACCACCCAGCCAGGCCCCGGAGAGGCCAGGAACTGCTCCGAGAAAGCCCCTCCCTCAGTCCTTGGGGCACCTGAGTGAGGTGGGGTGGGGAGAGGAGAGGAGGAGGCAAGAGAATGGGGCGGGGGCTCCGACAATAGCTTTGGGCTCTTCTGCTGGAAGTGGAAAGGGTGGAGTATGCGGCTGTACCCGAGCCCCCCAGTTCCTTGATCTCTGGGGGGTGGGGTTCGGCCTCGGCACTCTAAGCACCTCTCTTCCGATCAGCAGCTGCTAACCTTCCCTCCGGGGCTTAGACTGCAGCAGGAAGGGAAACTGAGGCTCAGCCCTCCTTTTCTTACTTTATTCCCGCCCCCGCCAGGGTTGGGCCTCCGGCTCTGTCCCTGGGGCTAGCCCAGGCGTGGCCCCGGCTCCCCCGCCGCGCCTGGCCCCGGCCCGGGGTCAGTGCGTGCGGCCTGGGCGGGCGGCTCGGGGCTCGGGTTTCCTCTCCCCGGGGCCGCCCGCCGAGCGCAAGGTCGGTGAGTCAGCGCGGGAGGGGCCGCCGCCGCCTCCGGCCTCCGGCCTCTGCTGGGCCCCCCTCCCGGCCGGAAATCTCTCTCCCACGGAGGGGGGGGCCGGGGAGAGGCGGGGGCGGCTGTTCTTTGCTCCTCCGGGCTGTCTCATCCCCCCCTCCCCCCGCAGCCCGAGCCCACGTACCCAGGGCGGAGAGACTGGCCCTGCAGCTGGAGGGATTGAGGCCAGACAGCATTTGTTGATTTCATCGGCAGGGAAGCTTTCCAGACCGGAGCCCGGGCTCCCAGGGAGGAGGAGGGGGGAAGGGGGATGGGGGGGTGGGACTCCTGAGGGCCTCGCTGCAGGCCAGGAGGAGCCACGATCCTGCCCGAGTGCTTCGGACCTGGAGATCATCAGCTAGGTGACCTCTCGATGCCCCCGTCCCCACCCCACCCAGTCTGAGTCGGGACCCGACGCGAGGCCAGGAGCACCTTTAACCCTTCTCCTCCACTTCTTCCACGTTTCTCTAGTGTTTTCAAAGCCCTTGGCCTCGCCCACGGTCAGGAAGTTGTGCCCAGTGTCTAGCCTCAATCCCTCCTTCACAATAAGCTCTGCGGGCCTGGGAATGGGCAGGGGCCTTGTGTACGGTGGGGATGCTGGACAGTGACAACTGTGTGTGTGTGTGGGGGCGGTTGGGGACCTGGGTTTAGGTTTCTACTAGCTGCCCTCCCCTTTAGGTTTCTACTAGCTGCTTTCCCCTTGGACACCTGGTGGAGAAGAAATGGGGGAAGGGGGATATTGTATTGAGGGAGGGGAGGGGGCAAGGGAAGGAGATAGGGAGTGCAGGATGGGGAAGAGGGATGGCAGATTGAACTTTAAAAGCCCACTAGGGAGGCGGAACCGGGAGGGTCAAGAAATCAGTTCTCTTGCACGCCCCCCCCCCTTCCTCCCCAAGTGACCGGTGGTCAGGCTGAGGGGCCTCAGCTTTTTAGGGCCTGTGGGGGCACTTAGTACTTGCGCGGAACAGGAAACCCCCAATCCTGCTCCAAACGAGGGAGAGGCTTTGTTTCTCAAATCTAGAACTGGGGGTAGGGGTTAGGGAGGGGGGGGTGTGAATGCCGAGCCAAATCATGAACTTAAACTGTTTATTTTCAGGATTCTTCCCCGCAAATACCAAGCCGCAAACCCCAGGTCCTATTTACACAGGGCTCCGGAAGGGTCACGTGACTCTGGTGGCCACAGGCTCCCCTGGGAGGGGCTGAAGCCAGTGGCCACAGGGACACCCCACCCTGGCCCTGCTGACCTCCCTCTCCCCAACCTGCTGCCCAATTTTTCTTAAGGATCTTGACCACTTCCCTATTCCCCCTCCAGTACTGTTTCACGGCCCGTTCCTCCCTCATCTCCCCCCCCCCCACATTGTTCCCTTTTACCGGCTTCCTCCCTGGCTTTCCCCTGTCTTCCCAACTATCCCCTTCAGTCTTCCTTCACCCTCCCCCCATCTTTCACTTTTATTAATAAATGCTTTATCATTGTCCCCTCCCTCCTTTCCTCCTATACGATCCACTCACTGTCCCCTTTCACTCTCCCCCTCCTCATTCTAAGACCAGGACCTTTTAGGAACGGGTCACTACCTCCCCCTTGTGGATAAATGAGATCACTGCACTCCCTAACTTCCGAGCTGGAGGGATTCATTTGGGGAAGTCTCGGGGTGTACATTTTCTAGTCATCCTCAGGCTCCTGTCTCCTCCTGCCCAAGCTCAAGAAAGGCTTCTTGCAAAAGTCTCACCTACTGACTCGAGCCCTTCCCGAGTTCTTGATCTCAATGCTCTCCTTCTGAGGTCCTTCATCTTCAGTTCATCTTGTTGGCCACTAGGTGGCGCAGTGAATAGAGAGTTGGCCCTGGAGTTGGGAGCATCGGAGTTCAAATGTGACTTCAGATACTAGCTGTGTGACCCTGGGCAAGTCACTTAACCCCATTGCCTCAAACATCAGGGCCCTCTCCAGTTGTCTTGATGTATATCTTACCACTGGACCCAGGTGGCTCCGGAGGAGAGAGTGAGGCTAATGACTTCACACAGCCCTCCCTTGCTTAAATCCAATCCAAGTCATGACATCACCCCAAGAAGGAAGGACAAACAACAACCTTACTTGTTTGCAAGTTGTCTCTTCCATTTAACTGTAAGCTCCTTTTTATTTGTATCCCTAGTGCCCAGCAATGCCTGGCATACAGAAGGTGTTTAATAAATGCCTTTTGACTTGACTTCCTCAGAGATGCCAGCCCCACCCATGCCCTATACCTCCCTTCTACCACCTTATTCCTGTGCCCTCCTCCCCCCCAGGGATCCTTTCTATAAACACTAGTCTAGTGTCTGGGCTGAAACCCCAAACACCCTCTATCTCCCCTCAAGTGGGGGAATTATGCTCAGAGGTCAAAACAGTGGGGAAGGGCTTCTGTGTGCTGTCCAGTAGGGGGCTGCTGGAATCTGTTTTTCTGGCATCTGTCTTGTTTCTCAGTTTATCAATCTAGGAAATGAGACAGCTCTAAGGATTATCTTTCTGAAGGGTTCTTTGACTATCTAACACAGCCCAGCTGGAACATACCTCTCTGTTCTCCTCCTTCTTCCCCAGATGCCTCATATTTAACTACTTTACCTTTATTCTCTTTATGTTTATTCTGTTCACCCATTAGACTATAAGTTCCTTGAGGCCAGGGCCTGGTTTAGTCTTTATACTTGTGCCTCCAGTACCTGGTACATAATGAGTACTTAATCAGGGCAGCTAGGTGGTGTTGCAGTGGATAAAGCACTGGCCTTGGATTCAGGAGGATCTGAGTTCAAATCCGGCCTCAGACACGACATTTACTAGCTGTGTGACCTCTGGGCAAGTCACTTAACCCTCATTGCTCTGCAAAAAAAAATAAAATTTAAATTAATGAGTGCTTAATCAATTCTTGGTGACTGATGATCCCAAGTCCCTTCATTGTCATTCCAACTTTTATTCCTGATGGGAAGGGAGATACCAGGGTATCCTGAAAAGATCTGCCCCTTAGTGGCTGTGTGACCTTGGGTAAGACCCTTTCCTCTCCAGGCTTCTGTTCTTCTCGAGTGAAGGTACTGGATGAGAAGATTTCTTAGACCCCTCAATCCTGGGAATTTGTTACTGGTTATCTATGCTAAGAGAACACGGACTCTTGAGTTCTGGGCTTGGCTCATAAACCCATTTGGGTGACCCTTGGGGCTCATGTCACCCAAATATAATCCATGTCACTCCAGGTCCCTGCCACCAAGGAGCTGTGACCATAACATGTGGCCAGGGCAGCCCCTACCCTGTGCCCAGGACAGGAGAAGACCCCTCCCCTTCCCACCCCTCAGGGGGCTGGGCCTTCTCAAATGCCATCTATTTGTAGATCCCAGTCCCAGGGTGGGTCAGGCAGGGGCTGGCAGGGAGCATGTGACCAGTGGGCAGGGGAAAGTATTTTTAGGATGTCAATGAGAGAGTCTTGAGGGGCGGGGCCCAGCCCAGTGTCCCAGACTGAGCCAACGCCATGCCCCTCTGGACCCAGCTGCCTAACACCCCCAGGCTGTTTCATGCCCCCCATCAAGCTGTGGGGACCCAGGTAGGACACGGCAAACCCTCCCCCTCTCCCCATTCTTCCCCATCTCCCTTTCTACAAGGGTGAGGGTTCTGGAGCAATGGGAACAAATGGCTGCTACTTCTGTCCATTTGGGGTTTCCTTGGGGACAAAAAGTCCCGAGGGAAGGGGGGGGTGGGTCAATCCTCTGTTCCTCCGGTCACTCTGAGGATTTTTGCTGGGAGGGGGGTGTCTGTCATTAGAAATTGGGCCACAGTGCTTTAGGAGGGGTGTTCATAGTGTCCAGGGGGTGGGGCTCCTTAAAGCCTGGGATGCCCCTGGGCATGAAGGGTCATCTAGGGGAGCAGTTAGAGAATTAGAGGGAAGGAGGCAAGGAGGGGATGGCACCTCCACTCCACGAACATAACTGTGTATTTGGGGACCCCAGGGAGGTCCCTGCTAAGCTGAGCTGGCCAATCAGGGCTTGGATTCTTCTCTCTCTCTCTCTGACTCTCCTGCCTCAGTTTCCCTACCTGTCATCAGGAATATCCCAGTACTCCCTCTGCCCCCATGGGAAGGAAAGGGAATGACTGAAATTCTCCCCACAAGAGCTAAGTCCCAGGTTCTAATTCTGACCCTGCTCTTTACTGTTAGTCTGACCTTGGGCAAATCAATCTCTCTGGGTTTCCGGTTCCTTGCCTGTAAAATGAGTGGGTTGGCCTACATATTTCCCAAGATCCTTTCCAGCCCTGAGCCCATGATCTCCCTGATGACCACAGAGCCCTGGCCCCGGGGGAGGGAAACGACCTTGGTGGACTGACCCAGTGACCTCCTGAGACTCTAGGGAGCCTGCCATACTCAAGGATGGGATGGTTACCGGGCTTCAGGGTCCTCCTGGGCTGGGGGATGTGTTGGGGTCAGCATCCAGGAAGTCAGCAGGATGTCACCTGCCCACCTGACCTCTGCCCCCTCCCTCCAGTGTGGGCAGCTGAGCTGCCCACCTGGAGGCCTGCTCCTGCTTGAGGAGGGGTCGGGACACCTGGTCGCTTAGAGGACAGACTAGAGGTGACCACTCAGGAAGGGGTCTCCCTCCGAAGGCTGCCTTGGAATATTGGCCTTTTAAGGGATGATTCTTTGGAAGGGTTCTAGGGAGGGAGGGAAGGAGTGGGGGGAAGACAAACCCATATCTAATATTTGATATGTTATATAAAAGCAGCCTGTGTAAGCTATAAGATTCTATTTTTAATATCTAGTCTATTTTTTATATTTCCAAAATATTATTTAATTAACATTTTTTAAATTTAAAAAATCTATTTTTAATCTCCAGAAAATAACTATGTTTGACAAATTGAGAGGCATAAGACCCCAAAAGAAAAAGTAGCAAACATGCAGGGAAACATCTTTGCTTTCTAATTTTAGAGAAAACCTCCAAAAAGTTTTTAGAAAAAAAAAGTGGGGAGAGGGGTCCTGGAGTTTTGAATCGCCTTCCCAGCAAGCTTAGAGGGAGGGTCCCCCAGGATCCCAGCTTCAGGGCAGCTGACCCATATCAGATGAAGTGAGAAAAGTGAAATGACCAGCTCAGAACAGCAGGGAATAAACCCCAGAGGTGAGAATCGAACCCAAGTCTTACGGCCTCATGTCTTGTTCCAGGCTTCTTTCAGAAAGAGTGGAGGAAGGAGGCTGGAAAAGGAAACAAGTGCAGACTCTGAGAACCAGACCATAGGGAGAAACTGAGGCATGAGGCTTGGGGTCAGGGAGGGTGAGGTGTAGTTCTGGGTAGAGATCTCAGGAGTCCAGGCCCTCCCTGCTGCCCCCCCCATCCCCCACAGTGCACTCAGAGGCCTCCCAAACTGGCACGCTATGTCTCTGTCCCCCCCTAGAAATGGAGAACTTCGAATATAGTATCCAGCTGAGTGACAAGGATTGGGCGGACTTCTCAGAGGCCGCAGAGGAGTGTGGCCTCCTCCAAGCGGCTCTGGCCTCAGGGGACGAGCCGCTGTCCAGTGACATTGACCAAGGGGACAGCAGTGGCAGCAGCCCTCCCGGGCCCCCTCCCCCTCTGCTCCTCCGGGTGAAAGCGGGCAGCCCCCCACCCGAGGGCCTGCTCAAGGTGCTGGGCAGGCGGTCCCTGCCCGGGCACCCGGCCACGGCTCAGGGGGGCTGCTCTGGTAGTGAGGAGGAGGACGGCGCAGACACTCGCCTGGTCAGCAGGTTTCGGTGTGAGTGTGTCCTGGCCCCAGCTGCCGGTCAGCAGACTCAGCGCACGTCCACCCAGCTAGAAGAGCAGCTGCCCTCGGCTGTCCTCCGTCCTGACCGGCTCCCTCCTGCCCCGGCTCCTGAGCCTAGTCCCCGGCGTGACACGATGCAGAAGGCCCCGCAGGGGGAAGCTGCCCAGGCCACTGAGGCTGGAATCCACTCAGGGAAGGACCCCCCAAGCCAGGCACCCTCTGGCCAGGAGCAGCCCAGCAGCCTCAGCTCGGCCGATGGGAAGAGGTCTCCCCGAGAGCCCAATCCCGGAGCCTCCCCCCGAAGCCCAGGCAAGAAGAAGAGGAGGTCAGCGGGGGCCAAGGGAAGTGGATCCCCCAAAGCTCAGGATGCCAGGAGGCAGGGCCCCCCCAGCCCCTCTTCAGGGGGCCGGCCAGACAGGGGGCCCAGCGGCAAGACGCACGGCAGCTTGGCCCCAGCTGACTTGGAGGAAGTTGGTCGAGGATCAGAGTGGCCAGCTGGAGCAGCTAGATTGGGATCTAGAGTCAGCCCTGGGACAGACCCCCGGCACCCGGCCTCCACCCCTGCTCTGGGTCCTGAGGCAGCCCCCCAACAACAGCCATTCTCAGATCTGTCTTCACCTGTCTCAAAGACTGAGACCCAAGTGAATGTGTCTACACCTGCCCAGATTCCTGAGGAGGCAGAGAACCTGTCTACACCTGTCTCTTTACCTGAGAAGGGAGTGAACTTGATTGGAGTAGCCTCTGAGGCTGAGCCAGGTGGCAATCTGTCTACACCTGTCTCCTTAACTGAGAAGGGAATGAACTTGATTGGAGTAGCCTCTGAGGCTGAGCCAGGTGGCAATCAGTCTACACCTGTCTCCTTGCCTGAGAAGGGAGTGAACTTGATTGGAGTAGCCTCTGAGGCTGAGCCAGGTGGCAATCTGTCTATACCTGTCTCCTTACCTGAGAAGGGAGTGAACTTGATTGGAGTAGCCTCTGAGGTTGAGCCAGGTGGTAATCTGTCTACACCTGTCTCCAAAGATAAGCTGCACAAGGATGTGTTAACATCTGATACCAAGATCAATTCAGACATTGGCTTCTCTACGTCTATCCCCAAGTCAGAACCAGAAAGGCATTGGTCTACACTTGTTCTCTTGGCTAAGTCAGATGTCGGCCCAGCCAGTCCTGTCCCCAAAGCCCAGCCAAATGTGACTATGTCTACACCTGCTCTCCAGGTCCAGCCAGATGTGAATTTGCCTACACCTGACCTCAAGGCTGAGCCAGATAAGAATCTCTCTACTTCTTCCCCTGGAGGCAGGGCATATGTGGGTTTGTCTATACCTGCCCAAATTACTAAGAGTTTCCATCTGCCAGTATCTCCACAGGGGCTCCATGGGGAACCTGAGGAAGGCAGCCAGGCCGCCTTGTCTCCAGGAACCCCTGGGGAGCCTTCAACGGTCGCTGATGATGTCACACACTCCCCTGGGGTTGCCACCCCAGCCCGAGCCCCCAGGAGGAAGAAAGTCCGTTTTTCGGGGGTCTCTACCTCCCCTCCAAAGAACTCAGCCATGGCCTCCCCATCTTCAGCCTTGCCAGACAGTGCCATCTCTGAGCCCCTCAGGACTTTGGGCGGAGCCCGAGGGGGCCCCAGAGCCTGGGATGCAGTGGCCGTGGGGCTGCATCCCCAGCCACGGATTCTCAAACACCCGCCTTCCCCTTCCGCCTTGGCCAGGGAGTCTGCAGGACCCAAAGAAGACTTTGCTCTCACTCTGCCCGAGGCCTATGATTATTTTTTCTGTGACACCATTGTGGAGGAGGGAGAAGAGGATGAGGAGAACATCCCTTCCAACCTGCAGTGGCCCGAGGTGTGTGAATATTTTTTCCGGGACAGTCGCCTTCCAGAGCAGAGGCCCCCACCAGCACCTCCTCTCCAAGTGGCTGCCCCTGTCGATCCAGTCCCCATCTCTATCCCAGAGGCCTATGAACACTTTTTTGGGGAGGAGGGGCCAAGTGGTGTCTTGTTGCCTCCAAGCTGGGTCCCAGTGGCCCTGCCCAACGAGCAGACTCTGGGGCCTCTGGGGCCTGAGCAGGCTCCCCTGCAGGTCTGGCCTAGAGTCTCTGCTCCTGAAGAACAGAGCCCCCCGAAAGCTGAGGAATTAGGCCTGACCATGAGTCTCGAAGGTAATGGCCAACGGCGGGGGTTTGGCTGTGGGTACAATCTGTGCTAGGGCCAAGGAACAGCCTGTCCAGAGAGAAGGAGGCCAAGGGGGAGGCATGGCGTGACTCGTGCTAGGCCTCTGTGTGACCGACTTCAATCTTAACCCCTTTGATCCCTAAAGCCCCAGTGAGGGGGGAGGGACCTTTTATCTCATCGATTCCCCCCCAACAAGTGACTGTGGGACACAGTGAGGCCTGGGTGGGGGCAGGGCCTTCTCTGGGACATGGGGGGGCGAGAGGGGGACTTGTGTCAGAAGTGACTGACACCCGGGGCGTGAGGTTCCCTCCCACAGGCCTGTCAGTCTGGCCCAGCCTCGACCACAATTTCCATGGTGGTCCCCATTTCCATGTCCTTAGCCTGCCCCTGGCTTCCAGCTTAATTCAATGACATTTAATGTCATTGCTGGGTATGGGGAGAGGAGATTGCTCTGGCCCATCCGGGCCTGGGGTCGGGAGCCCCTGGGGAGGAACACATCGAGCAAATCACCTGGGAGGCTATAGGGGGTTGGAGGACAGAGGCAGCTCAGGGTGGGTGTGTTATGTTCCTCCCCCAGGGGATCAGAGGACTTCACTCATCCCCATCACCTTCAACCAAAATGACATGTGTCTGGGGTTCGTGGCCTTCGCCACATGGGCCGTGAGGACTTCGGACCTTCATGCACCAGATGCCTGGAAGACAGGTCTGGGGGTCTGGGACAAGGGAGGGTCCTGAGGGGCTCGGGACGGGGGAGGTGCCAGCGAGGAGGCAGTGACTGCTGTGGGACCCTTCTCTGGGCCTTGGTTAATTATCTGTAGCATTGAGGGAGTTGGGCTGGAGCCATAAGAAGTTCAGGGTGAATGGTGTTGGGGGGTTACGCTTTCTCCCGGGCGTGACAATTGTGCCCCTGGAGCAATGCTGTCATTGTGCCCAGAGTCCTGTTACCTGGGGCCTGCTTTCCTCCCCACCCACTTAGGGTCTCAGTGGGATGTCAGTCCCTCTCCTGGCATAGCTGCACCCAGTCAGGATGTCCTCTGTAACCCCCACACCTCATTCCTAGTTTCATCTTTTGTTCTAGCCTGGGGCATTTTTTCTAGATTTTTTTTTTTTTTTGGTGAGGCAATTGGGGTTAAGTGACTTGCCCAGGGTCACACAGCTAGTAAGTGTTAAGTGTCTGAGGCTGGATTTAAACTCAGGTCCTCCTGAATCCAGGGCCGGTGCTCTATCCACTGTGCCACCTAGCTACCCTAGCCTGGGGCATTTTTAAGGGTTCTTCTGGTGTGAAGGATCAGTGATTTTTTTGGGGGGGGGTAAGGCAATTGGGGTTAAGTGACTTGTCTAGGGTCACACAGCTAGTAAGTATCAAGTGTCTGAGGCCGGATTTGAACTCAGGTCCTCCTGAATCTAGGGCTGGTGCTTGATCCACTGGGACACCTAACTGCTCCAAGGATCAGTGATTTTAAGTGTGGCTCAGGATGGCCCAGGCCTCTCCTTGCTCATCAGCCTGAGGCACTCACATGCTGACCTGGCTAGGCGATCAGCCCTCCCCAGCTGCCTCTTTCTGCTTTCCCCATAGTGTTGCTGGCCAACATCGGTGCCATCTCTGCCATCCGCTACTTCCGGAGGCAGGCGAGAGAAGGACGCCCGTGCCCGTAGCCCACGTCGGGGCCAGCTGGGGCCCAGGCAGGCAGGCCCCAGCCAGGGATGGCTGCCTAGACTCAGTTTCGAGTGAGGGTGGCAACCTGCCAGCGTGGGACTGAATTCTTCAGACCTCTGATCAGCCTCTCCGTAATGACCCCAAGGGGACAGTTGTCCAGCTTTCAGCCTTCTCTGCTTGGGAGGGAGAAGGGAAGCAAATCCTCACCTTTCCCTTTCAATGAGCCTGAGAGGTCTGGGTCCCTTTTGGAGCTGAAGGCCCACATATAGGATGGATGGCAAGTCAGGTTTCAGAAGGTGTTTGCCTAGGAGTGGGTGTCAGGGACATGGGGTGAATGTTGGTGGTAACTATGCCTAATGGACCCTCAAGTGTCATGACTTGGATGTGTGGGGGGGAAGCCAAGCAACTCCTGAATGACTTGGAGGTGGTGGGCCAGAGACTAGGTGGGCAGTATGGAGGAGAAGTGGTAGGGACTAGGCCAGGCTGGCAGGGCACAGCCTTAGCTTTGCCCATTGGGCACACAGAGCACCCACTTCAGGTAAGCCCTCCCAATTCACTGGTGATGCTGAAGATGGTTGGTGGAGGTGTCTCTCTTCTCTGCCCCCTACTTGGTGACATTGTAGTTGATGGGGGTCAGAGGGGAGGGTGGAGAAGGCAGGAGGGGGGTGGTCATAGAGACACAGCTCCCCGCTCTTGGGGATAGATCAGGCCCGCTCAAATTGTGGGTGCATGGAATAAAGACACCCTGGAAGAAGCTGGTAGGATTGACTCTGGGTCAGGGACGATATTGGCTGATATTAGACATGTCTTTGGAAACTGAGGGATCCCTAAGAAAGTACTGAGATCTCAAGGAGAGGTGGGCAGGAGACTGAGACGTCATTTGGACCCTGGCAGGAGACAGGGAGCAGAAGGCTGGAGAGAGGGACTGGAGGCTCCTGGACATTGAAGGGGAGGGTTAAGGGAGGTGGGAAAAGGAAAGGAATGGGAAGGAGCTGAGAGGGCAGCAGGATTAAAGGTCATAGGCCATGGGGCCTCAGTGGGGGCTCTGAGCTCCTCTGGAGTTCCCTGAGTTACCCCAGTGACTACTGGTGTGAGTGTGCTGGAGGGGGGGAGAGGGGGAAATGGACACACAGACACAGGGTGACAATAAAATGTCTTTTTCTATTTTGGGGTTGCTGGGTTGATTTCCCCAGGATCAGCCTCATGCCCCTCCCCCAGCCCAAGCTGACGGCACTGTGGCTCTTTACCCAGAAACCAACATGGGACATGAACTAAATTCTGATTCGAGGGCCAAGCACATGCAGCAGAGGGGATGGCTTGGAGTCCCTCCCACTTCTCCAAGAGTGGCTGGGGACACTGGGAGACTTCCCCAAAGGAACGACCTGGAATCTCTGGCACCCAATTCGGTCACCCCTTCCTGAGCTCTCCCTCATCCTGCCCTGGCTCATCTCAAGGGAATACAGGGAAGTGTCCATTTAACCTGTCCCTTACTTACCCCTCTGCCCCTAGAGTCCACTGACCTGCTCACAGCTCTTCATGAAGCCTCACACCAGTCTCACTGCCTCCCATTAACTTCACTGCTCACTGATTCTCATTACATTACTACTCACTGCCCTTCACTACCTCCCATCACTTTGCATCTCCTTGCCCTTCACTCTCCTCTACTTTCCACTTCTCACAGATCACTGCTATCCAATGACCATCACTGACTGCCCTCCCCAACAGGAGTCTCGATTGGGGATGACGTCTGAATGTCTTCCCACCTCCCCAGATTCATCCATGCCTTCTCCGCCTTCCCTTCATCCCACAATATTCCCTGTAACTTCTTTTCCTGGAGTAACTTCAGCTTATTATGATGTAATATAAACTTGGGTTCAAACCCTACGACTGCTTGTGTGACCTTGGCCAAGTCACCTGCCCTCCTCGGGCCTTAGTTTTCCCATCTCCCTCTCTCTTGTGACGAGCTTATGATTCTATGAAAACGTCTTCCCTTCCCACCCCAGCCATACCTACACCTTATGCCATTGCTTCTAATTTTCCTCTCACAGCGGATGGGGACAGGTGTAACCCCCAACATAGCCACCAGGGAGCAGCATAGAACCCTGATTTGGAGGAGAGGGGTGAGGGGAGGGGGGAAGGGCACTTGTCACATAACAAAGGACTTGAGCATCTAGGGACCTAGATACTGGAGGATCCCCTCCCCCAGAGGCTAGATCAGATTTGGAAAGAGGGGACAGGGGCAGGAAAGAGGGTGTCATCAAATGAATAGGCTATTGTGCCATTTATAGCAGCCACTTATGGGATGTGTCCCCCACTCAAAGAGAGTCAGGTATCCCGCACTGAGGGATCAGACTTCTAGTCACAATTTCCTGGAGGTGTCTTTGGGCCTCAGGCCCCTGCAGCCTGTGTGGGAAGGAGCCTAGGGGGCTTCTGGTCTGGAAGGAGGCCAGCTTCTGTCCATGCTCCCAGCTCAGAATCTCATGTTCAATCTCAGGCAGCAGTGGGCAGGAAGCTGGCTCCCTCCTTTCCCTAGAACTCATGGGGGGGGGAATAGTGAGGGGAGTCTGGGTCTGGGGGCATTGAGGTCCCAACCACTGAGCCCCCCCAAAGATGTCTAACCCCCCAACTCGATCTCCCCAGCTGTTTGGGGGTGTGGGGAGAAGCCAATCGAGATGGTCCAGGGCTTCCTTCACCTTGGATCCTGAGATTCAGAGAGGCAGCCTCTTAGCACCAAGGTGGGGTTGGAGGCCAGGATGTCTGGCTTCCTCCTGGTCTCCACTTGGACTCAAAAAAGACCCCAGGCCAGGTCAAATCCACTGAGTCAACCTCCCTGCAGCTTCTGATGCAGGAGGGCGATGCCACATGTGTCGAGAAGAGGGAGGCGGTCCTGCCTTGTCCCAGATGTTTTCGTAGCTGAAGTCTCTCTGGCCACTGGGGAGCCCCGAGGACCGTCCCTGCTTGTGACCCTTCCCTCCAGGGGAGCTGCCACCTGCGAAGATGCAGAGATGTTAGCCAGGCCAGGAGCTGGGGCAGGGAGGGCTCCACCGGCCCCTTGCTTTTAGGAAGCTTGGGTCGGGGTATCAGGCTCCATCAAGGGGTTCCACAAGCATGGAGAACCCGATGTCAAGCTGGGCTCCCAGCCTTCGGGGCCCTCGAGGAGGGGGGGGGACAGAGTCCAGCTGGAACAGAGGTTCTCAAGACCTGAGGCAGCTGCACCAGGCTGGCACACACACCTGTCCATCACAGAGTGAGAGAGAGCTCAGGTGTGACTGGAGTACGGGAGGGGCAGGGAGAGGCATGGGGATGCCCGGCTCAGCATCGGATCCCTTGGGGGAAAGGTGCATGGGGTTAGCTGCTGAGCACCAAGATGGATAACTCACCTGCGAGTCGAAGCTGAGGTTCAGGGGAACCTTCCTTTGGTGGGGACACCTGGACCTGGGGAGACACCAAACCAGGAAACTGAGGGACTCCTGCATCTGAAGCCAGACCTCTGCTACTTACTACCTGGCTGGGAGGCCGCTAGGGGGCACCATACTACATAGAATGCTGGGCCTGCAGTCAGGAAGACCGAAGTTCAAATTCAGTCCTAGACACTTGAAGTCAATGTGACCCTGGGCAAGTCATTTAACTTGTTTACCTCAGTTTCCTCATCTGAACAGTGGGGATAATAACAGCACTGAGAGGTATGCCAGGGTTACTTGTGAGGAAAAAATGAGATAATACTTGTAAAAGGGCTTAAGCACAGAGCCTGTCCGAGAGTAGGTACTTAATAAATCCTAGCTGTTATTACTCGAATGACCTTGGGAAAAGTCACTTAGAGTAAGAGAGAGAGAGAGAGAGAGAGAGAGAGAGTGAGTGAGTGAGTGTGTGTGTGTGTGTTTGGAAACAGAAGATTCCCTTCAGTTCTGACATTCAACTTTGGTTCTAAGCTTTCTTCCGGTTCTGACATTCTGTGCTCTGTGTTCTTGTCTTCTCTGTCTGGGCCCTCCTGGCTCTCATAGTCTCTGTTCTAAGGGTCCTTCTACCTCTGACATTCCATCTTCTAAGGTCCTCCCTCACTTTCAGTTTGACAGTCCTACAAAAGGAGGCTCAGACCTGCCTGTCTCTCTTAATCTGAATCTCTCTATCACTCTCTCTCTCTCTTCATCTCTGTCTCTGCCTCTGGGCAGATTCTTCCCTCCATCCCATCCCCACCTTCAACCTTGCTCTCCGTCTGCGGCACCCCTCCACAGGCAGCGCCCCTCTCACCTGACGGGGTCGAGAAGGCTCTAGAGGACCAGCACCCCGCAACTTGAAGGAGCCTCGTTGTCTCTGAGACCCCCGGTGCTGCTGGGCTGGCTTTTTCTGAAGGGGGTGTGAGCTGGGGGATGGGCCAGGGACGGGGATGGAGACGGGGACGGTGGGAAAGGTGCTCAGTGGCTCTTGGACTGCACAACTCTTAGCTGCTGCCAGAAACTGTGAGGAAAACCAGCAGAGTGTCTCTCAGGTGCTGATGCTGGGTCAGAGAAGGCTGGGAGCCAGCGACACCCACTGTGTCCCTGGACATCTCCCTCTGGGCTCCCCGGAGCCAGCCTGGGCCAAGGCCTTGGGATGCGGGCACTGGCCAGAGCTGGCTCAAGTCAGATGAAAACTTCGGACATTGAGATCAGGTTCAACCAGAAGCCTCCCCAATTGCACCAAGACTGACCTCATCTAGGTCACTGACATCTGTGATCTTGTTGTGGGTGGTGGAGGTCGGGGTGTAGGGGTCAGCATACAGTGGGGACTGGGGTTTCTCTGGGGTATCAGCTGCTGCTTCCTCACTGCCTTCTAGACTCCTCCGGTTTAGCTGCAGGAGAAGCCAAGGTTGGGAAGGAGGTGACCACACTGGGTAGTGGCTAACTTGGGTCCTTTTCATTAGAAGTGACATCCAGGGGCAGCTAGCTGGTGCAGTGGATAGAGCACTGGCCCTGGAGTCAGGAGGACCTGAGTTCAAATCCGGCCTCAGACACTTGACGCTTACTAGCTGTGTGACCCTGGGCTAATCACTTAATCCTTATTGCCCCACCAAAAAAAAAAAAAAAAAAAAAAAAGGAAGTGATATCTACCTGCTTTGGGCTGGGGGGATCAAATGACAGCTATCTGAACTCCCCTCACCAGCTAGGACCACACATATGGGCCAGGTGCTGCTTTGGGGACTAGGGGAGAGAGACCCAAGGAGACAATGAGGGACAACTTAGGGAGAGTTTGATAGATACAGTGACAGAGGGAGGGACAGACTAGGAAGCAAGGGCAGGGAGTAAGGAAGAATTAAAATTGAGACGGGGCCAAGGATGGGGGCTGAGGGAGGCCCCTACATTGGTGAGGCCCAGGTCCAGATGCAGGGGAGCCCTGGGTGCTGGTTCCTCTCCTTTTGGCTGGCCCGTGCCTTTTCCCTTGGATGAGCGGCCACTGCCCCTGCGTCTCAGCTCTGCACGACGCCTTCCCAGGCTGGAGTTGCTGGGGGTGGCCTGGCCCTGGAGGGACAAAGTGGGACAGTGCTGGGTGTCCTCCAAACCACACTAGGGATGGATGGCCCTGGGCTCTGCAGCTCTAACCCCTGGGAGCCAAGGAACCAGGAGGACCCTGTTACCAAGGCCCTGCGGACTCCCAGTCTCCACCCAGGCTGGCAGTTGGGGCCATAGGGTGGAAGAGGGAAAAGAATTTGTTTAGGAGCATATGGGCAGCCCCAGCTCTTGCTCTTCTTCTAAGTGTCTCAGACAACCTTACCCCGTCTCAACCCCAACTGGACCCTTCCACTCGAACTCCCAAACCCTGAAAGCTGCTTGGGTGCCCAGGAACCCTCCACACCTCCCAGAATCCAAACAGCCACTGCAGTCTGTCTGCCCTATTAGATCCTGCCCTGGCCTGTGTCACTCACTTGGTCCCTCTGGGGGCTGCTGTCAGCTACCACAGGACAGCTGTTGGGCAGTATGGGGTGGTCAGGGAGGGAGCCGCTGGTGTGGGAGGAAGTGGCTGGGGGCCCTGTGGATGCCCAGGAGTTGGTCCGGCCATCAGATGTAAGGGATCCTCGTCCGCTGATGGAGAACTGAGCCAAGTAGTGTGGAGTTAGGTTGGTCCCATAGAGGACCTACTCCCACACACTCCAAACATCCCCAGCCAGGGCTGACACCACTACCCACTTCTGGCTAAAGTCGGAGCACAGTGTTGGGCATTGAGAATACAAAGACAAGACCAAAACTGGTTTTGCCCTCAAGGGGCGCACACTGAGTCAGACCCTCCAGCTTCCTTCCTGTTGGTGCCTCCCCAGCCCCTTACCTGTGTGGGAAGGGGTAGACGTGATCTCTGGCAGTTCTCAGATCCTGAGCGGTTAGAGGAGCCCCCTCTTGTGATGGAGACAGTCCGAAAACAAATCAGCCAGTCCTGGTAGTCCTCATAGTTGGCACAAAGCACTCGGATAGTATTGATGAGATGGCCTATGGGGATGAGATGCATGATGTGGGTTCCTCCTGGCTTCCCTACTACTGCTCTCTCCCTTGCTCCCTTCATGCCGAGGCCAGCCTGGGGAGAATTTCACTTCCTGGGCCCTCTGCAGAACCCTAACAATAGTTCTACAATCCCAGGATCCAATTTGCTTAGATTAAGAAGCCCCTCGATGTTGGGGTGGGGGAGGGGAGCCGCTGCCCCAAGAGTGATCTCTGAGCCCTTGATCCAAACCTGCCTTGAAAGGGTGATCCCAGGAATGACCTTTAATTTACTGACCCCACTCCATTTTAAGAGGGGAGTTCAGGATTATCTAGGCTGCCTCCCGAATCCAGGGCAAACGCATGAGACGTGGAGGCAGGTAGCAGCCAGAGAGGCCAGGTCCACCCCAACCAAGAATGTCACCCACCCAGCTGATCCCACTGAGATCCCTCCCTGCCCTGGCCCCAGCCTGCCTCCCCCCACCCCACAACCTTGCTCAAGGGTAGAGGAAGAGTGACTCAGTCTCCACTCATTATAACTATGGGACCAGAGGACAGGGGTAGGTTTAGAGTCAGAGGCAGCAGCTGGCATTGCATGGGGAAGGTGCCAGGGATAAGGCTCAGGTTGAAAGGAGGAAAGGAGCTGAGGGTCTCTCTGAGCCCTCAGCCCCACCCAGTGTCCAGGGAAGCTTCAGTTTACCCACCTTCTATCAGGAAGGACCGGATCTGCTTCTCACTCTCCTCAAAGTTGAGCTGGACAGCGTTGAGTGGAAGCTCCCCCTTAGGGAAGAAGACAAGGAGCATCATTAGGTCTAATGAGTAGGGGGTAAGAGGGCTATTGCTGTTTCCCTGTCTCCCCCCAACCCGTAACCCATTTTCCTGATCCTGACTGGGGAGCAGCAGGTGTGCAGATGTGAAGAGAACGCTGACTCACGTGAGGTCAATGGTCATTATTCTATTATAACTTCCGTTTATTATCAGTTCTGGACTTGGGAGTCATAACGATGAGTTCAAATCAGCACTTACTAGCCCTGGAATCCTACTGAGCATGTCAGTTAACTTCACCTGGACTTCCTCAATTGTAAAATGAAGACGATAGCATCTACCTCAGAAGGGCTGTTCTAAGGAGCCAACATTTGTAGCATGCTTTGCAAAGCCAAGGACTGTATAAATGCCGGTCATTATTGTCAGAGGGGCACGGAATGGAATGCGGAGGCAGAAATCAATAAGGGATCATTTCACACCCAGCCTCACACCCTGGACAGCTTTGTGTCGCTGGGACACGTCACCCATAGCTTCCAGAAGCCTCAGTTCCCTCATCTGTAAGATGGCTGTAATAACATCTGTCTCCCAGGGTTTTTGTGAGGATAACCAGAGATAATATTTGGTTTTGTTTTGGTTTTTTTTGGTGAGGCAATTGGGGTTAAGTGACTTGCCCAGGGTCACACAGCTAGCAAGTGTTAGTGTCTGAGGCCGGATTTGAACCCAGGTCCTCCTGACTCCAGGGCCAGTGCTCCATCCACTGCACCACCTAGCTGCCCCTCAGAGATAATATTTGCGAAGAAGTGATTTGCAAACCTTAATGCATCATGTAAACCCTAATTTATTGAGAATCATTTTATGGGAAGCCAGTTCAGCTCTGGAGAAAATTTCCACTCACAGTGATCACTGACCCAGCCCATGGATTAAAATATCCATGAGGGAGGGGCAGCTAGGTGGCACAGTGGATAGAGCACTGGCCCTGGATTCAGGAGGACCTGAGTTCAAACCCGGCCTCACTTTACACTTACTAGCTGTGTGACCCTGGGCAAAGTCACTTAACCCCAATTGCCTCACCAAAAAAACCCAAAACTATATATCCATGAGGGTCCTTGTGTCTATCCCTCAGTGGCTGGGCAGGCCTTACTTGCCCTTGACTACCCAAGAGAGAAGAATCCTTTGACATTGCCTTCTCTCAATATCTCCTGGACAGGAAGTCCTTCTGGGGTATCTAAACTAATCCTTCATGCTATAGGTTAATCCTTTCTTTGTTGTCTTCCTTAACATCGGGAGGAAGGGAGGGAGAGAGGGAAATGATTCACCAGAAAAACAGTGACCCTTTCCAGGAGAGGGAGGTGACGCAGGACCTCGGTTCAGGGTCGGGTCATATCTGGCCCTAACACACTCCACCCCCAGGGACTCCAGGGGAGTAGAGGCCCCTCCACAGAAGCCTGGGCCCAGGGAAGGCAGACAAACAGGAGGCCTGGAGGGAACCTCCCTTACCTAGACCAGTCTTGAAATTCTGGTTTTCAACTTGAATCACTCCCTCTGGCCCCACCCACCCACCTGATTCTGGAGGGGAGGGCAGTGGGACAGGCAGGAGACCCAGACGAGGGGGTGTAGTCTGAGAAGACTATGGGTAGATAGTGGGTAAACCTTTTGGAGTCTCAGTTTCCTCATCTATAAAATGGGGCCAATAGCTGCAGTCCCACCTCACTGGATTGGACATAAAATGTTTTGTACCCTTAAAAGCTCATAGAAATGTCATTTAGTGTTACTTTAAGGGGCACAGCCTAGGAGAAGCAGTCGTAATACCCAGGGGCATCTGAGCACTATGGGTGGGGTGGGGTGGGAGTTCGACCTACCTTGAAGTTCAGTCCATCAGAATCCTCTGACAGGATGACCAGTGTAGATGGGTAGAGAACTAGAATCCGGTCATGCTGCTCCTGAGGGGTCAGAGAAGGTTAGAAGGTGATTGGGGGGTCATAGATGACCTCAACTAGCTCAGAGTTCATTGTAAGTACATGGGCAGGGAGGGGGTCAGCGTCCTCCTTACTCCTCCTGCCCTTCCCATCCCACCCAGACCTTCTCTCCTCTGTCCCTCTCCCCCTCTCCCCATTCCAGCTTTTCCTACCTTTCTTTCTCCCTCCTTCCCTGTCAACTTCACCCCCCCCACCCTCCCACCCCCCCCCCACACCTGCCCTCATTCCTACCTGGGAGGGAAGATGCTGCATTTTCACCCGGGAGGCACAGACCACATCTCCCAGAGACTCTCGATTGGTTCCTTCCCAGTGATGAACTGGGTAGTGCTGGAGGGCCCATGGGAGAGGGCAGAGTTGATTCTCCCCTAGAGGACCCTTAGCGATAGAGATGGGAAGAGTCAGTTCTGGAACTCACACTTGAAGCTACCAGCCAAGCACAGAACTAGAGAGTGGAAAGGAACCTCCCTGGCCTCCACACATCTCATACACCAAAGGAATCTTCACTATAATATATCCCCAAAGTAGTCATTCATCCTTTGCTTGAAGACCTCCAAGAACAGGGATCTTACTCCGTCTCTAGGTAGGCATTCATCGTGAGGAAGTTTTTCCTGACATCAAGCCTAGGATTGCCTTTAAATTTTTTTTAGACATTTCACTTTTTTTTTTTTTTTGCAGAGCAATGAGGGTTAAGTGACTTGCCCAGGGTCACACAGCTAGTAAGTGTCAAGTGTCTGAGGCCAGATTTAAACTCAGGTCCTCCTGAATCAAGGGCCGGTGCTTTATCCACTGTGCCACCTAGCTGCCCCAGACATTTAACATTTTAACATTTTTGAGAGTCAAATTATATCTATCCCCCCCCTCCTTTCCTGAGGCAGCAAGCAATCAGATATAGGTTATACATGTGCAATTATGTAAAATGTTTCCATATTAGTAATTTTGTACAAGACTTGAATAAAAGAAAAAAAGTAAAAAATAGCATGCTTCAGTTTGTCTTCAACCAATATCAGTTCTTTCTCTGAAGGTGGATAGTATGTTTCATCATTAGTCCTTTGAAATTGTCTTGGATCGTTGATAGCTAAGTCATTCACAGTTGATCATTGTTACAATATTTTTTTGTTTTGTTTTGTTTTGTGAGGCAATTGGGGTTAAGTGACTTGCCCAGGGTCACACAGCTAGTAAGTGTCAAGTGTCTGAGGCCGGGTTTGAACTCAGGTCCTCCTGACTCCAGGGCCAGTGCTCTATCCACTGTACCACCTAGCTGCCCTCATTGTTACAATATTGCTGTTATTGTGTACAATGTTCTCCTGTTTCTGTTCCCTTCAGTCAGCATCAGTTCATGTAAGTCTTTCCAGGATTTTCTGAAATCATCTTGCTTGTCATTTCTCATAGTACAATAATATTCCATTATAAGAATTTACCACAACTTGTTAAGCCATTTCCCAATTGATGAGCATCTCTTTGATTTCCAAATCTTACCTACTACAAAAAGGGCTGCTAGAAATATTTTTGTACAAATAGACCCTTTTCCCTTTTTGGGGAAGATGTCTTTGGGATCTAGATCTAGCAATGGTATTGCTAAATCAAAGGGTATGAAGTTTTATAGCCCTTTGGGCACAATCTAAGATTGCCTTTTTACAACTTCCACCTATTGCTCCTGACTCAACCCTCTGGGCCCAGGAGAAAAAGGCCTAACAATCCTCGACTTCAACACAGCTGTTATGACTCACTGAATTTTCTCTTCTTTTGGCTAAGGGTGCCCACTTCCTTCATATGATTCTCAGATGACTCAGATCAAAGACCCTTCAGCCGTCTGGTCCAACTTCTCTGGACATTCCCTAGCTTAATCTATGATACCTGGAAATGTACACAGTGCCCCAGATAAAGTCAGATGAGGGCAGAGTACAGCACAACTATCACCTTCCGATTCCTGGAAGCTTCACCACTTCTTAGCTCAGGCTAAGAGCTAGAGGAAGGGAGGGGAGGAATACTACCTTTGGTCACTCACCTGGAATGGGAGAGATGGGCATTGGGGTCCCCTTGCAAGGTCCATCTGCTTCTCCAGGTGATAAAGCCAGCGTCGGAGCTCAGCCTCGCTGGGACAGAATACCAGAAGAGGAGATGGCAGGGGTCCTTGGGAGATGGGGGGAGCGGGGATGGAAGGGGAGGTCACTGGTCAGCCTGGGGTCAGCCAACCTCCCCATAGCCCCTTATCCCCTTCCCTGGCCCACCGCCTCCCTCCCATCCTTTTTCTCTCCCAACCAGCTGCCCAACCCTCATCCTGTTCTTAGACCTGCCCCACCCAGCTGCTGCTCATTTCCTGCCTGCCTGGAAGAGGGAGCTTCAGTCACCAGCCTGAGGGCCCAGGAGAAGGCACAAAGGGTATGCTCCTGGCTAGCTCCACAGGAAGCCTCAACTCCCCTGAGCTTCTCTGGTAGGGGGGACCAAGAGAACCTTAAAAGAGCTTCCTGCCAGTCAGGACCATGGCCAGCCCCTCCAGGAACAATAATGGTTCACTGAGTGACCCCAGTTATCATCTGGTAAACTGGATAGACTTCATCAGTGTCCCTACCCAGTAACATGGCTCAGTGACTTTGGTCACTATGGGTCAGTGAGGGGGGATGTTAGTACTTAAGCCAGTGTCTTAGGCTGCACCTCCTCATTCCGAGGCAGTAACTCGTGTTCAGCACCGTGGCCAGCGCCCCCCACCTTCCACCCCAGTCAATAACTAATCTGTGCCTTCTGAGTATCCAAATCAAGCGTCCTTGGTCAGCATATCCCAGGTAGTTTCTCTATTAAATACTGAGGTCAGCACCAGCCAGTCAGAACCTTCCATCGTGTCTCTCCCTAACACCTGCTAGTGGCCAGGTCAGCACCTTGGTCAGTCTCCTATGCACACACCCTCTCACCAGTACATCCTAGTGAGGTGCTCTGATTCAGCAGCCGGACCACTTCCCTTATCAGTTACATCTTGGTCATGTTCCTCCTCAAGCCCCAGGTCACTGCCCTGCCCAGCAACCTCAGTGAGAATGGTCCAGTCAGTGTTTCCATTCAATACCCTGGTCAGTAGTCCCAGGTATCTATGATCCTAGACTGCATCCAAATCATTGTCTTTAGTCAAGGTCAGTCATTGGCCAGGTCACCACCCCCAGTGGTGGGTGTCCCAGTTCAGCTCCAGATCAGTGCTCTCTCCCCTGGGTAGCACTAAGCTCTCTGTGGCCCAGGAGGGCAGGCCTAGGCCAAGGGGAAGGTGGTAGGTTAGTGATGAGATGGCATAGTGATCACTACCAGTGGTTTCAGATAAATAACCCCCAAATTGCTCTCACCTCCTATAATTTCAAAGGCGTGTCCTCCCTTACCTGTGATCTGGAAGGCGTGTTCCCCTTCTATGTCTAGCCTAGAGATGCTCACCTCAGTCAGTGGCAGCAGCCCCTGGAGGAGTCCAGATTGGATTAGGAGAGAGGAACTAAGGGTCCTGGCGACCAAGGGAGGGAATAGAGGAATGGAACCTGACCCTCCCCTTCCCCCTTCTCTTCCTGCAGGGCTTTGGGGGGGCATGGGGAGACCACGGGAGGGCACAGGAGGGAGAGACACAGAGAGAGGACAGAGAGGAGAGAGAAAGAAAGAGAGAGAGAGAGAGAGAGAGAGAGAGAGAGAGAGAGAGAGAGAGAGAGAGAGAGAGAGAGAGAGAGATGGATGGAGAGGGAAGGAGAAGAGACAGACAGAGTGAATCTTGGCAGCCTTGGGAAGGGGGTGAAGTCAGGGCCAAGGAAAAGTCTCTTCTTCCCTATTTATCTCCTAGGTGAAATTAGCAATCAGTGTGACCAGGTACAGGGTTAATTCAATTCCACAAAGGGAGCTTTGTGAGTGAGACAAAGATGGATTAAGGCTAAGCAAGGCCCTGCTCCCTTGGAGTCAGAGCCAGCCTGGGAAGTTGGGAAGTTGCCTCCTCAAGATTTCAATGAATGCCAGGAGGGGCAGCTAGATGGCACAGTGGATGGAGCACCGGCCCTGGATTCAGGAGTACCTGAGTTCAAATCTGGCCTCAGACACTTAACACTTACTAGCTGTGTGACCCTGGGCAAGTCACTTAACCCCAATTGCCCCGCAAAAAAAAAATGAATGCCAGGAGCAGCTTGGAATAGCGTTGGCATCAGCAGGGACAGTCCCGACCAATGATGAAGGTGGGAAATTGAGGCATTCTGCACCAACTGTATGGGTAGGGGCTAAAAGGCTAGAATGTAAACTCTTTTTTTTTGGGGGGGGTGAGGCGATTGGGGTTAAGTGACTTGCCCAGGGTCACACAGCTAGTAAATCTCAAGTGTCTGAGGTCGAATTTGAACTCAGGTCCTCCTGACTCCAGGGCCAGTGCTCTATCCATTATGCCACCTAGCCCTTTTTTTTTTTTTAAAGAATGTAAACTCTTTTTTTTTTTTTAAAGACATTCTTCATCCATTTGATATTTATTTTTGGGTGGGGCAATGAGGGTTAAGTGACTTGCCCAGGGTCACACAGCTAGTAAGTGTCAAGTGTCTGAGACCAGATTTGAACTCAGGTCCTCCTGAATCCAGGGCTGGTGCTTTATCCACTTCACCACCTAGCTGCCCCCCAGAATGTAAACTCTTTAAGGGGCAACTAGGTGGCACCATAGTGCATAGGGTACTGGGTTAGGAGTCAGGAAGGCCTGAATTCAAATTCAGTTTCAGGTACTTACTAGTTGTATGACCCTGGGCAAATTACTTAACCCCATTTGCCTCAGTTTCCTGGTCTATAAAAATGAGCTAGGGAAGGAAATGGCAAACCACTCCAGTATCTCTGCCAAGAAAACCCCAAATGGGGTCAACAGACAGTCAGACAGGACTGAAAAATGACTGAACAACATCAGGAAGCACGAAGCCTCCCACACAGTTGGTGCTTAATAAGTTGCTTGTTGATCTGGGAGGCAACGGAATTAGCCCTGGCTCTGGCTGGAGTCAGAAGATCTAGCTTTAAATTTTACCATCCAACATTCTAACCCTGTATAAACTTGGGCAGCCTTTTCTACTTCCCCTAGGCCTCAGTTTCCTGGTCTGTAAAATGGAGGAGGTATGCCAGATGGCTTCTGGGGCTCCCTTCGAGCTCTAGATCTGGCTGGGAAGGTCTCTCTGGGGCAATGTCTCATGCCTTTACCCTTGCCTCACAGAGGACCCACCCCTGTGGAAAAGGCATGGTTCCCAGAGTCATGCAGGCCTGGCCTGGCATTGTCAGGGGAGCCTGTCCCATGGGCCCCTTTTGCCCTGAGCCCTGAGATGCTGAGCTGGCTGGCTCTTAGGGGTGGAGGTCCCAGGTTGGGTGTTGCCTCCTCCCACCTCTTTGTTCAATTGCTACTTACCTGGTAGGTGAAGCCGCTGGAGCCATGAGCCTGGAAGTACAAGCAGGAGGGAAACAGCTCCAGGTAACAATCATTGATGTCCTGTGGGGAAGGGGGAAGGCCCCGTTTGTCCAGGGAACTGAGAAGGGTCAGAAGGGATGGGCTAGGGGGTGGAGGGCGGCATCTGTTGGCTAAGAATGTCTTTCCTAACCCAGTCACTGGGTGTGAAATCTTCACCCAGGACCTGGCCGGAGCTCTCCAAGATTCCCATCTCTGCCTGGCCATGAAACTGATGCTTTGGCTTCCAATGAAATCATTGGGGAGCCCTCTCCTTCTCCCTGACTCTCTTGGGAATGGAGGCTATCACCACCATGGGATGGGTTTTCTCACACCTAAGCCTGGGACACCCCCTATGCCACCCAGACTCTGGGACTCACCGGGCAGTGCTGGAACTTAAACTTGACCTTGGCGTAGTGAACAATCTTCCCGAGGTTCCTCACCGGCATTTTCCGCCGGCCCTTCTTGAACATACTGAATAAGGGTTGGTCTGCATTTTCCTTGTGACTTTCTGGGCCCGGAATGTCCTGGAAGAGGATATAACCTGGGAGCTTAGGCCTGGGGGGGAGGAGGAGGAGCCAGAAGAGGGGACCCCTCCTCCTCCCATGGAGTTGGTTTGGGGGACACAGCCAGTCCAAAATGACAAGAAAATATACCCAACGTGGCCAAGGGCATGGCAGGGAGTGAAGGGGTCCCAGCCCCAGCTCCAAGGCTGAGGCCTCTCTAATCTGGGGCCCAGAGGCCCAATCTAGCAAACTGCTCCCCCAACTCCTCTCTACCCCGCACAAACACAGGCGTATACAGTCACAGCTACATATCTACATGGGAGGAAGGCAAAGAACTATCATTTATTAAATGCCTACTGTGGGCTAGGCACTGTGCTAAACTCTTTACAAATATTACCTCATTCGATCGCCTTGAGACATGGGCAGACACAAAGACAGTTATTGATCTCTGTAACTATTCAGACCACGGGATCAAAGTTAGAAGGAATCCTCCAACTGTCTTGTGCTTTTTTTTTCCAGGCTAGGACACTGAGGCCCGATAAAGGGATAAGCTCTCAGACGGGCAGCTAGGTGACATACCCGGCCCTGGATTCAGGAGGACCTGAGTTCAAATCTGGCTTCAGACACTTGACATTTACTAGCTATGTGACCCTCGGCAAGTCACTTAACCCTCATTGCCCCACAAAAAACAAAAACAAAAGGTCTCAGAGGGAGTAAAAGCCAGAATTTAACCCTGACTCCATACCCAGAGCTCTCCCCACATTGTATCGCCAAATCTCTGTACATAGTCATGCTGCATATCCACAGACCTATGCACAGATAGATTCACACAGAATTCTGCCTCTGTTATTACTTGCTGCATGACCTTGGGTAAATCACTTCCTCTCCAGAAGTGGGTCTCAATTTCCTCATTTGTAAAAATGGAGTGAAATAGACTAGAAGGTGGTCCCTCCCAGCTCCAAGACGGTGAGCCTAGGAACGTTCCGAGGTGTAGACACAAATCTATAGATGGAAGTCACAGATAGACACACATATATGGGATAATACAGGCACAGCCACATGTAGGAATCAGGCCTGGGGAAAGATCAACGTCGGAAAAAGTGGTATGAGGCTGGGGTTTGGGACATGGGGGTCCGGGGCCCTCTCAGTATCAACTCCATGCATTGGGTGAGGTAGCCAAGTGAGGCATGTTGCAACCCAGGGCACTGGCTTTGGGCCTGACGCTTTGCCTGCTGCCAGGGCCGCCCCCTTTGCTTGGGCAATCCCAGGGAATGTGGAAGGGTAGACAGACACAAGGGCTGGCTTCTCTGGCCCTCCCATCCTTGGGTGGGGCCTCCCACTCCCCGTGGGAACTGGCTCCGAGCCCTGGGGACCTGCATGAAAGTAGGCCACAGACTCATCCATGCAAGCTGCCCATGGACCCCAGATGCTTAAATGGAATGTGGCCGTGGTAGCACCCAGAAGCAGAGATGACTTGGGGAATGTGGCCACCCAGCTGGCCCTCCACTCCTTTCCCAGGGAGGAGGGCTGTTGGAGAATCAGATGCGGCGGCTTAGTCACTTCTCAGGCCACGGCCACATTCCCCTATCACAGCTGGCTGCTGCAGGGTTACCTGGGCCTTCCAATCCAGTTCTTCCCCCAAGTGGCTGGCTCTCCCAGTCCCGCCCCCACAGTCTGTGCAGATGGACACACATCCGGGGCTGGACCCAGGAGTCCTGGCTTCCAACCTGAGAGGGTGACCTTAATGCCCAGTAATGTCCCCTTTCTGTTTCTGCAGTATTAGCACCCCCTGCTTCAGTGACTATCTGGTGACATGGGGCTATTAATAGAAAGGATGGGGGTGGCCTGAGGCTTCACTGGCCACTAGGCCAGGCCAGGCCGCAGGGGAACACAGAGGCAGGACAGCCCCCCACCCAGGGCTGCTCCCCACCCCACTCAAATGTTTCTAGGTAGAAGGTGCCCAGGCCCCGAAGGGCCCCTGTGTTTGGGGGGAGTGCACTTGTTCCTACTTCTCTCCTTGTAGGTGTGTGTGTGTGTGTGTGTGTGTGTGTGTGTGTGTGTGTGTGAGAGAGAGAGAGAGAGAGAGAGAGAGAGAGAGAGAGAAAGAGAGAGAGAGAGAGAGAGAGAGAGAGAGAGAGAGAGAAAGAGAGAGAGAAGGGGGTGGGGCTGGGAGAGAGAGAAGAGGCAAGAATCAGCCCCTCCCTTGTAAGATCCCAGAAAGGAAAGGGGGGTGACCAGGGGCTCAGGCCACAAGTGGCTTCCTGACAGACAAATTTGGTCTCTGCAGACCTGGAATGCAGGAAGTCCCCAGGCCCACAGACTGAACTGGGCAGGGTCCTGAGTGAGGCAGGAAAACCTAGCCAATGGGCTTCAACTGCAGCAAAAGGGACCCAAGTTAGATCTGAGGAGGTTCACTTAAGGAGTGCTGGGAGCATCTTTAATAAAAGGGAAGGCTGCCCAACCAGGGAGGGAGAGGGATTGATTGATTCCCCTGCCTCTCCCCAGGTCCCTTTGAGCCACAAGGAGTGGGCACCATATAGTAGAAAGCCTAGAGACTGGGAGACAAGAGACCTGGGTCCTAGCCCTGACTACTTCTTGTGGGACCCATCTCAGGGACCAAGTTTTCTGCTCTGTCCATTGGGAGGGGCCTGGTTTTTGTTCAAAGGAGGTTTTAGACTTTGAGCTTCCCGACTTTCATGGGATAATCAATAGCCTCCATTAGGGTCTCCTTCAGGATTCTAGAGTTACAGCTGGAAGAGACCTCAGAGGCCTCATTGTGCAGGTGAGGAAACTGAGGCTCAGGACCCCAAGAGCAATGGATTTGGAGTCAGTTCCTGTGGGATCTTGGGCAAGTCACCTCCCAGGACCTCTGGGATCCAGTGCAGAGCTATGCACAAAGCTCTCTCAGGGACTGCTACCTAATTCTCATCCCGGCTGGCCCGGGGGGGGGGGGGGGGGGGGGGGGGGTGCTCGAGGCCTGAACCTGGGGCTGAAAGCCTGCCTTGGAAACCTTAGAACTCTGGTTTCCCAGCCCACCCCCACCCCTCACGTGCCTCCCCAAGTCAATTATACTCAGGTGTAAGCTCACGCAGAGACGAATGCTGCAGGGGCTTTCCCTGCAGTTTCGGGTGGGGGAGGTAGCCAGGAAGCCTTCCTGGAGGAGTTTGCCTGGAGTCAGGGCTGGGATGGAGGCCCCTCCCCTTTCTCCCTCTCCCCCCCACCCGCCTCTTCCTCTCCCTCCGCGCTCACTGACTCAGTCCCTGACTCTCGGCTAGTTTCGCTGTCTGCGGAGACTTTCGGGCCAGCTAGGAGGTGAGGTGCCCGAGGGTGGGGCCCAAGCTTCTCCGGATCGCTGGCGAGCGTGGCCTGACTGGGGGGTGGGTGGGAGGGGAGAGAGAGAGGAGACACGGAGCAGCTCGGACCCAGGACATCTCGGGGCGCGGACCCCGGGCGCGGGCGCACACGTACATATCCACACAAGTTCCTGGCCTCCCTCCCCGCCGGCTCTCACCGTCCCCGGGATGTAATAAAGAATCTTGTCGGTTGGCTTGGTGTCCCCATCTTGGCTGCTCTCGCTTCCAAACAGTCCCCCTCGCCGCCTTATGCTGTCCTCTCTGTGGGGGGAGAGGAGGAGAGGCTCAGAGAATAGTCTCTTTCCCTTCACTTCTGCTCCACCCCGCCCCCTGCCCCCAGCCCTGAACCCCTAACTCCTGGAGCCGGACAGCCAGGCAATAATGGAGTCCCTAGTCTGGCTGGAAGATGGCTGTGGGGGCCGTGGGGTAAGGATGGAAGGAAGCCCAGACTGGACAGGGGAACTCCCAGACAGCGTCCAGAGATAGAGAGGGAGAGAGCCACCACGGACCTAGCTCTCCCCACCCCCATCCTCCTTGCGGGAGCCGGTGATTCAAGGTTGCTCTGCCTAGACTAGGCAGCTGGGGAGGGTTCCCCGCTCCATGCAGGCTGGGGAGCCCACAGTCTGTGCCCCAAGTGCCTAGAAGCCCCTTCCCCCTGGCCTCATCCTAAATCCTAAACCCCTAGTCTAATCCCAGCCTGCCCCTGCCCCGATCCAGCAAAGTTCTCTCAGTTCCCAAGAACAGCCTGACCCGTCCCGGACCGGGACCGGAACCGGGACCGGCACCTGGACCGGGACTGTGATGGTGACCCCAGCCCTGCCAGGACCCCCAGCCTTACTTTTTTCCTTTCAGCGAGGATTTCCGGGAGAAGGAGGCTCGGAATCGGGCGGGAGCCTGGGGGACACAGTTGGCATTGCCCATGGCGAAGGGGGTTTGAGAAGAGTTGGGGGGGTGTTAAGGTCTCAGGCGAGGCACTGAGCTTCCCAGGGAGATCCTGCCCGGCACCCTTGGGTGCAGCTGGCCGGGCGGCTCGTCAGAGCTGGAGCTAGAGCCGGCTGAATCCAAGCTGGGTCGGAGTGGCCCGCCTTCCAGCTGTGGGAGTGATCTTAGAGCTCCGCCCCGCTCCTCCCTTGGGATTCAGACTCCGGGCAGCCTTCCAGCGAGAGGTATCCCAGGAAGCAGGCTACAGCTGAGGTCAGAGGTCACCTTAGCCCACAGACCGGCTTCCTCTCAAGGCTACCTGGGGTGTCGTGGCCCGTCTTAGGGCCAGGGGCAGGAGATGACTGGCCATGGGCCATCAGGGACCCCCATCACCCCACTGGGAAGTGGGTCAGAGCATCCATCTCCTTCTCTGCCTTCCACTGGGGGGGGGGGGACGACGACGACGACACATCAGTGGCCACAACAGCTGGCTTTTTATGTCCCTGAGGTCAGGTCACCTTTCTCCCCCCAAAAGGTGCTGCTGGGGTGGGGGGCATATGGGGCTCACTCCCCAGCCTGGCATTGAGGCTGGGGGGTGGGCAGGGCAGCCTGTCTAAACCCAGCCCTTCCTTAACACCCCTCCACTTCCTGTTTCCACCTCAGATTCCTCAGTCTCTGAGTCATGGATGACTGGTGAGATGGAGGGGGCTCCAGGCTGAAGGTCCCCTCCCCCATGTCCTCCATGTCCCCCAGTCAGACGCACACTTTCCCCACCCCCATCCACATTCCCTACTGGGGAGGCACACAGGACCTCAGTAAAGCCCAACAGCGCCCAGGGATCTTCTTGGAGAAATGAGGAAGAGGCCAGTCTTAGGCTGTGTACAAGAACTTTTTTATTGGTCAGATAGGTTCATATTGCTGTGTGTTGATGTGCATGAAGGCATGTATGTTGGTGGCTACGTCCACATGTGTATGCCTGCCTATGCACGGGTATCTGTGTGCGTGTGTCCAGCTCAGTGCATAATTCAAGGAAACAGACGACTCTTCACAGAAACAAGACAGAGGAATGAATCGTCCAGGGTTCACCAGCACAGCCCCCTTGCCAGGCCCATGCCAGGAGAGCCTTTGGACCCACCAAGCATCTCTCCCTCAGTCAGTTCGACTGCCCTCCAGGGTCTCTGTTGAAAAAGCCTGCCGGCTTTCCCCCTGTGTTGGCCAAGTCGGCCTTACCTTTATCGTATGTCAGACGACTGAGAGTCTTTCCCGCATCGTGCCCGTCCTTCCTTAGACATTTCTATCAAGTCAAGTGGGTCTGGGTCTCTCCTTCAGAGTCTGTCAGTCCTGGTAGGGCTCAGTCTGTCCTTGGTTCTCTCTATTAATCTCCATCCTCAGGAATTCATGGGGGGGCACTAGGCCTGGGGCTTGGTTCCCAAAGGAAACTCGACTTTCACAAATGCCCCAGAGAGAACAAGAATATAAAAGTGGGGTGGGAGGTGGCCGTGGGATGTTTCATAAATAATAATAAATACATAAATAGACAAACATAGGCAGACGCAGACAGTGCTCTGGGCCTCAGGGCCATGTGCTGGGTGAAGGGAGACCAAGGCCCCAGGCCTCAGAGCAGGGTGGGGAGGAAGGGGAGAGCCAGGGCCCTGAGTCTCTGTAGCTCAGAGACCTCCATGGCAGGAGTTGCCCCCTCCTCCTCCCTTCCTGGGATGGGGGGAGCATTAAGGCATCTGCAAGAGGCCCAGCGGGGAGGGCAGCCATCCCTGCCCAAGGCCTCCGTGCCCTGGGGATGGAGGTGTCGGTCTCTTGCTGGGGGTCTCCGCTTCTCCCATCCAGGGCCCCATCACTGTCCGGCTGTCTAGAGCTCGGGGCCTGCTCCTGGTCTCCCTGAGGGTCAGAGACTGGTGGAGGACACCGAGAGTGTAGGCGAGGAGGGGGGTGGGAAGTTGAGCAGCTCAAGGACAGCCACCCCCACGCTGCTCCGACGGGTGAACATGCAGGAGGCCGCTACCCACTTGTTGGTACGCGGGTTATACTTTTCAATGGAGTTCAGGCTAGAGCTCCCGTCATTGCCACCGACTGCATACAGCCACCCATCCATGGCCACAAGGTCGTGGGTACTCCTGGGGGAGGGAGGTGGAGGGTGTGAGGGGAGAGAGAGGCTCTTTTGTGGAACATGTTAGAATGAAACAAGGCTTCCTCCTGCTTTCAAAGTGACACTACATTTGGGGAAATTGAGGCACAAGCTCAGCAGGTTGGAGAGAAGAATCAGAGTCAGGAGTCTTAGCTGCCTGATAGAGGCTCTGGGGGGAAAGGATGGGGTCCCTGACCTGAGGAGTGGGCTGGGTCAGGGTCAGGGTCAAGGGAAGCTCCAAGCTGCAGGCTGCCCCATGGGCACAGGTGGCTGCCACCAGTTGGCTGAGGGTACGGGCTGGGGGAAAAGGCCCAGGAGCCCCAGGAAGGTACCTGCGGATGTTCATGGGCGCCACGCTCTCCCACGCATTGGCCTTGGGGCTGTATCTCTCCACTGAGTTGAGGCAGCTGGTGCCATCATTGCCCCCAGCCACATAGAGAGCACCCTCCAACACCGCCACCCCTGCCGAGCTGCGTCTGCTCAGCATGGTGGCGATTGGCGTCCACGTGTTCACCTGGGGCAGAGAGGCTGGGGGCATGTGGGGCATCGGACACCCCCCAGCAGAAGGGGCTAACGATAAGGAGAGGGGAGTGATGGGGAGGGGGGGCATCGGACACCCCCCAGCAGAAGGGGCTAATGATAAGGAGAGGGGGAGGGATGGGGAGGGGGAACCCAAGCTAAGGGAGGGGGCCAGAGCAGGACTATATGGTTAGAAGTAGGAAGGTTAATTCCCCCATGGATGGATGAAGGGAGGTGCCAAGGCCTGGCGATGGCTACCTAGAGATGGGGAGGGGGGCAATGGTCCTTGGGGAGGAGGAGGAGCAATACCTGTGGCTCATATTTCTCCACAGTAGCCAGGTGGGAGGAGCTGTCGTAGCCGCCCACAGCATAGAGATTCCCATCTGTGGGACACGGTCACTTAGGCATGGCGTACACTGGGGGCTGCTGGGTGAGTCCCGGGGAAGGACAGAAGGCATCTGGGATCTTGGGTCAATTAGAAGGAAGGAGGCAACACAAGGGAAGAAGATGGGGTTGGGGGCTCTGGGCTACCCACCGAGCGTGGCCACACGGACGTATCTCCTCCTCGTGCTCATGGCTGCTATGGAGGTCCAGGTGCCCGTCAAAGGATCATACCGCTCAGCGCTGTAGGCACAGGGTGAGGGGGGGGTCAATGACAAGGAAGAGGAGGGGTTTCAGGAGCAGCCCCATATCTCCTCCCCTTGCCACTGCACATGCCCTGCCCCCACCTCGGGATGAGATTTTCCTGGTATGCCATTATTTGCTATTCATATGACTGACTGAACTACTTTTAAGATTTTGCTTAAAGAAACCTGAGTGTGTTTAAAAATGCCCTGACAGGGGCAGGGGGGGGGGGCAGTGGATAAAGCACCGGCCCTGGATTCAGGAGGACCTGAGTTAAAATCCGGCCTCAGACACTTTACTAGCTGTGTGACCCTGGGCAAGTCACTTAACCCCAATTGTCTTACAAAAAAAAAAAAAAAGAAAAAGAAAGAAAAATGCCCTGACCCTGTGAGATCAGAAGATGTGGAACTGGGAGAGACCTTGAGGATCATCTTATCCAACTCTCTCATTTTACGGATGAGGAAACTGAGGCCCAGAGAGGAAAGCTGGCTTGCCCAAGGCCACATAGGTTAGAATAGCCAGGGATGGAAGCCAGCAAACAGCCTTTTTACTTTGCAACCCTGAAGGACCCAAACCTGACCGGAGTTTCAAAGCAATTTGAAAAAAGGACCCCTTGCTTAAAGTACGACCCTTCATCAACTTAAATGGCAAAACAAACAGAAATCCCCCCCCAAAGGATAAAATCCAAATGTTGGTGGGCCTGTGGGGAAACGTACTCCACCACATTGCTGGTGGTACAGCAGGTTGGTGTCAATAGTTTGGACAGCAAGGTGACACTCTGTAATGACTCACAGAACTGATCTTTTAACCCAGTGGCTCCATTGCTAGGGCTTTAGCCTAAAAACATTATACAAAGAAAAAAGGGGGCCTGTGTGTTTAAAAAAAAGTCTTCCTAATTACTCTCATTATAATTGCAAAATAAATAAATGGGAACAACCTATGTGTGCAACAACTGGGGAATGGCTAAAGACATTATGGAATATGGATGGAATGGAATATCACAGGACCAAAAACATGATACATATGAAACATAAAGACATAGGGCAGGATTAATGTGAAATGACCCCAATCAGAAGAATTTAAATTATATACAGACATGACTACACATATGGAGTTAGAAAAGAGAAATCAACCCATAGAGACAGAGCAGGGATGACCTGGAGCCCATATCCCATGGAATGGGGCCAGGGTGCAGTCCCCCAGTTGGAGGGACCTTTGAGGCCACTGACTCTGTCCTCCCACCCTCCAATTTTACCAATGAGGAAACTGAGACCCAGAGAGGAGAGGCAACTTGCTATTAAGTGTCTGAGGTGGGGTTTGACCCCAGATCTTTCTGACTTCTGAGTGCATAGCCCTTTGCCCTCCCTGCCCAATTACCTCTTTCTCCTTCCTGTTACTGAAACCCCCTCCTTACCTAATCAAAGAGGGAGGGGCTTATCATCATCACCAGATAAAGTCATCACAGGAAACTCATCATTATGAAGATTCCTTCAGTTTTGCTATTAGTACCTGAGCTTCTGCAGGGATGGGGGGGGGAGCAAAAATCTCCTTCCATTGCCTCCCTTTATAGAGGGATCAAAATGACAGCCAGCTTTTCATTTGTCACCAGCCCTCCTCCCAATTGATGCAAGCTCTTTGAGGGCAGAGCTGTCTTTCCTTTCTCTTATTTGTATCCTACAGCTTAACAATCAATCAACTGGGGCAGCTAGGTGGCGCGTGGATAAAGCACCAGCCCCGGATTCAGGAGGACCTGAGTTCAAATCTGACCTCAGACACTTGACACTTACTAGCTGTGTGACCCTGGGCAAGTCACTTAACCCCAACTGCCTCGCAAAAACCAAACAAAACAAAACAAAAAAACAATCAATCAATCAACATTGATCAAGTGCTTACTATGTGTCAGGCACTGTGCTAAATACTGGGGAGACAAAAAGAGGCAAAAGACAGTAGCTGCCCTCAAGGAGCTTAAAATCTAATGGAAATAATGTGCAAACAAATGTATACAAAGTGAGCTGTATACAAGATAACAGGAAATAATTAAAAGAGAGAAGGCACAGGAATGAAGAGAGGCTGGGGAAGGAAGCTAAGGAGGTGCAGAATGAGCCTAGGAGGGAGAACATTTCAGGCATGGGGGATGGTCACAGACAATGTCCAGAGCTGAGAGATGGAGTGTGCCTGACTTACAGGAAGCACTTAGGAAATGGCTATTTTATCTTAGGGGAAATTGGGCTCTTTACAAAGAGAAAAAAACCTAATAAAACAGATGAGAAGGGGCAGCTAGGTGGCACAGTGGATAAAGCACTGGCCCTGGATTCAGGAGGACCTGAGTTTAAATCCAGCCTCAGACACTTGACACTTACTAGCTGTGTGACCCTGGGCAAGTCACTTAATCCCAGTTGCCTTGCAAAAAACAAAAACAAAAAACAAAAAACAGATGAGAAAATATCCTTCTGGCTAGAAAAGGAGGGAGAGTGTAGCACATCTACATGACTAGGATCTTTCTCTTTCTGCCGTGTGGGAGAATACAGAGTAGAGAAGGAAGGGCCATCTGTCTAAGGGGTAAAAGGCAGAAGAGGTAGACAAACCATCCTTCTACATGGGGTTTGTGTGGGATGGCAGCAATGGTATGTGCTTTGTGATACTGGGCCAGTCCCTTCAAATCTCTGTTCCTGGCAACTTGGAGACTAAAGATCAGAGAGAAAGTGCAACCTGCTCTGGTGGAGGGAGCTTCCTCCCCTGGGAGTTCCCCATATCACTGAAATCACAGGTTCAGGTCCTATTCATAAAACTTAATAGGGGCAGCTAGATGGCGCAGTGGATAGAGCACCGGCCCTGGAGTCAGGAGTACCTGAGTTCAAATCTGGCCCCGGACACTTAACACTTACTAGCTGTGTGACCCTGGGCAAATCACTTAACCCCAATTGCCTCACTTAAAAAAACAAAAAAGAGTATTTAAAAAAAAAACAAACCTTAATAGCACCTTAAGGTTTGCAAAAACCTGTACCTATGTTATCTCACTTGTATGCCAAGGTCCCTTCTAATTCTAAAGTTCTGTCATAGGAAGGGAATAGTAGGCCAGGAGCTGAGCTGAGAAATGGTAAAGGGGATAAGTATTTTTTTTTTTGGTGGGGCAATGAGGGTTAAGTGACTTGCTTAGGGTCACACAGCTACTAAGTATCAAGTGTCTGAGGCCGGATTTGAACTCAGGTCCTCCTAATACAGGGCTGGTGCTTTATCCACTGTGCCATCCAGCTGTCCCCTCTCCCAGCTCTCAATCTCAAAATTTTAGGAATGGCTAGAGGGGCTCTTGACAGTAAGTTGGTCTGAAGTTCCAGAGAGGGCCCTGAATCTGAAATAAATCCTCAGAGTGGGTTAGAAAAGGAGTGTGAGATTCACAGTTTGGTATGTTACCCTCTTTTCTATAATACTTTGTATGCGGAAATTTCTTTTTTTTGGGGGGGGGTTAAGTTCCAGGATTTTTTGTTTTGTTTGTTTGTTTTTTTTTTTTGCGGTGCAATGGGGGTTAAGTGACTTGCCCAGGGTCACACAGCTAGTAAGTGTTAAGTGTCTGAGGCTGGATTTGAACTCAGGTACTCCTGAATCCAGGGCCAGCGCTTTAACCACTGCGCCATCTAGCTGCCCCCTAGTTCCAGGATTTTTAAAAAGAAAAACAGTCGAATAAGCTCTAGGCACGAAAGGAGTGTTATCCTATTATCAATAATTAAGGATTAATAAACACCCAAACACTCCCATAAATGAAAGAATAGCTGAATAGATGAAAGTGTACCCCACTTCCTGCGGGGGGGGGGGAGCTTGAGGCAGAGCCCTGAAATCTAGGGACACCACTGGAAAAATGTCACTTTGGATTCTGCGGGTGTCTTGTCTTCTAGAGACAACTTGTACAAGTGGCATTGGGTGTCTCCTGAAACCAATTAAGAACAGACTCCCAGTCTTAATCCAGATACTGGGTGTCTCCCAGGCTCTTTTGGGGAAAGCCTGGCAGTGCAGTGCATTGCAACATGTTTAAGGTGTCAAGTCAGAAGGCAATGCAGGGGGTGGGGTCTTCATGCATCCTAGAGAAAAGCTAAGCTAGTGTCCTCAGCACTGCCCGGGAAAGAAGGCTCCCAGATGCTGGTGAGCAGCCATGTTCTCCAGCCACTGAGGTCCCCTTGCCCTGAAGGCTCATTTATGTCCCAGAGATGGCTGTGCCTGGCCTGCCCAGTCCATCTCTGAGTGTAGCTAAACACCCTGGCCCCCTGTGGTTTACAAACTCATCTCTTGTGAGGGCCCATCTGCTGATAGGACCTAATGAAGCAAGGCCTTCAGCAGGCCCAGACTTAGGGGCATCAGGAGCCAGCTGAACAACTGGCCAGTGTGATTGGAATGCTCTTCCTCCTCACCTCTGCTTCAGAGACTCCCCAGTTCCCTTCAAGGCTGAGCTCTAGTGCCACTGCCTACAGGAAGCGCAACCTTATGGCTCCCTCCCCTCTCCTCTTGTTTCTTTCTTTTCTTTTCTCTTCTCTTCTTTTCTTTCTTTCCTTTCTTTTTTGGTGAGGCAATGGGGGTTAAGTGACTTGCCCAGGGTCACACAGCTAGTAAGTATCAAATGTCTGAGGCCGGATTTGAACTCAGATCTTCCTGAATCCAGGGCCAGTACTCTATCCACTACACCACCTAGCTGCCCCCTTTCCCTCCTTGTTTCTACCCCTGCCTTTGCCTCTCTATTATTTACTGACTATACTGATCTGAGTCTGAGGTATGTCCTCCTGCTCTTGCCATCAGAGGTGAAATCTACCAGAGATGCTATAGAGGTGAAATCTACCAGAGATGCTGCAGAGGTGAAATTTACAAGAGATGCTATACAGATGAAATCTACCAGAGATGCTACCATTGAAATCTATAAGAGATGCTGCCAAAATGGAAATCTTGGATGTGGGGGGTGGGAGGGAACAAGAAGTCCAGGATGACTCCTGGGTTGTGAGCCTGAGGCAGGATGGTGTTGTCCTTTACAGTAATAAGGAAGGTGGGAGCAGGGAGGGTTTTGGGGAAAGAGAATAAGGTCGATTTTGGACATACTGAGCTGGGGGCAAATACAGCTTTAGATATTTATTAATTCTATACAGCTTCCTCTTCTGTAAAATTAGATGGAAAGAAATGACAAACATTCCAGCATTTTTGCTAAGAAAATCCCAAATGGGACACAGAGAATTAGACATGACTGAAAAATAACTACTTCCAAAACATCCCTTGTCTTTCTATCTCCTCTCTACTTATGACATTAGTTCTTCAATATTGTTATTGTTATTATTATCATTATTGTTTATTATTATTATATTATCAGGGGATAAGAACAGCATCTACATCACAGGATTGTTATGGGGCTCACACAAGTTAACAAGGAAAACGCTTTGTCTACTGTAAAGTTCTATCTAAAGGCTAGATATTATTATTGTTATTATTATGTGTGTTGAATACATGAATGAATGGCAGAAGGAAAGACAAGAGGGATGGAGAATGGGGGGGGACAGATAGGAGAGGGGCCTGGGGACCAGTGTGGTCCTGCCCAAACCCCAAGGGAGACCCTAGGGATGGGAGCGGGTTGGGCCTGAGCCTTAGGGGAAGCCTGATGAGGCTGGAGGAGGGGAAGGCATAGCAGAGGCAGTCCCCCCACCCCCCTGGAAAAAGGGAGTGTTGGTGAGCACCCAGGCCTGAGGGAAGATGACTGGGGGGGGGAGGGGGAAGCTAGCCTCTTGGCATCTTTCCCTGAGACGGCCTCAGGGCCCTTTCACTCCTGCTGGATTCTCTCAGTGGAGCATGGCTATTCTAAACCTTCCCTTCTCTCCACAAGTCTCTCACCCTACCACCCGACCCTCAAAGTTCTCATACGAGGAGTTCTTTTCACCCTTCACTGAGCTGCGTCTTCCCTCCTCAGAACCTCCAGACATCTATCCACGGCTCTCTCCTTCTTTACCCCGGGCTCTGATGAGGCGCTTCTTCTCTTGATCAAGGCCACTTCCTCTACCTTATGCCCTTGGTCCCAACCTCTTCTGTCTCCTCCAGAGAACTACCCCTACTATGTACACTCTGTAAAAAGTTTTCAGTCTCTCCCTACCTCCTGCACCTCCCATACGTCCTGCAAACTTGCCCAAGTTTCCCCAGCTTTAGAGAGCTTTCATTTGACCTGGCCATCACCGCCAAGCTAACATGCATTAGCTCTTCTGCTATTCATGGTCAAATTCCTAGAAGAGGGGAAGGAAATAAGCATTTATTGAGCACCTACTATATGCCAGGCATTGTGCTAAGCACTTTTGAAATATTATCTTTTAATCCGCACAACCACCTTGGGAGGTAGGTGCTGGTATCATCCCATCTTACAGTTGATCAAACTGAGGCAGGCAGTGGTGAAGTGACTCCGAAATCGATGTGCCCGGGCCTAGTCTCCCAAACTCCAGCTGGGCATCTCCAACTGCCTGGTGAGCACCATCCACCAGGCATCCCAAAGGCATCTCTAACTCAACACATCCAGCACAGAATTATTACCTTTCCCCCTGCAAACTTCCCTTTCTCTGTTAAAGGGTTCAAAAACTCCTCCTCTCTTTCCTCTTTCTTATCTGCCGTGTCCAGTTGCCAAAGCTCATCAATTCTACCTCCAAGGGGAAGTTAGGTGGCGCCATAGTGCACAGAGCACTGGGCCTGGATTCAGGAGTACCTGAGTTCAAATCTGACCTCAGACACTTGACACTTACCAGCTGTGTGACCCTGGGCAAGTCACTTAACTCCCATTGCCTCACCAAAAAAAAAAAAAAAATGGGGCTAATATTAGCACCTAATTCCCTGGATTGTTATGAGGATCAAAGGAGATAATAATTGTAAAGCACTCATAAGGCACAGTGCCGGGTATACATTAGGTGCTTAACAAATGCTTATTTCCTCCCCTTTCCTCCCTCCTACAATGGCCTCTAAAGTGCCTCCCGTATTTCCATCTCCCCAACCCTTCCTCCATCCAGAGGGCTATTCCTAAGGCAGTAAAAGCTGATGGGCTCCGATAACCAACGACCTCTAAGATCAAATCCAAACCCCTTTGTTTAGCATTTCACATCCTACCTCCCCTGGCTCCCGTCCAACTTTCCAGGCTTATTCTATATCATTCCCCTTCATGCCCCCTTGGGTCCATCCAAACTGCCCATCCGGGCCTTACTGGAATGAAACATTCCGTCTCCCGCCTGTGGCGTTCCACACCAGGAAGGCACCGCCTCCTCGTCTCCACCTCCTTTGGGGGTCCATTCAGGTATTCGTCTTCCCCTACCCCCAATTACTTGGCATTTATTTGATATATGTGCAAATATGTAAATGTGCACATATTACATACACCCTGTGTCAGCCTAGTGTTGCATTCCCACATACCCCTATAGGATGTATATTCCTTGAGGGCAGTGAAGTTTCATTTCTGTCTTTATATAACCCAGTGCCTAGCACAGAGTAGGCTCTTAATACATGATTGATGATTGACAGAGCCTGGGTAGAAGGTGATGTTTCCAAGGCCAGTGGCCTAGGAAAGAGCCAAAGATTCGACCCAGTAATAGCTGGCACCTGAAGCCAGAATGATCCACAACACCCAGTGAATGTCCCTACCTGTTGAGGCAGGAGGCCCCGTCATAGCCACCAGCAGCATACAGGAGCCCGTGGAGAGCTGCCACACCCAGACAGCTGCGCCGGGTCCCCATGGAAACTTCAGGCTGCCAGACATTGGCGACAGGGTCATAGGACTCCACGGTGGCCAGATCAGACGTCCCATCATAGCTTGAGGTCGGCAGTGGAGTGGGATGGAGAGAGAGGTCAGTGTGTTGGCTTCGGGCGGGTTCTGCCTCCACCCCTCCCCACTTCCCCCCATCAGGGCACCTTCTAAGCCCACCTTACCCGCCCACAGCATACAGCCGGTTCCCAATGGCAGCCACACCCACTCGAGCCCGGCGTGTGGACATAGAAGCCACCATGTGCCATCGATCTGTCCGTGTGTCATATGCCTCACAGTCACCATGGATGGCAAACAGGCTCCCGCCACCTAAGGGGAGGCTCAGGATGGAGGGGCTCCAGCCTGCTTCCTTGAGGCCCAGCATCCCCCCCAGGAGGTGGGCAGGGGACAGCTCCGGGCCCCACCAGGCCCGGTACCTCCAGCCCATATTCAGGTGGGCAGTTCTGGGCCCCACCAGTACCGGGACCTCCAGCCCGTATTCAGGGGTGCAGCTCCGGGGACTGCAGCCTGGTATCCAGGGGGGCAGCTCTGGGTGCCACCAGGACCAGGGATCCAGGGTAAAGAGCACAGAACCAACCCCGCCTCCCTTCACTCAATTTCCCAGGACAGTGGGCTGGGCCTACCCATCCCCTGTGGGCCCCATCACTGAACCCCAAATGCCCAGAAACACCCCGGGGCTGTCTCCTTCACACGCCCAGCCCACAGCCCCGTACATACCCACCGCAAAGAGCACAGGGCCAGCGCCCTCACAGCGCCGGGGTCGAGTGCGGCTGGTGCCCAGGACACCCCGCTGCTCTGGTAGGAGGTGGAACTTGAGCGCCTCAATCAGCAAGTCCTTGCAGTCGGGGTGGTGGCGGACCAGGCCTTCAGCATCCACGTGGCCCAGCAGGAAGTCTCGGCTCAGCAGTGGCAGCCGAACACACTTCATCAGCTGCGGGGAGGGGGTCAGGTAGGGCCAGAAACTCCCCCCTCCCCCCAGGCTGGCAGGGGGGGGATGGCCCTGCCCCCAGGCCAGGCGACATTATCCCCCCTCTCCCCCAAGGTGAGGGACAGGAGGACCACAAACAGACACACATCAGGGACTGCTCAAGAAGAGACAGGCTGGCATGGGACTGGTCAGGAGAAGTGGGTAGGGCAGAGGAGGGGCCGCAGGGGAACAGGACTGAGCAGAGCAGGCTGGCCTCCCCTCACCCGGGGCACGTGCTGCCTGCGTCCATCCACATCGTGTTTCACCCAGCTCAGGACAGCTCGATAAACATCTTCCTCTGATGGTACGTTGAGGCTGTCACTGGAAATGAGGTCCAGCACCTGTGGGGGCAGAGGGGACTCCCCAGAACACACCCAAGCCCTCTCTCCCTTCACAACCCTGGCTGCCCAGGACGGGTCTTCAGAATGGGTACCTAGAACAGACAAGCATCTCCCCCAGGCTGAGCCCGAGGTGCCCGCCTCCTACAGGTCTCCTAAGGGCACGCCCACTTATTTCTGCTCCAGAGGGTCCTTGGGGCATCTGGAGGGGTCTGGGGACTTCCCTGGGAAGTCTAGGGAAGCCCTTGTGTGATCAGAGAAGAGGGAATCTCAGGAACATGAGGGATAGCTCTGGATCCTTGTGGGATCAGGGGTCATAGGGATGCTTGGGATGTCTCTGGAGTCCTCTGGCTTCTCACAGGCTCCAAGGGGCCTCTTTTGGATCATGGCTGTGTGTGGAATCTGGGATCCCAGTGATAACTGGGTTGACTCCCCGTAGACTCAGGGTCCTGGGAGGCCAGAATGGGGACATCTAACGGCTCTCGGGGGGCCCAGTGATAACTGAGCTGACTCCCCGTAGACTCAGGGCCCTGGAGATTCTGAGGGCTCTTTGGGGGGGGTCAGTGATAACTGGGTTGATTCCCCGTAGACTAGGGGTCCTGGGGACATCTGAGGGCTCTGGGGGGGGCAGTACCTGCTTCAGTGGCAGAAGCATGAATTCCTCCGTCCGGGCGACCTCCACAAAATGCTGCAGGACATACTTGTGCGCGGCCTTGAGGAGATCACTGCAGGAGTGGGTATCAGCAAAACCCCGGATGCCCAGGCAGTTGGAAGGGTCCAGTTGGCTCAGCAGGAACTTACAGCAGGCATCCCTCACACCATTCAGCTGCAGGAGGCTTGCAGCAGGAAGCAGTGTCTGAGGGCATGGGTGGCAGGAGGGGGGATGGTGAATGGGGGTGCAGCATCTGGGGGCAGGAGAAATCACAGGGGACGTACACCCCCCAGGGGGCATGATGGTGTGGGGGTGGGCAGCCAGCCTCACCTGCACGTTGCCCTCCCCCACGACAATCTCAGCCGTGTACGCAAACTGGACCAGCTGCTCCAGTGCCTGGGGGTCGATGTCATGCAGCGTGACATGCGTTTGGCGGCTCTCACTCATCTCATCTGCAGGGACATCCTGGTCAGAGCCCCTCACCCCTGTCAGGACCCTCCCTCCCAATAAGATCTTCAATCTTCTCCTCAGGCACTGCCCACAATGACTGAAGCTTCCTGCCCCATCAGTGCCCCCAGTCCCTAAAATCCTTTGTACTGATCAGACTACCTCACACCCATCTGCACCCCAATCCATTAAAGAACCTCCCATCCAAAAGTCCTCACACCAAGAACCCCTTAATCCCATCAGAGTCCCCCAAGTGCATCTGTCTCAACCCTGAGAGATTCCCAAGTCCTGTTTAAGAGCCCCACATGCAGTGGAGCCCTCCCCCCCATCACCATCAGATTATTCCACCTGATCAGGGACCCCATCCCCCCACCCACAGTGGAGAGAGCTCTCCAGGCCCTGATGGAAGACCCTCATTCTCTGGTTCCTCAGTGATTTCCACCTGCTCCTCCCAACGCAGAGCCCCTGCCTCAGCTGTCATTTCATGGGAGTGCCGCCCACACCCAAGGGCCTGAAGCTTGGAGGAGAAGCTAGGGAGAGGCTCTGGGCTAGCAGGGAGGCAGCAGAATGCCCGGCTTGGGTGGCAGAAGTTCTCTTTGGGCCTGAGGGCTGGGTCAGGTCAGGAGGGAAAAGTCTCATCTGGACCCAGGGCAGGGGATGTGGGGGCTGGCAGGGAAGGCCTGGCCCAGGGCTGGATTGGAAGGGAAACATGGGGATCAGGGCCGGATCCTGCTCGAGAGATGACCTAGGGGCAGCTAGGTGGCACAGTGGATAGAGCACCAGCCCTGGAGTCAGGAGTACCTGAGTTCAAATCTGGCCTCAGACACTTAACACTTACTAGCTGTGTGACCCTGTGCAAGTCACTTAACCCCAATTGCCTCACTAAAAAAAAAAAAGAGAGAGAGAGAGAGATGACCTAGCTTGGGGGCAGGAGACAGGCAGAGGGAGGAGGGGATGCTGAAGGCCAGATAGGCCTGGGTTAGTTAGGACCAGCTCAGGGATGGTCTGGACAAGATGTGAAGGGCTGAGGGTGGGGTCAGAAGGTCGGGCTCTGGCCTGGAGAGAGAAGGCCTAGGCAAGGGGCGGGGAAGGCTAGGGTCAGGAAGTCCAGCTCACGGTCGGGTCAGTACTTGCTTGTAAACATGGCGTGGAAGTAAGGGCTGCAGGAGGCCAGCACCACCTTGTGGGCCTTGATCTCCTTGGTGCCCACATGCAGGACGATGTCACACAGCAGGCCCCGCTGCCGCATGCGGCTCATGCACACGAAGGCGTCGTGGTAGTGCCGCTTGGAGTTGTGGGCGATGCTGTGGCCTTCTCGGGTCAGGAGTTGCATCGCGCCCTCCATGGCGCCCCCGGGGCCTCGCGCTGGCCGGGGACGCGCTCTCTCAGGGGCCGCCTCACTGTGGGGACGAGGCGCGGCATCGGCATTGAGTACCCTAAAATGAGAGGTGGCAGCTCACTCCCACAGGGCCTACTGGGCACGCACGGGGGCAGTGAATGCCGGGAGAAACAAGAGACCCGGCTTCTCTGTGACTGATTGACTGTGGGACCCCTTTTCTGCTCTATTGTTTGTTCTTCATTCTCGAAGAGGATCATGACATCAGGAGGTGACGTCATGACTTTCAGTGAATTGAAGTGAGGCAGGGCTATGTAGTCACCAACCTCCCTCTCTCTCCTGTCTCCCCCAAGAGAAATAGGGTAAAGTGACTTGCCCAGGGTTACATGGTTGGAAGTGGTGAGGTTAGATTTGAACTCAGGTCCTCCTGACTCCAGGTCCAGCACTCTATCCCCTGCGCCACCCAGCGGCTCCCAAGCCTTCTCTTAGCCCTTGGAAAATGCAGTCCAGAGGGGCCCATCATTGGCCTTCCTGGCTCAAAGTCAGTAAGGGAAGCCAGGGGAGCACTGTGGGGCACTAGGGGCCTAGGACAGTGCCTTCCTTATCTGCCGGCCCAAACCCAAGCTTTTTCAGCCTGGCATTCATTGCTCTCCATAGCTCACCCAAACCTTCCTCCCTCCTCGTTCTCCCAGCTTAGTCCAATCCCAAGCTGTGCTGTCCACTCTGCTTTCCGGCCTGAACCATTGCTCCCAGGGAGCTCTCCCTCCTCTTGGGGGGACAAGAACTCACTGGTTCTGCAGAAGATCAGGGTTAAAATCCCTACTTTCCCACTTACAGTGTGAACTTGAGCAAGTCACTTAACCTTGGTCTGCCTCAGTTCCCCCATTTATAAAGCAGAGAGGATGATAACCCCTGCCATAGGGTTGTTCTGAGAAGCCTTTAAGGGCCAAATAAATGGGAGGCCCACCCAAAGGGAAGAAGGGGAGGGTCTACCAGTAACAAGACTTAACATGAAACTACACGTGTGTGGGATTGTCTGTGCATGTGCAAGCCCAGGTCATACCTTTGTGTGTCTACTGGACACACGTATGTGGGTGAACATTTTTTGCCCAGTGTGGATATTCCCTCTACCGATGAGTGCCAGCCACTCATCTGTGCAATAGAGTTATACCGACTTAGCTGCTCCAGACACTGAGAAATGAAATGTCTAACAGACCTTCTCACACCCAGCTAGCGCCTGTCGGAGATGGGACCTGAACCCACACCTTCCTGACTCGAAGGCAGCCTCTGCTCACTGCCACAAGCCCTATTGAGTCAGAGAACTGCGTTTCTGCCCCTGATGCCCCAAGAAACATGTTCTGCCCAGGGCCCTTGCCCAGGAGGCCCCGGGGGCAGTTTCTGCATTAAGGGCTCAGCCCCAGGGCCTCCCTTCACCACCACCAAAGTATCTTCTCTCCCCACTGTCATGACTTGGGGGGAGGGTGCTAGCTAGGAGAATGCGGGGACCCAGGCATAATTGCACCTGGGGAGGGCCAGGTTGCTTTCAGGGTACTGCAAGTGTAGGACCTCACTTAAGGGTTTTAGGGGTCCACATTCAGGTCTTGGGTACCCAAGTTGGGCTATGTTGGGGGTGAGGGTGGGGCTGGGATTAGTCGGGAGTCCAGGCCAGGGTGGGCTGGTCAAGGAGGGGATCAGGAAGGTTGGGGAATGAGTGGGGGCTGGGATGAGAGGTTGGGGGTTGCACACTTACACCTGGGAGGGAAGACTGGGATAGGCTGGGGAAAGGTTATGGAAAGGAGGGGGTTGAAAAATCGTCCCTGCCCGAAAGGAACATCCGTTTTAGTAGGAGGTTGGGGGTCATTTGAGGGTCACATTCATTCTTGGGGTTCACAGGATCAGAGAGGGGTGGGACAAGGGGAGCTGGAAGTGCTGCAGACAGAGGTATGCTGGGAAGCCCTTGGGGCACAGGTTCCACTGGGCCAGGGGCCTCTTGGGAATTGGGGTTTGGGGGGCCTGAGGATTGGGGACTTAGGCTTACATGTGATAGAGGGACAGAGGAGTTGGGGGACAGGATTAGAGCCCACACTCATGCCTGCAAAGGGGGCCAGGATTCAGGAATGGATTGTGGTGGCAAACAATTGTGGAGGATGGGGTGTGGGTCCCTGTATTCATACCCTGAAAAGGAACCAAGCTGGCCTAAGGGGGGGTTGGAAGGGACAGCACTGGGGTGCTCAGATGAAGGAGGCACATGGAAGCAGATGGGTGAGGGAATGGGGGCTGGGAATCGAACCCTGTATTCTTGCCCTAGAAGTGGGCCCAGGCTGGGACTGGCCCAGTCTTGGGAGTCTAAGGAAGGACAGAAAATAAGGGGGCTGTGATTGGTGGGAGAGCTCTTCCGTCTAGTCCTGAGCCCAGGAAGGCTCTTCTGAGTTAGGGACTGGGAGGCCCAGGATTGGCCCAGGCTGTGATGTGGAAGAGTGGGGCTGGCCTCAGGGGTCCAGGGTGGGACAAGTTAAAGGAACATGCAGGAGAAGGAAAGGCCAGGCCAGGGGTCTGCAGGGAACTCAGCCTGGCAGGTCTGGACTAGGTTAGGGGTTCAGATGGGGTGGGGGTGGGGGGGTGTCTGCAGTGACCTTTGACTAACTAGTCTGGCCTGGGCTGGGGTGTGAAGGGGAGGAAGGGAGGGACTGGGGAGTCCAGGCTGGGGGGCACTGTCTGCAGTGGGTGCTCTCAGACGGATACTGGGTTAGACTGGGATGGGAGGTAGGTCTAGGGTGTAACGGAGAGTGAGGGGTGAGCCTGGGGGATGGGCTGTCTCCTGGGAGTGGCCTCAAACTGGGAGGTCAGAGCTATATAAGACTGGGAGGGAGGAAGGCCTGGGGTGTGATGGGGAGTGGGGTGGGGGGAGGGGGTACTGTCTGCAGTAGCCTTAGACTGACAGGTGAGAGCTGGGGTACCCTGGCCTGGGGGGAGGGCTACCGTGTGATGGGCAAGGATGGGGATCCAGGCTAGGGGTGCTGTCTGCAGCGGTCCCGAGCGGACAATTCTGGGCTGGCTAGGCCGGGATGGGGACAGGGTCCGGGGGTCGGGGCTCCCCCGCACTGCACTCACGCCTCGGGGGGGCCCGGGCTGGGGCCGGGCCCCGGCTGGGGGGGGCCCGGGCTGCTGTGCTCGGGGCTCTGCGTCCTGCCCGCCGCGCGCTCGCCCCAGGGCTGCATGGCCGGGCCTGGGCTCGGGCTGCTCGGGCTCCAGGACGGGCTCCAGCTCGGCCCGGAGGGAGGACTGCGGGGCCGCTGCCGGGGCCGCGCTGCAGATGCTGCCGATGCTGCCGCCGATGCCGCGGGTGCCGCTGCTGATGCTGCCGCTGCTTTCTCCGCCCCACGCTCGCTCGCTGGCTCCAGGCTCTGCAGCCCCGGCCGGCGCAAGACTGCTGTTTGCCGGGCCCGCCCGCACCACCTCTGCTCCCTGTCCTGCTCTGTCCCCTGATTTTGTGCCCCCCCCCCCGCTCCCTCCCCCGCAGCCCTCTGCCGGGTCTGAGCCCTGCCCACTGAACCCGACCGGTACTCCGACCCGAGCCCAGTTCATAGCCTCCCTGCCTCCTCTCCCGTTATCCTCAGTTACTCATTCAACTAGAGGCTACTGAGCCTCTTCTGCAAAAAACGACCCTTTCTTCCCCCGCCCCCATCCCCACCCCCGGGGGGCTGGTGTGAGGCCCAAAGGAGGCAATGTGTATAAAGTGCTTTGGGAACCTGAAGGAGCTATGTAAGCCCGAGCCTGCACATCTCCGTGTAATGGCCTCCCATCTGGCCTCCCTGCCTCCAGCCTCCCCGTCTCCAATCCATCTTCCCCACGCACAGCTGCCAGGGATCTATCTTCCTAAAGCACAGAGCTGACTTGTCACCCAAGACTCAGTAAACCCCATGGCTCCCTGTTCCATCCATGGTCCAGTATCCAGCCTCTCCGTTCGCCCTTCAGACTCTTCCAACTTGGCCCCTTCCTCTCTTGCCAGTCTCCTTACACTCTGCTTCCCACCCCCTCTGTGATATAACCTATTGGCCCCTCCTCACACCGAGGCTCGAACCCTAGACTTCCTCCCTTTGTCCAGCTGTCCCCCAGGCCTGGGAGGCTCCTCCTGCTCACATCTGGGTCTTAGAATCTCTGGCTTTCTTTTTTCTTTTTTTTTTTTTTGCGGGGCAATGAGAGTTAAGTGACTTGCCCAGGGTCACACAGCTAGTAAGTGTCAAGTGTCTGAGACCAGATATGAACTCAGGTCCTCCTGAATCCAGGGCCCATACTTTATCCACTGTGCCATCTAGCTGCCCCCAATCTCTGGCTTTCTTTAAGACTCAGGGGGTTCAAGCGCTTCCTGAAGGCCTTCCACCCCTTCTGCATTCACTTGTACGAACCCATTTATGGGCATGTTGTCCCTGCTACTAAAACGGATGTTCCTTTCGGACAGGGACGATTTTTCATTTTTTTTCCCCTTTGTATGCCTAACAGCACAGCACCTGACACACAGTAGGCAAATGCTTGTTCTCTCTCTCTCTCTCTCTCTCTCTCTCTCTCTCTCTCTCTCTTCTCTCTCTCTTCTCTCTTTCTCTCTCTCTTTTTTTTTTTTTTGGTGAAGCAATTGGGGTTAAGTGACTTACCCAGGGTCACACAGCTAGTAAGTGTTAAGTGTCTGAGATCAGATTTGAACTCAGGTCCTCCTGAATCCAGGGCTGGTGCTCTATCCACTGCACCACCTAGCTGCCCCTCTTCTCTCTCTCTTTCTCTCCCTCCACTCCCCCTGCACTGACTGCCCCAATACTGGAGAACAATCAGTTTATCAGTTTACTCCCTTATACAATACTGCTCCTAAGCCTTCCAAGCTATGTGGAACAAAAAACTTGTCTGGATCTGCATAGGCCAACACAGGAATATGTGTGAGATAACTGATCAAATCTTTAAGAGCTTATCACATTTATCTGTTCATCAGTTGCCTCATAAATCATGTTTCTTTAAAACAGTTGAGATAGTTCTTTTTTTTTTTAAGTGAGGCAATTGGGGTTAAGTGACTTGCCCAGGGTCACACAGCTAGTATGTGTTAAATGTCTGAGGTCAGATTTGAACTCAGGTACTCCTGACTCCAGGGCCGATGCTCTATCCACTGCACCACCTAGCTGCCCCTGAGATAGTTCTAAGAAGAATGAGGTTTCTCCTCACCTACTTTCTGTCTTTTCCCCATCTCCCCCTAGAGCCAAGTTAAAAAAAAACTCAACAAAACACATTCTCTCCTTGACTCCAGTAGAAGTTACTCAAAGAATGACCATTTACAACTAACTCTTGGTTTTTATCTCCTTAAAGAAACAGGGACAGTTTTTATAGCTTTTGAAAATCATGGAATACACTCCTTCCTCAATGGCTAGAAAGGGTGGAGGGAAGTAAGGTGTAACAAGACTGGAAAGATCTTAAATACCAAACAAAAGACTTGATATTTGATAATGGAAGTAATAGGGAGCCACTGCAGTTTATTGAGAAAGAGAAGACATGATCAGACTTTTACTTTAGGGAAATACAGTTGAAAGATTTCTGATTTCCTTGATGGAAGGAGTTCATCCATGTCTGATTCTATAGATAATGCTGAGAATTATCTGAGACTTGGGTGGGAGGACTAGAATTTAAGAATACCTCAGAGGGGGGCAGCTAGATGGCGAAGTGGATAGAGCACTGGCCCTGGAGTCAGGAGTACCTGAGTTCAAAAATCCGGCCTCAGACACTTAACACTTACTAGCTGTGTGACCCTGGGCAAGTCACTTAACCCCAATTGCCTCACTAAAAAAAAAAAAAAAAAAGAATACCTCAGAGGACCAAGCTGTGACAATTAATGTAGTGCATAATTTTATTTTGCTTTTTGTTTTGCGGGGCAATGAGGGTTAAGTGTCACACAGGGTCACACAGCTAGTAAGTGTCAAGTGTCTGAGGCTAGATGAACTCAGGTCCTCCTGAATCCAGGTCCTATGTTTTATCCACTGCACCACCTAGCTGCCCCCATAGTGCAAAATTTTTAATAAGGCAAAGAAAAAGAGATATTAGATTGAAAAATTTTATTTGAAAGTATAATATATAAAATTATATATTGTAGAATTATAATTATATCATATAAATCATACTATGATTATAATATCTACTTGTAATTATTTATAATGAATGCATTTTCACAGATTGGACAAAATATAATAAGTCAAATTGTTTTAAAAAATGTGACATTCATGGGCCTTCAGCTTATTGGATAGTCATTTCTCTAGGAAGCATACATGTGGATCTGGGATTGTAGAGCTGGAAAATAGAAATGGATGCCTGCCAGTCAGAGGTGTAGTGACTTTAAAACCACACATTAACATTATCTATGTTGTATTGTATTATTTATTTATTTATTTTGTTATAAACATTTCCCAGATATATATATATATATATATTTTTTTTTTAGTGAGGCAATTTGGGTTAAGTGACTTGCCCAGGGTCACACAGCTAGTAAGTGTTAAGTGTCTGAGGCCGGATTTGAACCCAGGTACTCCCGAATCCAGGGCCAGTGCTCTATCCAGTGCACCATCTAGCTGCCCCTCCCAGTTATATTTTAATTTGGTTCTGGCTGCCTTCAGGGAGCTAGTTTGATGCCTCAGTCTCCTGATTTTACAAAGCTGGAAAGTGAGGCTCCTAGATTTAGGGCTGGGAAGGTTATTTCATCTAACCTCGTCATTTTAGAGAGAGGGGGAAACTGAGGCACAGAACTGACACCCTGAGATCAAACTCGGCAAAGTAGGGATTTAAACCCAGTTCCGGGTCCTGAAGGTCAGGGACCCCTCCGGCCAGCCCCTCCCTCCCCCTTCTCCTCTCTCCGGCCCGGGCACACAGTAGTGCTTCACTTCACTCCTTTCCTTCCTGCCATCTCGCCCGCCCGCGCCACCCGTAGCTTCCGCGCCGCCTAGGAACCCGAGAGCCGCCGCCTGGGGGCGGGACAGGGGGCGGTCCCCGGGCGGGGCCGCCTCGAGGCGCGGGGCATGGTGGGAGAGGAAGCGGAGCCCACGCTGCGCAGCGTGGATCATGGCGGTGGCCGCGGAGTCGCCGCGCGGCGCGGGACGGAGGTACGTCGCGGGGGGCGTGGGGGGCCGCCGCGGCGGAGGCGTGTGTTCGGCCGCCGGAAGGGCGCTCGGAGCGCCTCGGCTCTCCCCATCCTCGTGCTCCCGTTGGGCAGACGGGGAAGTGGAGGCCGGGGAGAGACTTGTCCCGGATCACGGAGGGAATGGGGTCCGGGCGTGGGGGAGGTGACGGTGTACACCCACCAGGCTTGAGCCCTGGCTTCCCATCCTCATGCCCTTGGGCGAGGCGGGGAACAAGCATTGATTAAGCTCCTGTTGTGTGCCGGGCGTGTGCACTAAACGCTTTGCAGATCTCCTCGGCACCTCGAAGGGGTCGTGGTTATCCCCACTTTACAGATGAGGAAACTGAGGCAGTAGGCGGTTAAGTGACTCTCGGGACCCACAGCTGGTTAGGGTTCGAGGCTGGATTTGAACACAGGACTTCCTGACTCCAGGGCCAGCGCTCTGCACTATGGCGCCACCTAGTTTCCTCAGAGGACCTGGGGTTCAAATCCTAGTTCTGCCGTTAATGGACTTGGGCAAGTCACTTCTCCTTAGGCCTCAATTTTCTCATCTGTAAAATGGAGAAGGAAGAGGTGTTTGCACTTGGTGACCTCTAAATTCCCTTCCCGACCTAAATTTGTGATCCAAGTTTTGGGAGAAATGGACACACATAAATATATGCAAACTAGGCGTAAAGTGATTGGGGGGTGGGGGTGGAAGAGGCTATGCTCTGGATGGGGGGGTCAGGGGAGGGTCTGTTAAAGGAGTTTGAGCTGGGTTTTGAAGAAAGGAAGCTGAAGGGGACTGTTGCTAATAATTATCGTGATAATAATTGGTAAGGCATTAAATAGCTTTTCATTTAATGCTCAACACACCTGTGTGAGGTAAGTGCTCATCTTGTAGTTGTGGAAACTGAGGCTTATGTGCCTTGTGTGTGTGTGTTTGGGGGGGGGGACCCCAGGTTCTTTCCACCACACCCCCTGAGAGCAGTCTGCTTGTCTTGCAGGAAGCTTGCGGAGCTGAGCGTGGATGAGTTCCTCACCTCCGGCTTTGACTCTGAGTTGGACAGTGGGTCAGAGGAGGAAGATGAGGTGCCCCCCAAGGGCACCCAGGGTGGAAAGCAGAGCCCAGCAGCACCCAAGAGAAAGCCAACTGCCCAGGAGGGGCCAGCTCCAAAGTAAGAGATGGGGATGTGGCTGGTTACAGGCCTGTGCCCCACATCCTGCCCCCTCCCTCTCATTAATTAAGCCCATTGATGATTCTGCTGACTCATACTGAGTTTGGGGTCCACTAAAATCCCCAGATCTTTTTCAGACAGGCTGCTTTCTTTTTTCTTTTCTTTTTTTTGGTGAGGCAATTGGGGTTAAGTGACTTGCCCAGGGTCACACAACTAGTGTTAAGTGTCTGAGGTCACATTTGAACTCAGGTCCTCCTAACTCCAGGTCCCGTGCTCTATCCACTGTGCCACCTAGCTGCCCCTCAGACAGGCTACTTTCTGATCACACCTCCCCCACCCTGTACAAGTGAAGTTGATTTTTTTGAATCCACGTATAAGATTCTACATTTACCTCTATTGAATTTCATCTTAATGTATCTGTCCTGCTGCTCTAGCCTGCTGAGATCTCTGAGTCATCTGCAGATTTAATGAGAACAACATGATGTCTTTATCCAAATCATTGATAAAACTGTTAAACAGCCAAGAGCTGAATCCAGAGCCCTGGGGCACTAGAGACCTCCAGCTGTGCTGCCATTGAACAGTTGTTCAGTATGCATTAAGTCCATCCAGGCAGTTCTCTGTCCACCTGACCCTCATCACCAGCTCACCTCTCCATCCTCTTCATGACAATAGAATGAGGCACTTTTTGTTTTTGTCAAATACCTCGCCAAAATCCAGGTCTTCTGGCTCTGGAGTATTAACCCTGTCAAAAAGGGAATAGGGCTGGCTGTCATGATCTGTGCTTGCTGAACAAAGGTAGGCTGGCTCATGATCGCTGCTTTTCCCTTTCTAAATGTTCACCAGCCACCTTTTTGATGCTCCATCTTGGGATTTTCTCAGAAGTTGAAAAAGTCTACTCTGAAAACCCCTGGCTTTTTTGGATGAGCAGCTGGCTATCCAGCCTGCTTTTACTGATGAAGTTTGTTTTTCAAGTCTTGGATTTTGGTTGGAGGGGCAATGTGCTGCATTTGGAGGCTGAGGTCCTGGTTTGAATCCCAGCTCTGCCAAGAACTATCTGTGTGACCTCTGTGGGCCTCATTTTCCTTATGTGACCTTTGATCCCTTGTCACCTCTGACTCTGACTGTTCAGGTCTCTGGTGTCTTCGGCTTTATACTCTCCCCCTTCAAATTTATCTTAATTGATTTAGCGCATTGTTTTCACTGGTATCATTTTGTATGATTTGACTGCTATTCCTCTTGGCTTCTCATGATCTGTGAATTGGGTAATTGTTCATTTCCTGGGCACCTTCATCCAAGTCATGGATGAAGGTGGCTCAGAGCGATCACATGTTTCCTGGGATTCTCCCCGCTTCCCTTCCAAGTGAATCTGTTAGTGAATCCCGAGTGTGAGAGGTGAGAGGGACCTCAATGCTCATCTGGTCTGGCCCCTGCAGGGCAGGAGTTGCTGCTGGTGCTTATCCAGCAAGCCTACTGGAAGACCCTCCAGGACGTGTCCCCCCCCCCCTCCCCCGTGCAACAGTGGCCCATTCCATGTTGGGGATGTTCTCCTGAGGCCTTTTTCCCGGTGTCTTGTCTGAGTTATCATCTGGCATTTCCATTCATTGGCCTGTTTGGTTATGCTCTTTGACATGACTTCCTGTCCCTTCAGCATCCTGGCTGCTCTCCTCTGGACACTTCCTGCCTAATCAGGCTCCTTCACTCCCATGGCACTTAGATCTGGACGCTGTGCTCCAGTTGGGTCTGCCCGGAGCTGAGGATAGTGGCTCCAGCCCCTCCGGATGGCTCCTTCTGGGACAGAGGGTAGCACCCCTGCCTCTCCTTATTTCCAGAGGCTGTTCTCTCTTGTTGGAGGCCGGAGGTCATGTCAGCTGATGGCTGCCTGTTGGGTCCCACCGTGGGCCGATTGTCTATCCTCCTGGCTGGTCTGCCCATCTTGTCTATTAGGCTCACATGAGGGCCTTGCTGTGTCAGTTATGGGGGGGCATCATCCCCAACAGGCCAGATCCCCTGGGTGCCACCCCATATGCCCCAGATGCTCTGGGCATGCCCAGAATCCCCTAACATGTGCTGTGGCCAAATGAAGGGCATGCCTGGATCACGTGGGACTTGGTCTTCTCTGGGCACTTATATTGCTTGGCTGTGGGTGCCATGGTCCTGGCCCCACTTCCTTCCCTCCTGGCCTCCTTGGTGGCTGTTCCCCGCCATGCTCCTTTGCTGTGTCCTGGCACTGACTGTCCCCCCTGCCCAGGGGGCCCTTCTCCCCTGCAGTTCCAGGCCTTGTCCTGTGTCCCCTGTGCATCCCCCCAGCTTACCTCCCCTTTTTGCTGTATGGGACCACTCCCCCGTTGGGGGGGCTCCTGGAGGGCAGGCACTTTTACCTTTGTGGCACCAGTACCACTTGCACTATGGAGCGTGCCCCTTGTTTGTGGCATGGCTTCTTCCCCTCCCCCATGACCGTCCTGACCCTTCTCTGCTTTTGGTCTCCAGGAAGTTAAGAAAGGGCCAGGCGTCTGAACACAAGGACCAGCTCTCGAGGCTGAAGGACAAAGACCCCGAGTTCTACAAGTTCTTGCAGGAGAATGACCAGACGCTCCTGAACTTTGACGACTCAGACAGCTCCGAGGATGAGGAGGATGAGAAGTTCCACACGCTCCCGGATGAGCTGGAGGTGAGGGGGCGGGGGGGAGGGGCGTTAAAGTGGGGAGAGGGCGGAGAAGCCGACGAGGTACTGCTCAGGACACACCCGTGGGAGCTGCCTCGGGACGTCCAGTTTGGGGTGTGCCCAAGGCCTCTGGTGATGCAAGCCTGGAGCTCCTCTGAGAGACTTGGGGGACTGATCCTGATGCCTTGTGTGATTGGGGACCCTGGCCTTACCTTGTGCAGGAAGCTAGTGAGGGTGAAGAAGGGGAGGAGGAGGAGGAGGAGGAGAGCACTCGGAAGAGCTGGTCCAAGCGCGCCAAGCTGACCCTCAAGATGGTGGAGCAGTGGAAACAGTCTGCCAAGGTGAGGATGGGGGGAGGGGCTGCAGGGCGGCCTGGGCCAGCCTGGGCCAGCAGGGCCCGGGCAATCCCTAGTCGGCCTCCGCGTGCCTGCAGCTCCCCAGATGGGCTCTTGTCTTCTTGCTTCTGTCCTTGGGGCTCGGGACTTTCCCCTATCCCTTGCATGACTCCGGTGTCCCGTTAAGTCACTGAGCTCCCAGTAAAGTGGTGATGTTGAAGAGCAGGGCCAATGCACGCTGGCTCCCAACCCCGGGGGGCGGCCGACCCAGCTTCGAGTCACTGGGAAGCAATGAACAAAACAGACACCGCTACAGTGGAACGTGGCTAAGACGGCCTATTAACACTAAGTCCACTTGAGGCCCATAGGGGCCCAGGTCTGGTGGAGGCGCCTCCCCCACTCTAAGCCGGGGCCACGTCGCCCTGCTGACTGTTGTGCCCATGCCGTGCCCATCTCCCACCTCACTGCTTTTGCTCAGGCCTCCCCCCATGCCTGCCTCCAGGCTCCCAGAATCATCTCTTTGAGGTTGATCTAGACTTTGCTGCTCAGGTCTCTGCTGTCCTCCAGCCTTAAATGCAGCTCAGCCTTTCGGGCCCTCTGTGTTCTGGCTCTCCGCCCTACCTTTCCAGGCCAATTTCACCTTCCTCTCCTTCACACACCCTCTTCTCCAGGGTCTTTGGGTACCAGAGTGGGACACCCTCCATCCATGGAGCCGTGTGAACACCCCCTGGCTTCATCCCCCTGTGGGGGTACCCTCCCCCCACAAGCTCTCTTTGAGAGGTCACCTAGCCCAACCCCCATGTTTTCAGATGAAGGAACTGAGGCTCAGAGAAGGGTGCCCAGAGGTCAAATCCAGCCTCAGACACCTACTAGCTGTGTGACCCTGGGTGAGTCACTTAGCTTCTGTCTGTTTCCTCATCTATAAAATAGGAATAATATTAACTCTGACCTCCTAGAATGGTTGTGAGGATCAAATGAGAGAATAACTGTAAAGCGCTTGATGCAGTGACTGGCCCATACTAAGCACTTCATCAGTGTTAGCTGTTGTTTTACAAGGGAGTAAACGGAGACTCTGAGCGGGGAGTGGCTTGCCTGCAGTCACCTGGGCGTGTGAAGAGGGGCCGGGCTTGGCTCTTTCTTTCTTTTTTTAAATTTTGCGGGCAGTGAGGGTTAAGTGACTTGCCCAGGGTCACACAGCTAGTAAGTGTCAAGTGTTGGAGGCCAGATTTGAACTCAGGCCCTCCTGAATCCAGGGCTGGTGCTTTACCACTGCACCATTTAGCTGCCCCCTGGGCTTGGCTCTTTCTAGGCTGTGACAGCCTCGTTCTTGTTTCCTGCCGGTTTCTAGAAGGACCTCTCTCCTCGGCTCTTCCATGAAATCCTGCAGGCCTTCCGGGCCGCTGTGTCCACCACCCATCAGGACAAGGAGGGCCAAGAGCCCAGCAAGTTCCGGATCACGGACAGTGCAGGTGAGCCTGGCAGGGAGAAGGGCAGGGTTTGTCCTCATCTCTTCTATGGGAGACCCCAGAAGCCCCTAACTCTGTGTTTGTGTTTGTATGTGTGTGTGTGTGTTTTTTGTATGTGTGGGGGCATGTATCTGTCTCTCCTCTGCTCCACAGTGTTCAATGCCATCATCACCTTCTGCATTCGGGACCTATTCCCCTGCCTCCAGAAGCTGTTGCAGTTGAAGCTCCCCAAGGACAGAACCAAGTAAGGAGGGTGGGGGGGCCCCCTCTTGAGAAGCCCTCGAGCCCATGGGGATGGGGGACAGGGGTGGGGTGGGGAGGGGAGCACGCCTCCTTTGGGAAGTGGAGATTCAGAGGAATTCTGGACTGGAGAGATGGGGCCTCTGCAGCCCCTTGCTGCAGCTGCGTGAGCTCAAGTCACATCGCTGTAACTAGATCAGAAACTCCTTAGAGGCAGGGACCACCCACTCAGCACTGCAGTGGAACATTTGGGCTCATGGGCCCTGCCTCCAGGGATCCTCAGAGCCAGGGGAGGCACACCAGGCCCTGCCTTGAGGAAGCCCCTCCATCCCTGAGGAGGACATCTCTGGGTCCCCTGTGGGTCCTCAGACCTCAGACAGCCCTTGGGGTTTGCTGTGGCGGGTTCCTATGCAGCTTTTTTGAAGAGCAGGCAGGGGGTCTTTGGGGGCAGGTCATGGGTGGGGCACTGTGCAGGAGTGTAAGGAGGGGCCAGAGTCACTGCTGAGCTAAAGCAGTTTGGAGGGTGACAGTGGGCTCGGGGCAGCTGGACCTACCATGGAGAGCCCTGCCTCCGACACTTCTGCCCAGAGTGACTGGCGGAGTCCCTTTGCTGCTCCGAGCCTGTTTCCTCTTCTGTGAAATGGGTATAAAACCTTCCACACAGGTTGGTTGTGAGACCCAAGTTAGACAGCATACGTAGAGCACTTTGTCCATTGTAGAGGCTGTAAAAAGGACCCTGGTTTTCCTTAGTCACTGGGCCCTTGGAAGGATGGACAAGCTCCTGACAAGCTCTTTCTTCCCATGGTTTCCTACGCAAAACCCCACTCTTGCCAAGCTGCCCGATCGGTTTTTCACCAGGCTTGCTTCTCCCAGCCGCCTGCCCCTGGGGTGGCCCTCCCTTATCCACTTGGCTTCTTGAAATACCAGGTCAGCTTGTGCTCCGTCTTCTTCCTGAAGCCTTTCTTCAACCACCCTGGCTCACAGGGATTGTTGGTCCTGCACTTGTATGTCCTGTGTCCATGACTAGATTCTAAGCTCCTTGATACTACAGGCCATGCCTTGGATCACACGTGCTACCCTGCAGCACCTAGTAGTGCCTCACATGTAGTAGTTATTGAATGCTGGTCATTTGAGAGGTCTCTAAAGCCAGGCTGATGAGCTTTGGCCTAGCCTGCAAACCTTCTAATCTTGGCTGCATTGATTTTGTTTATGCAAACCTTTGTTTGTGCAAAACCTTTCGTTGCCATTTGAAGGGTTTAGGGAATTTCATTTATTTGTGATTTTTTGAGGTGGGGGCGGGGACAGTGAGGGTTAAGTGACTTGCCCAGAGTCACACAGCTAGTAATTGTCAAGTGTCTGAGGCCAGATTTGAACTCAGGTCCTCCTGAATCCAGGGCAGGTGCTTTATCTATTGTGCCACCTAGCTGCCCTGAAATGTGAAAATATATATATATTTTTCAATTACCTGTAAAAACAATTTTTTAAACTTTTAAAAAAAATTTTGAGTTCCAAATTCTTTTTCTCCCCTCTCCCCTCCATGAGAAGGCAAGCAATTTGCTATAGATTATACATGTGGAATCATGTAAAATATATTTCCATATTAGCCACGTTGTGAAAGAAAACAGACCAACAAAAACAAGAAAAGTAAAGTTTAAAAAATAGGCTTCAATCTGCATTCAGATTCCACAGTTCTTTTTCTGGATGCGGAGAGCGTTTTCCATCATGAGTCTTTTGGAATTGTCTTGCATCATTGTATTTCAGAGAACAGTTAAGTCATTCACATTTGGTCATTGTTACAGTGTTGTTCTTACTGGGTACAGTGTTCTCCAGGTTCTGCTCACTTCACTTTGTATTAGTTTATGTAAGTCTTTACAGGGTTTTTTGAAAGAATGTTGCTTGTCATTTCTTATAGCACAATGATATTTCATCACAATCATATACCACAACTTGTTCAGCCATTTCCCACCTAGTGGGCATCCCCTCAATTTCCAGTTCTTTGACACCACAAAAAGAGCTACTATACATTTTTTTTGTACATATTTTTCCTTTGATCTTTTTGGGACATATACTTAGAAGTGGTATTGCTGGGTCAGAGGGTATGGCTCAATTTTATAGCCCTTTGGGCATAGTTCTAATTGCTGTCCAGAATGGTTGGATCAGTTCACAACTTCAACAATGCATCAGTGTTCCAATTTGCCCACGTCTTCTCTGACATTTGTCATTTTCTTTTTCTGTTAGCCATTCTGATAGGTCTGTGGTAGTACCTCAGAGTTGTTTCAGTTTTGCATTTCTCTAATCATTAGTGATTTAGAGCATTTTTATATGACTAAATAGCTTTGATTTCTTCTGCCTTTTCATGTCCTTTGACCATATATTAATTGGGGTATGACTCATATTTTTATAAATTTGACTCAGTTATCTACATATTTGAAAAATGAGGCCATATCAGAGAAATTTGCTATAAATTTTTTCCCCCAGTTTCCTGCTTCCCTTCTAATCTTGGCTGCATTGGTTTTGTTTGGGCAAAGCTTTTTCAATTCGAGGTAATCAAAATTATCCATTTTACATCCTGCAGTGCTTTCTCTCTCTTGTTTGGTCCTCAATTCTTCCCTTATCCATAGATTTGAGGGGTAAACTGTTTCATGCTCCCCTAATTTGCTTATGGTATTACCCTTTATGTCTAAATCATGTACTTATTTCACATATACAACGTTGTGAGATGTTGGTCTATGCCTAGTTTCTGCTGAACTGCTTTCCAGTTTTCCGAGCAGTTTTTGTTTGAAAAGCTCGACTCTTTGGGTTTATCAAGCACTAGATTACTGTGGCCCTTACCTACTGTGTATTGTGAACCTCATCTGTTCTACTGATCCACCCCTCTATTTCTTAGCTGGTATCAGATTTATAAAATAGTTTGAGATCTGGTATGGCTAAGCCACCCTCCTTCATGGTTTTTTTCATCGATTCCCTGATATTCTTTTGTTTTTCCAGGGCAGTGAGGGTTAAGTGACTTGCCCAAGGTCACACAGCTAGTGTCAAGTATCTGAGGCCGGATTTGAACTCAGGTCCTCCTGAATCCAGGGCCGGTGCTTTATCCACTGTGCCACCTAGCTGCCCCTAATTCCCTGATATTCTTAACCTTTTGTTCTTCTAGATGAACGTTATTTTTTTCTAGTTCTATAAAATAATTTTTTGGTAGTTTGATTAGTTTGGCACTGAATAATTTTGGTAAATTAATTTTAGTAGAATTGTCATTTTTGTTCTGTTGGCCCAGCCTACTCAGTTGTTTAGGTCTGACTTTATTTGTGTGAGAAGTGTTTTGTGTTCATATAGTTCCTGAGTTTGTCTTGGCAAGTAGACTCCCAAGTATTTTGTGTTGTCTACAATTTTAAATAGAATTTTTCTATCTATTGCTGCTGGACTTTGTTGGTAATATATAGAAACACTGATGATTTATGGGGGTTTATTCTGTAGTCTAAAATTTTGCTGAAGTTGTTCATTATTTCAGTTACTTTTTTAGTTGATTCCGTAGGATTCTCCAAATACACCATCATATCCTCTGCAAAGAGCAATACTTTTGTTTCCTCATTGCCTGTTCTAATCTCTTCCATTTCTTTATCTTCTCTTATTGTTTCTAGTACAATACTAAATAACAGTGGTGATAACAGACATCCTTGTTTCACCCATCATCTTAGTGGGAAGGATTCTAGTTTATTCTGGTTATAGATAATGCTTGCTGATGATTTTTTTTAATTATCATATAAGGTATTTTATTTTTTCCGTTACATGTAAAGATAGTTCTCAACTTTTGTTTATACAAGCTTTATAATTTCAGATTTTTCTCCCTCCCTCCCCTCCCTCCCCCCTCCCCTAGACAGCAGGTAATCTGATATAGGTTATATCTATATATCTATATATCATATACATATAGATATAGATAGATATACACACACATATATACACATAATAACATTAATCCTATTTCTGCATTAATCCTGTTACAAGAGAAAAAATCAGAGCAGTGATGCAGAACCTCAAAATAGAAAAAAAAAAACAGCACCCCAAAAAAAAGAAATAGTACGGTTCATTCAGCATCTATACTCCACAGTTCTTTTTTTTTTTCTTGGATTTGGAGATCCTCTTCTATCATGAGTTCCCTGGAACTCTTCTGTACCATTGCATTGGTGAGAAGAATATAGTCCATCACAGTAGATCAACACACAATGTTGATGATACTGTGTACAATGTTCTTCTGGTTCTGCTCATCTCACTCATCATCTTGCTGATGATTTTTAAAAGACTAATTATTTTAAAGAAAGTTCCACTTTATTCCTGTGCTTTCTAGTGTTTTTAATAGGACTGAGTGGTGTATTTTGTCAGAAGCTTTTTCTGCATATATTAAGATCATACTATGATTTTTGTTGTTTTTTTAATTGATATGGTCAACTATGCTAATATTGAACCAACCTTGCATTCCTGGTCTAAATCCCACCTGGTCATAGTATATGATCTTTGTGATACATTGTTGTGATCTCCTTGCTAGTATTTTATTTAAGATTTTTACATCAATATTCATTAGGGAAATTTGTCTATAGTTTTCCTTCTCTATTTTTGTTCTTCCTGGTTTAGGTCTCAGTACCATATCTGTATTATAAAAAGAATTTGGTAGGATTCCTTTGCCTATTAAATAGTTTATATAGTATTGGAATTCATAGTTCTTTGAATGTTTGGTAGAATTAACTTGTGAATCCTTCTGGTCCTGTGATTTTTGTCTTTATTGATTGCTCGTTCAAGTTCTTTTTCTAAGATCACATTATGTTTGTATTTTATTTGCTCTTTTAATCTGAGCAGTTTATATTTTTGTAAACATTCATTTCTCTTAGATTGTTAGATTTATTGACATATAATTGGGAAAAATAGCTCCCAATAATTGCTTTAATTTCATCTTCATTGATGGTGAATTCATCCTTTTCATTTTTGATACTGGTAATTTGATTTTCTTCTTTTTTTTTAAATCAAATTAACCAATGGTTTATATATTTTGTTGGCTTTTTCATAAAACCAGCTCCTACTTTTACTTATTAGTTCAGTGGTTTGCTTACTTTCAATTTTATGATTTCAAAATTATTTTCAATATTACTATTTGAATTTCAGGATTTCCAATTTGGTATTTAATTAGGGATTTAAAATTTGTTCTTTTTCTAGTTTTTTTTTTTGTTTGCTTGCCAAATTAATTGATCTCCTTATTCTCTTTTATTGATATAAGCATGTAGAGATGTAAATTTTCCCCTAAGTACTGTGTTGGCTGCATCCCATAAATTTTGGTATCTTGTCTTATTGTTGTCATTCTCTTTGATGATGTTTTTCAGGATTAGATTATTTAGTTTCCAATTAATTTTTTATCTGTTTTCATAGTCCTTTATTGAATATGATTTTTATTACATTGTGATCTGAAAAGGATGCATATAATATTTCTGTTTTCCTGCATTTGGTTATTAGGTTTTTGTACCTTAACATATAGTTGAGTTTTGTAAGTGTCATCTATTGCTGAGAAAAAGGCATATTCCTTTCTATTACCATTCATTTTTTTCCAGAGGTCTATCATATCTAACTTTCCTAAAATTTGTTCATCTCTTTAATGTCTTTCTTGTTTTTATTTTTTTTGAAAGATTTGTATAGTTCTTAGAGGGGAAAGTTTAGATCTCCCAGTAATATAGTCTTATTGTCTATCTCCTATAATTCATTTAACTTTTTCTTTAAGAATTTGGATTCTAGGGTAGCTAGGTGGCATAGTGGATAAAGCATTGGCCCTGGATTCAGGAGGACCTGAGTTCAAATCCGGCCTCAGACACTTGACACTTACTAGCTGTGTGACCCTGGGCAAGTCACTTAATCCCAATTGCCTCACCCCCCCCCCAAAAAAAAAATTTGGATGCTATACCATTTGATATTTAGTATTGATGTTGCTTCATTGTTTATGGTTCATTTTAGCAAAATGTAACTCTTTAAATTAGACCTATTTTTGCTCTGTCTGAGATCATGATTGCTACCCCTGCTTTTTTTTTTTTTAACTTAATTTGAACCATAACAGATGCTGATCCCAACCTCTTATCTTTACTTTGTGTGTGTCTCTAAGCTTCGAGTGTGTTTCTTGTAAACAACATATTATAAGATTCTGGTTTTTAATCTACTCTATCTGATTGTCTTTTGTGGGTGAGTTCATCCCATTCACATTTATGATTACTAACTGTTTATCTCTCCGTCCTATTTTTTCCCCATTTATCTTTCTCTCTTCTTTCACCCTATCCTTCCTCAAAATATTTTGCTTCTGTCTACTGCCTCCCCCATTCCACTCTCCCTTTTATCAGGCTCTCCCCCTTCTCTTAATTCCCTCCCCATCTACTTCCCCATAGAGTAAAATAGATTTTTATATTCAACTGACTGTATGTAATTCTCTCTTTGAGCCAGTTTTAATGATTAAGTTTAAGGATGAAGTGTTGCTCTCCCCTGCCCCCCCCCCCCAATCTTCTCCACTCAAAAAGCTCTTTTCCTGCTTCTTTTTTTTTTTTTTTTTTTGCGGGGCAATGAGGGTTAAGTGACTTGCCCAGGGTCACACAGCTGGCAAGTGTCAAGTGTCTGAGGCCAGATTTGAACTCAGGTATTCCTGAATCCAGGGCCAGTGCTTTATCCACTGCACCACCTAGCTGCCCCCCTGCCTCTTTTATGTGAGATAATTCTACCTCTCCCTCCTTCTCCCAGGGCATCCTTCTTTGTCACCCCTTAATTTTATTTTTTATATCATCCCATCATAGCTCACATCCATGCACTCTGACTATGTATATCCCTTCTAACTGCCCTAGTAATAAGAACGGTCTTCAGAATTACAAGTATCATCCTACCAAGCAGGAATGTAAACAGTTAACCTTATTGAATCCCTTATGATTTCTCTTTCATGTTTACCTTTTTATGTTTCTTTTGAGTCCTGTATTTGAAAGTGAAATTTTCTATTCAACTCTGCTCTTTTTTATCAGGAATGCTTGATTTCAGGGCAATTTTACTTGATAATTTCTTGAAATGGGATGTCTAGGATCATCTTTTGATTGTGGCTTTCAGGTGTGAGGGCCGAAATTTAATATACAGAGTTTTAATTGGGTGACTCGCTGAAATACTGGGGTCCTGGAAATAATGAAGGACTTTTAGGTTCAAAGCTCCCTCCCCTCTGAACTGCCCTTTTAGATATTTCTCCCAGGCCAGTAAGAAAGGAGCCTTACAGCTTCTTTTTCCACAAAAGGATCAGATTTTATTACTTGGGAATTAATTAAACAACAAAGGTGAAATTAATAAAAATCAAAGATAAGGAAGTAGGAAAAAGAAATACAGATAAATTCTCTTAACTCACCACCCCTGGAAAGTTTGCTAGCTTTCTGGCATCACTGAGAAGACCAAGGAGTCAGCCATTGGGCGGTGAGAGAGTTCTGGAAGAGCCTTTTCTCTCCTTAGAAAGCCTTCAGTCTCCCTCCCCCAAAAGGGGAGGTCCTTCAAAACTGCCTATGGAGAGTTTTCCTTCTGACCTCAGTAGCATATGTAACTTCAGGGTGGGCCAGGTGTGGCCCCTCCCAAATGAGTTAGCTAAAACTCCAATAATTTTTTACCACAAATAATTTTTACCACACAGGTAATCCAAAATTTCTTAAATTATCTCCCCCTAGTCTATTTTCTAAATCATTTATTTTTCCAATGAAGTAATTCACATTTTCTTAAATTTGTTCTTTCTTTGGATTTTGTTTGTTTCTTGATGTGTCATGGAGACATTAGTTTCCAGTTGCTGAATTCTAATTTTTAAAGAATTATTTCCTTCAGTGAGCTTTTCTACCTCCTTTTCCATTTGTCTAGTTCTACTTTTAAAAGTGTTATTTTCTTTAGTATTTTTGGTTCTTCCTTTACCAAGCTTTTGATTTTTTTAATGATTTTATTACATCACTCTGATTTTTTTTTCCAGTTTTTCTTCTACTTCTTTTATTTGGTTTTTAAAATCCTTTTTAGAACTTCTCCAGGAGGTTTTTTTTTTAATTTAGCATTTTATTTTCCACCAATTACATTTAAAAACAATTATTAACATTCATTTAAAAATATATTTATTTTTATTTTTTTAGTGAGGCAATTGGGGTTAAGTGACTTGCCCAGGGTCACACAGCTAGTAAGTGTTAGGTGTCTGAGGCCATATTTGAACTCAGGTACTCCTGACTCCAGGGCTGGTGCTCTATCCACTGTGCCACCTAGCTGCCCCAACATTCATTTTTGTTGTTTTTGGTTTTTTGTTTTTTTGCAGGGCAACAAGGGTTAAGTGACTTGCCCAGGGTCACACAGCTAGTAAGTGTTAAGTGTCTGAGGCCGGATTTGAACTCAGGTACTCCTGATTCCAGGGCCGGTGCTTTACCACTGCGCCATCTAGCCGCCCCCAACATTCATTTTTAAAAGTTTTTTTGGGGTGGGAGGGGGGTGCTGAGACCAGTTCACATTTTTCTTTGAGGCTTTGCTTGTACCTGTTTTGAGTTCATTGTCTTCTGAGTTTGTGTTTTGATCGTCCCTTTCACCATAGTAACTTTCTGTGGTCAGGTTCCTTTTTGTTAGTTGCTTGCTTTACCCAGCCTATTTCTTGACTTTTAACTTTATGTTAAAATTGGTCTCTGCTCCTGGGGTGGAGGAGACACTGTCCCAAGCTTCAGGTTTTTTGTGCTGCTGTTTTCAGAGCTAGTTCTATGGGTCTCTAAGTTTTCAGTTCTTCCAGGGTGTGATCGAAGGAGAGGTGTGGTCACTGCTCTCTTGACCTGTACTCTGGTCTATAAGCAACCACAAATACTCTTTTCCACCCTGGAACTGTGAGGAAGGTCCCCACTCCTGCTAGTGGTCCTCAACCTGGGACTGTGTGGGCAATGCAGCAGAGCCCTGCACCCAGTGCCAGCAAAGGTAATCTCCTTCTGGCCAGTTGTCTGACCCCCTTCCAACCCCCTGAGGGCTAGGAGCTTGGAAGCCAAGGGCAGCTGCCCCCAAGACCCGCTACTGGCTTATTGGGCGGGGCCTGTGCAGGATTATGCTGTGCTCTCACCCCAGTGACCCAGACCTTTGCTATGCTCTCCCCACCCCTGCCCTGAGTGACAGAGCCCCCCAAAATTCCCGCAAACAGGGACACCACCGGGGATTAGTGTAGAGTCTGGCATCTGGGTTCAAAAGCTCAGCTTTCTCTGTGCAAGGTGGGGGAGGCCTGGTGAGATGGGAGCCCTGTCTAGGGTCGGCCAGGTGGGGAAGGGTATTTGGGCTGCATGAAGACAGGTGTCTCTCTCTTTCAGCCAGACATCCCGAGGATCATACTCAGGTCTGGGCACCGCGCTTGAGGAAAGATGAGGAGATTGCAAAGCTATAAATAGGAATGTTTATTACTTTAAAAAAAAAAAGGAGGAGGGGGCTTGGTAGCCGTGGTATTAGTAGTAGTAATATTGACTTGCATTTACATGGTTTTTTGGTCGTTGTCCTTCATTACATAACACTTTAAGGTTTATCTTCATAACAACCATGTGAAATAAATTCTAGAATATTTTTGAAAAAGAGATGAGGCAATTGGATCCAATTCAGTCCAACAAGCGAGTATTCAACACTTCTGGTGTACCAGGCACTGTGCCCAGTGCTAGGGAGGCAAAGGCCTTTAGAAACGGTGCCTGCACTCAGGGAGCTGACATTCTTCCAGAGACAGGCCTCTAGTGGGATCTTAGACAGCTCCCCACCTCCCCCCACCCCAGGCAGAGGGGAGGGGGGCAGGGCACATGGAAGGCAAAAGTTTGGGGGTTAGGAAACAAGCCTGGCAGCATGGCCTGCAGTTTGGGGCTCTGAGCATCAGGCCAAGGAATTGGCCTCTGCTCATGTGAACAAGAGGAGGCTTCGGGGTAGGACCCTTGGTCACCCTTGGGCTTTAGGGAGTCGGTTTTGGGGCCTAGTGCAGGGAAGAGGAAAGGCTGAGTGCATTCCATTTCAGGATAGGGTGTAGGAATGTGGGATGTCTCCGGCCTGGAGAAGAGGACCCGGAAGGGCAGAGCCAAGAACAGAGGGAGTGGTTGGAGGAGCACTGGGGGGACAGGCCAGGAGCATGCATCCCAGGGGATGGGAGCCCAGGAAGGATCTAGGATCTGAGGCTCCAGGATACACAGGGAGGCAACTACTAATGGATATTGGGCTGCAGAGGCCGCTGCCTGCAACGGGGGTCTTTTCCTGTTGTCTTTTTAAAAATGTTGTTTATTTTTATTTCATTTTACTTTTTCACATTTTTGGGGGAGGGAAGGGGGGGGACAGTGAGGGTTAGGTGACTTGCCCAGGGTCACACAGCTAGTAAGTGTCAAGTGTCTGAGGCCAGATTTGAACTCAGGTCCTTCTGAATATGGGGCTGGTGCTTTACCCACTGCGTCACCTAGCTGCCCCTGTTTATTTTTATTTTTTCCTCAATTATGGTAAACAAAATTTTTTAACATTCTTTTTCTCTTTTTTTTTGGATAATATTTTTCTCATTTACATGTAAAAAACAACTTTTAATAATCCTTTAAAAATTTTTGAGTTCCAAATTCTCTTCCTTCCTCTCCTGCCCCCTCCCTGAGACAATAAGCAGTTTGATATAGGTTATACATGTGCAGTCATGCAAAACATTTCCATATTGTTGTTTGGCTTTGTTTTTGAAGAGGACAGTGACATCACAAGGGTGATGTCTTGACTTGCACATGAATTAGATTTGATTCAGCCTCACCCTTTCCTCCTGAGTATCTGGGTCTAGTGGCAAAACAAAGACCAAAGTTGGCCCAGGATGCAGTGGGCAGCTAGGTAGTGCAGTGGATGGAACACTAAGTTCAGATCTGGCCTCAGACCCTTACTAGCTATGTAACCCAGGGCGAATCACTTATTTCCTTATTAGTCTTGTTATGAAAGAAAACACAAACTGCCCCCCCCCAAAAAAAAAAATCCCCGAGAAAAATAAAGTGAAATATAGTATGTTTTAATCCACATTTAGACTCCAGTCAGTTCTTTCTTTTTTTCATCATAAGCCCTTGGGAATTGTCTTGAATTGTATTGCTGAGAATAGCTAAGTTTTTCACAGTTGATTATCATAAAATATTACTGTTACTGTATACAATGTTCTCCTGGTTCTGCTCACTTCCCTTTGCATCTGTTTGTTGTTTCCAGGTTTTTCTGAGAGCATCCTGCTCCTCATTTCTTATAACACAATAGTATTCCATCACAATCATAAACTACAACTTGTTCAGCCTTTCTCCAATCAAAGAGCATCCCCCTGATTTCCAATTCTTTGTCACCACAAAAAGAGCTGCTAGCAATGTTTGGTTGGACTACATCACAGCTTCACCAGCAGTGCATTAGTGTCCCAGTTTTCCTCCAGCATCTGTCATTTTCCTTTTTTGTCATGTTAGCCAATCTGGTAGGTGTGAGGTGGTACCTCAGAGTTTTCATTTGTATTTCTCTATAATCAGTAGTGATTTTGAGCATTTTTCCCCTATAAATAGCTTTGACATCTTCTGAAAACTGCTACTCATATCCTTTCTCCATTTATCTTAAGGCTATGCTAGAATAAAGCCCTGATCACATTTCTTGAGATTTAATCAATCAATTAATTGTTATTATATAATTTTTTTGGGCAGGGCAGTGAGGGTTAAATGACTTGCTCAAAGTCACACAGCTAAACTCAGGTCCTCCTGAATCTAGGACCAGTGCTTTTCTCCATTTATCAATTGGGCATTGACATATAGTTTTTTGTTTTTGTTTTTGTTTTTTTATTTTAGTGAGGCAATTGGGGTTAAGTGACTTGCCCAGGGTCACACAGCTAGTAAGTGTTAAGTGTCTCGGGCCGGATTTGAACTCAGGTACTCCTGACTCCAGGGCTGGTGCTCTATCCACTGCGCCACCTAGCTGCCCCGACATATAGGGTTTTTTTTGTTTGTTTTTTTGCTTTTTTGGGGGTTTTTTTGCAGGCAATGGGGGTTAAGTGACTTGCCCACGGTCACACAGCTAGTAAGTGTCAAGTGTCTGAGGCTGGATTTAAACTCAGGTACTCCTGAGTCCAGGACCGGTGCTTTAACCACTGCGCCATCTAGCTGCCCCCTCCGACATATAGTTTTAATTTTGATTCAATTCTCTACATATTTGAGAAATGAGACCTTTACCAGAGAAACTTGCTATACATTTTCCCCCAGTTTCCTGTTTTCTTTCTAATTTCTTTTTTTTTTTTTGGTGAGGCAATGGGGGTTAAGTGACTTGCCCAGGGTCACACAGCTAGTAAGTGTCAAGTGTCTGAGACAGGATTTGAACTCAGGTCCTCCTGAATCCAGGGCCAGTGCTCTATCCAGTGCACCACCTAGCTGCCCCCTGTTTTCTTTCTAATCTTGGTTGCATTGGTTTTGTTTGTGCAGAACCTTTTCAATTTGATGTGTAATCAGAATTATCCATTTTACATCCCTCTCTATCTCTTGTCCTCAATTCTTCCCTTATCCATAGATCAGAGGGGGTAAACTATTTTGTGCTCCCCTAATTTGCTTATGGTACTGTTGTTTATGTCTAAGTCACGTACCCATTTTGATAATGGTATGAGATGTTGGTTTGTGCCTGTTTTCCAGTTTTCCCAGCAGTTTTTGTCAGTGAGTTTTTGTCTGAAAAGCTTGGCTCTTTGGGTTTATCAAACACTAGATTAGATTACTATGCTCTTTACCTACTGTGTTTTGTAAACCTAATCTATTCCGCTGATCCACCCCTCCATTTCTCAGCCAGTACCAGGTTGTTTTCAAGATTACTACTTTATAATACAGTTTGAGATCTGGTAGGCCACCTTCCTTTGCATTTTTTTATTGATTCCCTTGAGATTCTTGACCTTTTGTTCTTCCAGATGAATTTTGTTATTATTTTTTCTAGCTCTATAAAATACATCTTTGGTAGTTTGATTGGTATGACACTGAATAAGTAAATTTATTTAGGTAGAATTGTCATTTTATTCTATTGGCTCAGCCTACCCATGAGCAATTGATATTTTTTTCAGTTGTTTAGATCTGGCTTTATTTGTGTGAAAAGTGTTTTATAGTTGTGCTCATATAGTTCCTGAATTTGTCTTGATGTAGGGAGACTCCCAAGTATTTTACATTGTCTACAGTTGTTTTAAATGGTATTTCTTGCTACCTGACTTTGTTGGTAATATATGTTGCTGATGATTTGTGGGGATTTATTTTGTAATCTGAAACTTTGCTGAAGTTGTTTATAATTTCAGTTAGTTTCTTAGTTGATTCTGTAGGGTTCTTTAAGTATGACATCATATCCTCTGCAAAGAGTTATAGCTTTGTTTCCACCTTACCCATTCTAATTCCTTCCATTTCTTTTTCTTCTCTTACTGTTATGGTGAACATTGGTCGTACAATATCTGGTTTATTTTTTTAATGAACAAAAATCTGTTTTCTCTCTGTCCCACTTCCTTTGTCCCCCCTCTCCCCTGAAAAAGACAAAACCTTTGAGACCAATCAGTGTAGACAGCGCCCAGGGAACAGTAATCTGAGAAGGAGGTGGGTGAATACTGAGATCTCAGGCTTCCAAAGCCACCCCCTCCTGTGACATGGGAAGCCCCATTGTTATTTCCATTTTACAGATGAAGAAACTGAGACTCTATGAGGGGAAATCAAACCTGAGGCAGGGGAGCCCCTTGAGAGCCTTCCCCAGGTGCCTCGGCTCCTGGGAGCAGGCAGGGGGAAGCCCAGGTGGCATCCAGCCCAGGCCGCCCCTTTTGTAGCAGACAGTAAGGTGAGGCCCAGGGAGAAGCATTTATTAAGCCCTTTTGGAATGTCAGAGGCTGCTAAGAGCTGATGACACATTCACCAGCATTTATTTATTTTTGAGGGGTTTTTTTGTTGTTTTTTTGCGGGGCAATGGAGGTTAAGTGACTTACCCAGGGTCACACAGCTAGTGAGTATCAAGTGTCTGAGGCCAGATCCGAACTCAGGTACTCCTGAATCCAGGGCCGGTGCTTTATTCACTGTGCCACCTAGCTGCCCCCTCACCAGCATTTATTAAGGCCCTGTGGTGTGGCCTGGGGCCTGGCCGATACTTTGTGGTGACAGAGACAGAAGTGAAATCCCCGCTTCCAGCTTATGTTCTAGTGGGGGAGACGACATGCTCATACGCAGGTAATACCTCACATGTCTAGGATTTCACATGTGCTTGGGCTTTGTGTGTAGATATGCATGTGCGTATACACATGCATACAATATGTGTAAGTATGCACACACTTGTATCTTTTGTGAATAAGAATGGCAACCACAGCAGCCATGGGGGGTGGGGGTGGAGCAGTAATAGGCATGAACCTGGCTGGGGAGAGGCACCCCCCCACCCTCTGTAAGTTGAATTCCCAGGCAGAACTTGCAATCGGCACCCAAGCCTTCCCATGGTCCCATGCTCCATCCCAGAGCCAGACTGCCTTCAGGCCTCATGCCGAGGCTCCTTTCTCTCCTAGGTTGGTCCTGCCGTCCAGCAGCCCTCTCTGGACAAAAATGCGTCTTGATGTCAAGTCGTATCTGAACTCTGTCATCCAGGTACCAGGGTGGGCACAGGGGGGGGTGGGTCCCTTTTGTTTGAGGAGCGGCGGCCCTGGGCTGAAGCTCAGCGTGAGAAGGGCCCCCTGTCTCATCTGTATTTCAGCCCCTTTTCCAGGCTCCTTAGAATGTGGAGGGTGGGGGGCTCTTTGGGGGGCAGAGCAGCCGTTACTAGGTCTGAACTCATCTCTCCCTCTCTCCTCTTGTAGCTGGTGTCCTGCCTGACTGAGGCGTCTGTAGTCACTGCTGTCCTGCAGCACATTAGTGCTACTGTCCCTTATTATCTGGCCTTCCCCAAGCAGTGCCGGGTACTGCTCAAGGTGAGGTCTGACAGCCCAGGCAGCAGGGACCTGGGTGGTGGGGGGCCTGGGCAGTGCGGGGCAGCCAGGAGTTGCTACCTCTCCTGGGCTGTGTCCTGGAGGGTGGCTCAGGACAGTGCCTGCCTGGAGCCTTCCAGCTGGTGCCCCTCATTAGAGGGGGCTTCCCTCTGGCCAGCCAAGGGCCCCTCTCCCCCCTGTGACAGGCAGCTTTTAGTAGCCGCCTGAGGCCAGCCAGGAATAATTCAGCAGGGTGTGTGTGTTTGTGTGTGTGTGTGTGTGTGCGCGTGCACACGCGTGCATGCACATGTGCGTCAGTTCCTTGCATAGGCATCGTCTCCCAGCTGTGCTGAAGGATGCTTGGAGGGGAGGTGATGAGGTTGCTCCTGTCAGGCCCTGGCTCCTGGGGGTAGGGCTGTCCCAGCAGCTGCTGCTGCTCCCATCCCTTCCCACATCCCATCCATAATGCATGGCCTTGGCTGGACAGCCGGACGGACAGACACTGTCATTGCTCTGGGCGTACTGACAGCTGGGACGTTAGAGCAGGGCTGGGGGTGGGGGTTTGTTGGGAGGGCCATTTTCCAGGCAGGCAGCTGAGAGCAGTATGGAGAAGGAGGCTTCTGGGGGCGGAGAGTCTATGGATGTGGGGGTCTGGATGCAGATGGAGAAGAGAGGGTGTAGCTTTTTCCTTCCTCCCATCTCAGCACCTTTTGGACTGGAATCTGGGGTACAGGGAGTGTGGGGATGTGGGAGACACCCAGACTTGGTGAAAAGCTTCAGGCTCTGCCAGGCCTGGGCCCACAGAAATGTGTGTGCGCGCGCATGTGTGTGTGCATGCACATATAGTGTGTGCAAATGTGTGTGGTGTATATGCATATGGAGGTGTGTGTGTGTGTGTGTGTGTGTGTGTGTATGTGTGTGTGCGTGCGTGCATGTTGGGGGGTCCTCAGTTTCTCACCGTGGACCTGTAGGGGGAGAGCGCATGGGAAGTGTGAGAGGCTGTGTTCCTGCTACACGTGTTATTACTAATTATGATGGTTATTTAGGAGGGGGGCTTTGTTTCTGTGGCTGGGAATTCTGCTTTAGCCTGGAACAATCAGGAGCTTCGCAGGGTAGGAAGGGGGTGGGGAGCTCATGGGGTCATCATTAACCCCTTCCTTCTGAGGTCCCCAAGCTGGCCGCCCCGGGGGAGACAAGTGGAGCCCCCAGGCCTGGGGAAGGACCCTGTGCGGAGAGGCCTGTGGCTGGGGAAGAGGCCCTTGGGCAGAGGCGGTAGCCCTGCAGGGAGCCTGCAGAAGCCCAGGCCCACTTGCAGCCGTCCCTGTGGCTCACCTGTCCCTCTCTCACAGAGGATGGTCATGCTCTGGAGCACGGGCGAGGAGACGGTGCGGGTGCTGGCCTTCCTGGTCATCAACAAAGTCTGCCGTCACAAGAAGGACCCCTTCCTGAGCCCCATTCTCAAGGTGACTGCTCCAGGGCCCTGCACTCTGTCAGTGGCTTCATGGGCTCGCAGAACGAAAGCTGGAAGGGACCTGGGAGGCCTTATGGTCCAACCCACCCACTTTACAGGGGGAAACTGAGGCTCGGGAGCAACCTGCCCAGTGAGTGGCCGGGTCCCAGGCTCCCTGTGGGCCGTAGCTGTTGGGGCTGCCCATCAATGACCCCCCATCCCTCACTGGGGGTGAGTCCTGCGGCCTCGGCAGGGGCCCCGCTGGGTGGGGGTCTGGCTGCTTTCTCTAATGGGGGCCACGTTTCCCCTGGCATTGGGGCTGTCTTGGCTTCTCCAGGGAGCTATTCCATTGCCATAGACACGGCCCCGTCTTTCACATGGGTTAACAGCCCTGGGAGGGGCAGCAGGGAACTCAAGCGGGTCTCAGGGCTGCATCCAGGGGCCCTGAGCTGTCCTGTGGGGGCCACACTGTTGGGTAGAGTTTGGTGCAGCCAAAGGAATGTCAGCTTGGGTGGCCGGGCATCGGGCTTGAGTTCAGATCCTGCCTGTCACACACCGGCCACGTGACCCTGGGCCAGCCCTCTCCCTTCTGCACCTCAGTGCCCTCCTCTGGGAGATGGCAGTGCCGGTGCCCGGCCCATGACCCTCTGCTCCCTCCCTGGTAGCAAATGTATATCTCGTATGTGAAGAACTCCAAGTTCACCTCGCCCAACGTGCTCCCCATGATCAACTTCATGCAGCGCACGCTGACGGAAATGTATGCGCTGGACACAGGCCTCTCCTATCAGCACGCTTTCCTCTACATCCGCCAGCTTGCCATCCACCTGCGCAACGCCATGACCATGAATAAGAAGGTAGGGGGGGCAGCTAGGTGGCACAGTGGATGGGGCAGCTAGGTGGCACAGTGGATAGAGCACTGTAGCGATGGGAATGACGCCACCTGCTGGAGATTTACTGTAGAAAAGTTCCACCATGAAAGGAAGGTCTTTGAGGGCAAGAACATGCGTCTTTTCTTTGGCGTCAGGAAGTGACATTTGCTAGTGGGAGGAAGAAGGAAGAGCTAGGCGCTCTGACTCGCTCTCTTTCCTGAAGACTCCAGCAGAGAAGGGAGCTAGAAATGCGCTCTCCCTTTAATAGATAGGAATCTAGGCCTTTCTCTCTCTTTACCAAATTCTTATTCTCCTTAATAAATGCTTAAAAGTCTAACTCTTGCTAAAGCTTATAATTTATTGGCAACCACTCATTAGATACTTTAGACAGTTTAGCTAGAATTTTAGCCTTAACAGCACCGGCCCTGGATTCAGGAGGACCTGAGTTCAAATCCGGCCTCAGACACTTGACACTTACTAGCTGCGTGACCCTGGGCAAGTCATTTAACCCCAATTGCCTCAACAACAACAAAAAAGAAGATAGGCCGGGAGGAGCCTCCTGCCCCGGGCCCTGCCAGTCACCCACCAGGCCCCAGTCCCTCCTCAGCTCCAGAGCCCTTCATGGCTCCCTGGCCCTTAAAGCCCTTCCCAGCGTGGCTCCAGATGGTGGCCCTGTAGGAGACCCTGCACCTCCTCAGTGTTGCCCAGGCTGTGCCCCCAGTGCCGCCTCCACCTGTGCCTCATGGGAGGCCCTCCCCAGTCCCTTGCCCCCACTCCAGATTGTTACATGTCTGCCGTGTACTCATAAGCTTGCGGTACCCACAGTAGAATGAAAGCTCTGGGAGGGCAGGCATACAGTGGGTGCTTAATAAATGCTCGCTGGCTTGCTCTGACCCCCCTTCCCTTCCCAGGAGACCTTCCAGTCCGTGTACAACTGGCAGTATGTCCACTGCCTCTACCTGTGGTGCCGTGTGCTAAGCACCATCCACCCCAGCGAGGTCCTGGAGCCGCTCATCTACCCGCTGACCCAGGTCATCATTGGCTGCATCAAGTACGGCTCCTGGGGGGGGTGGGCGGGGGCGAGGATGCAGGGACCCAGTGAAACGGGCCCCCAGCTCTGGAGGGTCTCCGGGCTAGAGGCTGGGAGGGGTCAGGACCCCAGCCCCCAGGTGTGGTGCGTGTGTGCAAGTGTGTGGGAAGAAACATGTAAATGTGTCTGTGCATATAAATGTGTGTGCAGGTGTAAACATGCGTGTTTGTGCCCACACAGATCCTATGCACACGCATATACTTGTGTGTGTCGAGAAATGAGCAAACCTGTGTCTTGTGTGTGTATGTAAATGTGTATAATGTGAGAATGTGCAGGCATGCACATGTGTGTAAGCACATTGTACAGTGCAATCATTTATGTTTGTGCCCGTGTAGATTACAAGCGTGTGTGTGTGTGTATGTGTGTGTGTGCACGCGTGCATAGGTGTGTGCCCGTGAGCTCCATGCTGGCTCTTCTTCCCTGGGTCTGTGTACTGGGTCAGCATGGGGGGCGGGGAGGGGGGGGGCTTATTTGCCTTAGAGAGAAGCTTGGAACCCTAATTAGTCTTGGGTTTTAGTCTGCTTTTTATTTGCATATTAATGAAGCGGCTTGGGCAGGCTAGGCTGCTCTTGTAGCAGCTGCTCCCCCACCCCTCCCCATGGCCTCAGGACAGTCAGTGCTGGGGGGGGGGCTGCACAGGGGCCTCAGTTTCCTCTTCTGTAAAGCCCCCTTTGGGCAGGCTTATGCACCAAGACCCAAGGTAGCACCTCCCCTCAGGACCTTCAGGAAAAAGTTTGGGAAGTGAGCTGGAACTGGAAGGGATCCAATTTTACCTGAGGAGGAAACTGAGGCACAGGGGTGGGTGGGGTACCTTGTCCGGGGACATGGGAGCCAGGTGATCACAGAATCAGAGATGAGGGTGCCAGAAAGCCTCTCAGGCCTTCACCCTCAGGTATGACGGCACCCGCTGAAGGTTTTGAGTGGCCAAGCTGGGTTTGAACCCAGTTCCTTTCTCCATAGCCAAGCAGGAAGGCCCTTATAAGAGGAGACACTTGAATGCAGCAAGAGATTTTAAGAGGAAGGGGGCAGCACTGGAGCAGAGGACCCTGGTGTATGTGTCTGTGTCTGTGTCTGTATGTGTGTGTGTGTGTGTGCGCGCGCGCGCGTGTGCACACAGGTGACTACAGGTGTGTGTATGTGCTGGAGCCCGGCCGGCCGTCTCCTGTTGGGCACCCTGTGCACAGGGAGCCCCTCCCTCCTTGGCCAGCAGGTGGTGCTGTTACCCAGCACAAGGGGGGTAGGAGGGGGGAGGGAGCAGCCTCCTTGCGTGGCATTGCTCCAGGCAGGGACCAGGGCAGAATTGGAAATGTGCTTCTGCCAGATAACGAGTGGCTGGCGCTCGCCGCAGGCACTGGGGGAGCCCGCTCCAGCCCCCTCCTCACCTCCCTCAGCCTCCCTGGCCTAGAAAGTACATTAAAAATGTAGGAGTGATGGGGAGGGGGAGCCTGAGGAGGAGTTTCAAGGCCCCCCCTTCCCCAGGGGAGGGGGGGAGTCAAGCCTCTTTTCTAGAAGCAGCTGGGATGGGGTGGGGGCCGATTTGCAGCCTCTCTCCCAGCGCTGGGGGTTCAGATGCCCAGCTTGTACATTCCTGGCAGCAGAGGCCTGCGTTATAAGGGGAGCTCCTCCAGGGATGGCTTCCCCGCCCCAGGCCTCAGTTTCTTTCTCTGTAAAATGGATGGGCTCCAGATCTAGGCTCCCCCAGGAAAGCTAAAAGGGAGGGGGTGGCCAACTGTCTGTCTCTAGATGAATCTGAGCCGCTTCAGGCCCGTGGGGTGGGGTCGCCCCCTGGAAGCAAGCCCTGCCCTCACTCTTGTTTTCCCCTTGACCAGGCTGGTGCCCACAGCCCGTTTCTACCCACTGCGCATGCACTGCATCCGGGCCCTGACGCTGCTCTCCGAGAGTACGGGCACCTTCATCCCCATCCTGCCCTTCATCCTGGAGGTGAGTGAGACCTGTACAGGCAGAGGGATGTGGGCACCAGGCGAGCAGTGAGCATGTGCCCGGATCCGCCCAGCGGGTACCTCTAGCTCTCCTCAGACACGGGTGTCTAGTGGGCAGTGAGCATGTGCCTGGGTCTGCCCAGCAGGCACATCCAGCTTTTATTCTTGGACACAGGTGCCTAGTGGGCAGTGGGTACTTAGGCAGAGACATGGGTGCCAGGCAGGCAGACCTGGGCATGTGCTCACCACTCTCATGTGATCTGAGGTGTGTCCAGGCTCTGCTGCTTTTGCCAAGTGGCCAGTTCCAGGTGTGGTTCTTGTAGGTGGGGTGTCATGGGCCCAGATGGACGATGTACAGAGAGGTGTTAGGACGCCCACCCTGGCCTGTGGCCTTCATCTCGTGTATGGCAATCAAAGGGCTGGCTTGCTTTGGAGGCCTCCGTCATGGGCCCAGACAGATGCCAGCAGGCTTGGGGACTTGGTTTCCATTTGGTTCTCCCTGATGAAGGCCTTCCCCTGTGCTCATCACCGTGCCAAGGCCTGGGGACACCCACCAAACAGGCCCTGGCCTCGGGGCTCCCATTCCCGTCTGTCACCAGCCCCCAGCATCTGACGGAGGCTCGGCTCTCCTCCATTGAACACTTTCACGGTGGCGTCCCATGCTTTGTATGGATGGGAGCCATGGTCCCCTTGGAGTCTGGGATCTGGCCACAGGGCTCCCCCTCCCTCTCTTGGGCCCCCAGCCCCAGGCTTCGGAGCAGGCTAAGAGCCCGCCCGCCGGAAGGCCCTGTGAGCAGAGGCCGGGCACGCTGCCAGGGCCGCGGTCACCCCGCGGGAAGGAAGGAGGGTGGGGGTGGGAGAGCAGGCCAGCCAAACCCCAGACTCGCTCCCGTCGGTTCTGCCGAGGCTCGAGCCCTTGTGGTTTCATGCTGTAAACGTCCGTCGGAAACCACATCCTCCCCACCAGTGGGAGCCAGCAGTGCCGCCACCGCCATGTGTAAATCTCCCACCTCAGGGCCCTTGCTCCCGTGGCCCCACCAGCCTCACCAGGCGCTGGCTTCCCCGGCTCCTTGTCATTCTTTCTGCCTTGCTCTGCCTGTCCTGTCCTGTGCTATCTTGTCCTGTCCTCTCCACACACGTGCAGGGCAGGGCCCCCAGCAGGCCCTACCGGGCACCGGGAGCTTCCTCCCACAGCCTCTTGCCACATCCGTCGTCGTCCCTGCCGGAGCACCTGGGTGTGGAGGTGCCCTCGCTTCCTTCCTCCCCTTCCCCCCCTTCCTCCCCCAAGCCCACAGGCTCAGCCTCAGCCTCAGAGTGATAAAGGGCAGAGCTGTGTCTCTGGGAATCGATTTATTATTAATCGGCCTAGCTGCTTTTCATTTAGAGTCTGGCCCCGCTTTCATCCTGGGCTGTGGCTGTGCCAGCGCAGGGGGAGCTCAGCTCGGGGCCTTTCCCTGCTTGGGGCCCCCTCCCCCCAGAACATGCCCCATGGCCCCTCCAGTTGGACGGCCTGACTTTTCTGATGGGGCTGGGGGCAGAGGAGAGGTCTCCAGGCCACCACAGACAGCTGCCTCCCCACTCCATTGGTCAGGGAGGGAAGGGACGCCTCCTCAGGCAGTGTGGTATAGGAGGTAGGGCCCAGGCCTGGTGGCACAGGAGCGGGCACCGGATCCTGCCCTACACCATCCCCACATGGACTCGCAGTCTTGGTTTCCTACATGGTGAAATGGGGATAATTCTAGCACCTCCCTCCCGGGACGGTCATGAGAATCATGTGAAACAGTGTGCATTAAGCACTTTGTACCCATCTGGGCCAGGAGAGAACAAGCCGGGCTTTGGGGTGGGGAGGACACAAGAGGAAGTTCTACTTTATGTTGGGCGGGGTCTTGGGCTTGACCCTGGAACCCCCCACCCTCCCCTTCCTCAGGCCTCCCCTGTTCCAGCTCCCTCCTGCCTCCTTCCCCCTCCCCAGCTCCCTCCCTCTGCCTGCCTCCCCCTCCCCTACTCTCTTCTTCTGTCTCCCTCCCTCCCCATCCCCTCCCCAGTGACCCTGGGAGCGTGTCAGCGGTGGCTGAGGACACAGGGGCCTGTCTGTCGAGTCAGCCGCCGCCTCTGATGCGGCGACCTGGGCGATCAATGCCATTTGGACGAAAGACATAATCGTGTCTAACGAGGTTTGTAGCATTGATTATCCAGGTAGGGACGTTTAATTTTTTATTTCCACAAGCTGCTGAGAAAATCGCCCTGGCTCCCAGCTGATCCTCTGCTGAGCTGGAGGCAGCCCCGGGTGGGGGTGGGGAGAGGCCCCACTTCCCTGCTAAGACCCAGGGAGCTCAGGGGAGCATTGATGCGGGTGACCGTTATGGCGATCATGTGGTGATCATTGGCAGCACTTACACAATGCTTTAATATTTGGAGAGTGCTGTCATTGTCCCTGGTTTACAGATGAGGAAACTGAGCCAGCCAGATGTTAAGTGACTTGCCCAGGATCACACAGCTAGTAAATGTCTGAGGCAGGATTTGAATTCAGCTCCTCCTGACTCCAGGCCCCACACTCCATGCATTTCACCACCAGCTATCTACCAGTAGTGCTTGATAGGAAGACTGGAAGAACCTCTGCCTTTACTGGTGCATTGTTGGGGCTATTGCAAGCCTCCCTGGTTCATCACAGCCCCTGAGAAAAGCATGGGCTGCTGGGACTTCTGTGGGAGAAATGTCCATTTGTCCGGGGCAGGGGGTGCTTCCAGTCTTGCTGGCTCTTGGTTACAGCCTGGAGCTAGAGGAGAATGCAGGAGGTGGGTGATAACCTATAAATAACAAGAATAGGAGCTTGGTTATTCTGCTACCAACTGGTGGCTACCAAAGCATGGCAGCCCGGTCTTGACTTGCCAACCTGTTTCTCCATCTGTCAAGTGAGGTGTTAGGTTAGTGGAGCAGAGGGGTCCTGGGTAGTGGCTACCTTGCACACATGACCAGCTGCAGGATGTGTGCCCACTGCTTATGAGGGTCACCGCCAGCCGTTGGTCACCCCCCGTGGATTGGGAGGGAAGCTGGGCAAGGGTGAGGGGTGGGTCTGGGAGTCAGCTGACTCATCGGGGTTCCTCTGATCCCGTGGGACACTCACCGAAGGAGGGGCTACCACCTTTCCTCTCCCCATGGTGCTTAGCTCAGCGAGGTAGACGCAGTAGACGTTTGTTTGGTTTGACTTTGTTTTGTGGGCACGTGGGTAGTGTGGCGAGAGACCTGGGACTGAGAGGCCAGGAGGAGGATCCTAGGGGCTGCCAAGAGCTGGGGTACCCAGAGGGTCGGTGGCACTTGGCTGTCCCTCCTGTCCTCTCCCCGTGGAGCTCCTGAGCAGACAGGCTGCCAGCCGAGGGGAGCTCTGCACGTCAAGCCCGTGCAGCTCTTGGGTCTGTGTCAGGTCACTGAGTACTGGGCCTCCTTCACTGCAGATTTTCCACCAAGTGGACTTCAACAAGAAGCCTGGACGGATGAGCTCCAAGCCCATCAACTTTGCTGTAGTCCTAAAACTCTCCACTGTCAACCTTCAGGAGAAGGCATACCGGGTAAGACTAGCCCCACCCTGGAGCACAGAGGGGAGACAGAAGGGAGATCAGTGCAGAGTTCTCCACTGGGCTTCAAAAAATCAATAGCCTAAGTTTAGGCCAGAGAGGGCAGGGCTGCACAGCGATCTCGGTGGAGAAGACCTGTGGCTTCCAGGGGAGTGCAAGCACTGTGACACGGCAGCGAACAAAGCGGATGTGATTGTCAGCCATCCCTGAGCGAGAGGCTGTGTCCAGGCCAGAGGGCTACACTTGTTCACTTCTTTTTTTTGTGAGGCAATGAGGGTTAAGTGACTTGCCCAGGGTCACACAGGTAGTGTCAAGTGTCCGAGGCCGGATTTGAACTCAGGTCCTCCTGAATCCAGGGTCGGTGCTTTATCCACTGCACCACCTAGCTGCCCCTACTTGTTCACTTCTGAAAAATCACAGACGAGAACCCCATAGAAGTTGAGGACGTGGGATCGTCCTGTGCAAGGGTCACTTGAAGATTTGGGGGCGATGTTGAACCTGAGGGCTCTTGAGGGGGCAAGGACCTGACTTGTCCTACTTGAGGAGCCAGGGGGCCGGTGAGGGAGTGAGCTGCTTCTGGAAGGCCTCTGAGGTCGCCCATGGCCTGGCAGTAGCTCTCCATGCCAGGCTGGCACAGGCGACCTCTCGGAGCAGAGGCTGGATGATGTGACCACCCATCAGAGAGGCTATCAGAGGGCTTCCTGTCCCAGGCCAGGCATGAGCGCTTAGAGACTGGGTGGTCCTGGGCATGACAGGCATGAGTCCCCACCACTGGGCAGCCTTAACTAAGGGGGGAATCACTGTCTCTGGGCCTGTGGGCACAGCTGTCCACAGAGGGGCTCTTGGGAGGCTAGGGAGCCACAGCTTGCCACTGGCCCCGGGTGACCAACGCTCCAAAGGGCGAAGTCCCAGGGCCTGGGGGGCTCTGCCCTAAAAGAGCTCACTGGGGGTGAGACAGGACCCCAGGCTCACACCAGGAGGGACCTACAGCAATGAGGACCAACCCCTGCATTTGACCAAGGGGCCCAGGCCACTGGCGGGACCTCAGATCCCAGGACTAGGTCAGGAGAACAGGCAGGGTCACTGAGGGAGAGAAAGAGGGCTTAGAGGCAGCTCCAGAGAGAGTGAGGGGCCTGGAGTTGGGAAGGCCTGAGAGACCCTGGGCCAGTACTTAGCCTGGCTTCCTTATCAGTAAAATGGGGAAGGGGTCTGTGAAAGGCAAGTGAGAGAGCGCCTGCCCCTCCCTCGGGGAGCTACTTGTTGCCCACCGCTCACCCCTCCCCTGGGGCTGAGCCCGTCTCATCTACTTGCAGGACGGCCTGATAGAGCAGCTCTATGACCTGAGCCTGGAGTACCTGCACAGCCAGGCCTGTGCCATTGGCTTCCCAGAGCTGGCCTTGCCCGCCGTCATCCAGGTGAGGGGGTGCCATCCATGCTGGGGCAGGGATGGGACGGGACGGGGTTGGGGAGACACCTGCTCCAGGCCTGCCCAGTGGTGCAGGGGATGAAGGGCTGCCAGGGTGTCTTCAGGGAGGCATCAAGGTGGGTGGGGCCAACCTGCGGTGAGGCTGGGGGGCCTCCACCCACCTCCTCCTTCTGCTCTTGGCCAAAAGCTGAGGAGGAGCTCCAGGGCCTGGTCTCCTTCAGTGGAAAGAGGCTGGGCCGGCCGGCTGCCTTCTCTGGCCGACAGGCTGACCCACCAGTGAACCTCGGGAGCAGACTCCACCCCGGCACCGGCCCAGCCAGGCCACAGGGCTGAGGGGTGGCGGGAGGACGACCCAGTGTCTCATGGGGTCATGGGAGCTGCCTCAAACTCTGGCTCCCAGCCTTGACCACCTTTGTGAATCATTCTGTTTACACGTGCTGATCAGACACCTACTGTGTGCCAGGCAGCCTGATCAGACACCTACTGTGTGCCGAGCACACTGCAGTGCCAGATGATACCTGCCCTCTGGGAGCTTACTTTCTAATGGGGAACTAAATGGGGACATGGACAAAAAAGTTTAAAGACAAGGAGGGAGGTCATTTTGTCCCTCAGGAAACAGCAACTTGTCCTGCCTGTGGGCAGTGAATGGCCCTGGTTCCCCCTGTGCATTGTCGCTGAGGGGTGGAGGTTGGGCAGCCAAACCAGGTGGACCCCAGGGCTGGAGACAGGAAAGCTGGGGGCGGCCTGGCTCCCATCCAGAAGGGGGTGACTGGGACATCAGCACCCCCCTCCCCCCGCCTTCCTGTCCCTTCCTGCAGGAGAAGACTCGGCTAGGCTTAGGCCTGGGCCAAGTGTGGGCCCCCCGCCCCCGTCGCCTCCGTCTCCCCATCCCCATGTGTCTGTCTGCTCCCCTCCCTCCCCCTCAAAGGTCAGTTTGTTCAGCGCCCCAGATGTTTCCGATCAGGGGGAGGCCCTGGGTCTCTTACAGGAAGGCGGCTAGCAGGGGGTGGGGGTGGGGGCGGCCGCCTGCGGTCCCTGCTGGCAGCCGCTGTCACTGTTTAGCCCTGGCAGGCCGACAGAGTCGATCCCACTAATCACAGGTCTGCCCAGCGGGAGATGGCGCACGCTAATCACACACACACACACGCACACGCACACGCACACGCACACGCACATGCACACCCCCAGTCATGATAGTCTCACATACCTGATCACACAGAGGCTGACAGTGTCAGCCTGTCTCTGTCACACACGCATAGCCCTCTGGTCCCCTCCTGCACATGACACCTCTCACAGAGCCTCCAGCCTGGCCTGGGTCTCCCCTTCCCCATGGAAGGATCTGCTCCTGGGCCAGGCCCCCAACATCTAGCCGTGGGAGGGTCAGGCTGGGCCCCATCATGGAGAGCCCTCCCTCACCTCCCCTCTATCACCTCCCCTCCCTCTCCCTCTCCTCCCCTCTATCACCTCCCCTTCCTTTCCTCCCCCTCCATCACCTCACCTCCCTCTCCCTCTCCTCCCCTCCATCCCCCTCCCTCTCCTCCCCCTTCCTCTCCTCCCCCCTCTTCCCTCTTCTCTTTTTCCTCTTTGACCTTCAGACCATCAGTTTCCTTTCTTAGAATGAGAACCTATTTACTTGTGTTGTGGGGGACAGAACCGAGGGAGCAGCCCCCTGCCCCAGGGGCCACTGAGGTACAGCCTCAATCGATCCCCACACATTTCAGCACCTACTATGCGCCAGGCCTGTGAGGAAGTAGCTCCTGCCCTCCAGAGCCTTACATTCTGTCGGGGGAGACAGCGCATTCACCTGTCCAGACAGAATTCAGGGGTGCTAGTGGCCGGGGCACAGCCTGAGTTCTGAGGGATCCCAAGAGATGGGGCATGTTGGGGCTTGGGACAGCCTGTGCCCTGCTCCAGGGGCAGGAGATGGGCCCTCTCCTGCCTGTGAGGGTGAGGAAGAAGGCCGGTCACAGGATATGTAGGAGAGGGAGGTCCAGGAGAGGCGCTGTGTCATGAAGAGCTTTGAATAAACAAGCTCATTTGGGGTCCTAGCGGCAATGGGGGGCTACTAGAGTTTTGGGGGCAGAGGGAGGAGGCACGGACGCCCCTGGGAGCTGGCAATTGTGTGACGGAGTGGGGGCAGGCTTTGGGAGGGCCCCTGCGGTGGTGCAGGTGTGAGGATGAGCCATCCACCCTGGGGAGGCTGAGGAGGGTCACTGGGCTTGTGACCCTGGGGTCAGGAGGAAAGGGCTGTGTGGAACAGAAAATCCCGTCATTCCCTGTGTCCTGGGCCAGGGAGGAGCCCCAGCATGTCCAGGCTGTGGGTAGCATCCCTCGGGCCCGGCATCCAGGAGGTGCCCGCCTCTCCTGACCTCCACAGGCTCTCCACTCACCCTGGCCCGCTGTTGGCTCTCAGGGAACCTGGCTGGGAGTTGTGGGGACACGTCAGGGTCTTTCAGAGAACAAGCTTGGGAACATCGGAGCATGAATGTGGCCCCTTCCCATCCAGGGCCCATCCGCACCTCCCGCTGCCCTCGGCATGCCCTAGGTCACTCAGGCACACTCGGGCCAGCTCCCACAGCCAGACCAGGGTCGCTTGGCCCACTTAGGATGGCGAGTCCCCAGTCTTTGGTGGCATCATGTCCAAGGTCACTTGGGCCCAGAGACCCTCAGACTGGCTCACAGTTCCTTTCCCTGGGGAGTCACTGACTGTGGCCAGGCTGTGTCTTGGGGGCGGGGGTGGGGTCAGGAGAGAGCCCTCCTCTGCCCCTGCCTTGGCCCCCAGAGTGGGGAGATTTGGGGGAATCTGCCCCGGGAAATAGTAAAAGCCTTTAGCTCTCCCCCTTCCTGTTTGCTGCGACAGTTCAAATCCTTCCTGAAGGAGTGCAAAGTTGCCAACTACTGTAAGCAGATCCGGCAGCTGCTGGAGAAGGTGCAGGACAACGTCACGTACATTTCCAGCCGGCGTCAGAAGGCCACCTTCGGTGTGTCCAACCGGCAAGCTGTGGTCAGTCCCTGCGTGAGCTGACGGGGGGAGTGGGCACGGGGAAGGGGGCAGGGAGCAGGCACAGGGAAGGGGCAGGGAGCAGGCACAGAGGGGGGCAGCACGGAGGGGGCAGGGAGCGGGGCCAGGGAGCAGGCACGGGGGGGGGGGGTGGTGTGGTGGCAGGGAGCGGGCATGGGGGGAGCAGGCGCAGAGGGGAGCAGCAGGGAGTGGGCATAGGATGGGGGACATGGAGCCAGAGAATCCAAAAGCTGGGCTTGTCTGGAGGAGCAGAAGAGGGCTTTTAAAAGGCCTGGGGCACCTCTACCCACTGCAGTTGGGGGTGTGGGGGAATGGTGCTGCCGCCTCTGCCCCAGAGTCTTGAGTGCTTGTAGATCCCAGGAAGCCTGTTGGTGTCCGCAGCCTCCTCGCTTGACCAGCCTTTGTCCCCTGGAGGCTCCCTTGGCTTCCTCCTGGCTATAGGCTGCCATCCCACTTATCTGGGCTTCTCTTTGGGGCCTGCAGGGGGCTTTGGATACCTTCCTGGGCCTCGTGGAGTTATCTGGGTTTGGGGCCTGGCACCCCTACCCGTTCCCTACCAACCTCTGAGTGGGTGGGGGAGGAGGTGGAGCTGGACCCCCCTCTTCTCAGGCCTGGCAGTGCCCCAGATAGGAAGGCTCCTGTGGGATGCAAGCTGGGGCACTGAGAGAATAGCTGAGCATTCATAAATACCAAGGGGAAAGCGGGGGCAGGCCCTGGGCCTGCCAAATGCCAGCTCTGGACCAAGAGGCCCTGGCCACGGCTGCTCCTCAGGATGCCCTCTGTCTGTATCTGGCCGCTTTGGGGGTCACCGAGTGCAGCGTGAGGTCCTGGGGCCCTCCCGAGGAGAGGCCCGGGATCTGAGGCCAAGGCTGTGTCCACAGGATGCCTGGGAGAAGCAGGTGCGGGCCGAGGGCACGCCTCTCACCAGGTACTACAACCACTGGAAGAAGCTGAGAGAGAAGGAGATTCTCATGGAGATCAGCGGCAAAGAGAGGGTGAGGGTCCTGGGGGGCAGGGGCGGGCAGAGCCACCAGCAGGCTGCCCTGGGGGACAGGGGGCCCTCCCTCCTGCACTCTCTCTGACTTAAGGGGAAACACGCAGAGCGCACATGTGTGCAGACATTCCAAATAGACACACAGTAACACACCCCAGACACGCCACATGGAAAAGCCCGTACATAGGGACGGCACACCACAGATACCCACAATGCAGACAGACACACAGTGTTCGGACACACCAACCACAACACATACCATGTGTGCACACACAAGCGGAGCGTGTGTGCAGACATTCCATGCACACACCACACGCAGCACACATGCTCAGTGCACACACACACTCTCCCACGCACAGACACACTCCCCCCAGCTCTCTCCAGGCTGTGGGAAGCACCCGTGTGCTGAGTCAGCATCCTTGCTGTGTTTTTCACCAGGCCCCTGGAGCTGGGGGGAGGCCCAGGAGGGCTCATTCTGTCCGTCCCACTCCCAGGCTGGGGCTGAGGGGCTGGGCCAGACAGGCCGGAGGGGGCTGGCTGGGAGGGAGCCTCAGCAGGGAGCTGGGCAGGAGATGCCAGGCTTGATTTGGTTTTCGATCTGTCTCCTGGGGTTGAGCAGGGAGAATGTCCCGGGGGGAGCATCGAATTAAGAACAGCTCAAAGGTCACACCCCTAGCCACCAGGCCTCGTCCCTTCCTCCCCATCTCGGCCGGGGGTCAGTGCAGGGGTGTCTGTAGCTGGAGGGCCTAGCGGTGGTTTATAGGTGGTTTATAGCTGCCCACGGGGGTAATGATATGGGTAATTAAACCTGGGAGAAGATTGATGGGGGGGCTGCCCTGCCCTCCCCTAGATGGGCTCTCACCGGCCATCCCCGTCTGGCCTTTGTCTTCCCTTCAGCTAGAAGAGCTGAATTTCCCCGAGATCAAGCGACGGAGACCGGAGGACAGGAAGGAGGAGGACAAGAAGGAATTCAAGGATCTCTTTGACCTGGGCACCGACTCAGACGAGGACGAGGGGCTCTCAGTGAAAGGTAGGAAGCAGGGGCAGGGCCGGCCTCCCCCCTTCCCCCCCCGCCCCGATAAGCCGGGGCGGGGCAGCACGGGCAAGGGCCTGGAGGCCAGACTGGGCAAATGAGGATTGGCGAGCTCAGTGTGTGGCATGGAAAGGAGGGGCCTGGCCTTAGTACCAGGAGGCCCGGCTTCAGGGGGCCTCTGATGCAGAGGGACAGCCCCAGGCGAAGGGGATCTTCACACTGGGAATAACCTACTCCAGAGAAAGCAAAGGCTGGGGGGCAGAAGTGTGCCACTGACCCCACCAGGGTCAGTCTGCCTAGGGCTTGATGCCAAGTGTAAGAATGGAAGAGCGTGCTAGTGAGGGCTGGGTGGCCACTTGTTGGGGTGGTACGAGATCAGGTGGGACCACCATCCCTTCTAGATAGCAAAGACCTTCCTCTCCTCTTCCACCCTTGAACTGGACTAACTGTTCCCACTTCCTCTAACCAGTTGGCCAGTCCTTCAGCTAGCTCCCAGGCCACAGGTGGAAGGACATGAATTCTCAGTGGCAGGCCTGGGCCTGGGCCTGATTATGGTCCTGGGTCTGGGTCTGGGCCTGGACGTGGGGCCTGGCCCTTGTGTCCAGAGCACCTGAGTTTTCCAAGACGTGGGAAGGAGGGAGGCCCCACTGGGCAGCAGCCTGTCTGAAAGTTGAAATAGATGGGGGGGGGGGGGGCGCTTCCAGGACTAGGTGATGATGGCTCCCATCATGCTCTGCTCTCAGCAGACCCTTCTGGAGTCCAGTGCACTCTTGGTGCCACAGCTTACGCTGGGGGGTCCAGTCCTGTGAGGGAGAGGGACGATGATGCCATGCCTGTCTCCAGTGCTTGGGATGATGCTTGGCCCCACAGGGCAAGACCCGGGGAGGGTGCAGAGAGGCACCTCCCTCGTGATGAGAGCCGTCCCAGTGCAGCCCTCACCACCCCAAGAGGCGAAGGGCTCCTCCTTACTACTGACCACTGGGCACCTTGTGGAGGGGACTCTGGGTAATGGGGGGAGGGAGCAGACTCGACCTAAGTGCCTGGTGCCCAGGGGGACAGCGTGGGCTCGATGCCTCTGCCAGCTCCTCCCGGGCTGACCCTCAGAGTGGTGGGCATGGGGGGCTCAGCCTCTGAGGCCACTGGGGGAGTGACAGAGAGAGCCTCAGACACTGGCCCAGGGGTGTCTTCCTCAGTTTACCTGGGCTTGGCTTTAGGTGTGAATCAGCATCTGAGAGAAGCTCTGCACATCCTCGTTCTCATGGTTTGGAGGGGTGGGAGTGAGAGGTCTTGGACCCAGGGGATAGAGAGTGGAAACCTGTCCAGTCTGTGCCATTCGTGAAGCGCCTACTGTGTGTGGGGAACTCTGCTGACTAGGCCCTGGCCCCAGGGAATGCCCGGGCAGACAGCTCTGTGGACGGGACAGACCAGAGACTATTAGCAAGGGGGGAGGCTTCCTTGGGCAGGGGGCAGCGGGGAGTCCAGCCAGGCAGGGCCCTGCAGGTGAGGAGAGGGAGAGAGCTCTGGACAGCCGAGGATGGGCAGGGGTCCCAGGATCTCAAAGCCCACTGAGGGTTTGGCATGAGGCTTGTGAAGCCAGCCCTGGAGGAGGCCCTGAGCCTATAGACTTTGGGGCTGGTGTGGGGAAGATGGGGCCACAGGCCTCCTCTGGTAGTCTTGGCTACCTCCTGCTTCTGGGCAGGGTAGGGAGCAGACACCTCCTTCTCTGGAGCCAGCCCTGCTTGGCTTGGGCTTCCTCTGCCACTGGCCTGGCCTTGCCTGAGCCCTTGGGGACACATAGCTGGAGGCTATTGGCAGGGGCAGCTCCCAGCCGGCCGCCTGGCACATCTCCCCCTCTGCCCCCAGCTACTCTTGCTTTAAATTGCTAAGAAGCTGTTGCCTCAGTTTCCTCCCTGGGCAGACATCCCACCTCCCCGGGTGTGTCTGTGTCTGGGGCAGCAGGCCTGGGCCACCAGCCCTGCCTGGGACTCTGGCTGCTTCTTCCTTGACCTCTCCTTCAGGAGGTGGACTGAGTCCCAGCAGCAGGGGGCAACATCTTGGGCTCTGATGGAGAAGCCCTACATAAGAGGGGGTGTGAAGACCTGCCCTGGGGGGCAAGGAAGCAGTCGGTTTGTGCTGATCAGCTCTCCTCAGCTCCCTTCCATCTCCCCTTTTGTAGCCCGGGGTGTGGTGGGGCGCTGTGGGGCTCTCTCTGGCCTGGGGTGCAAGGGCATTGATCCCCGGGGCCATGAGGGTCCTGGGTGGGCCTCAGGGGGCCGGGCCCTCCCCATCATTGGGGGCACTTTTAAATGCACCAGTTAGCCTGATGCTCTGCAGTGGTCAACACAAACCTTTCAGTCGGGGAGACCTGAATTCAGATCTGGCCTCAAGAATCTTACTGTGTGACCCTGAGCAAGTCACTTCACCACTGCCCTCCTCAGTTTCCGACCAGAGCACCTGCCTCCCAGAGTTGAGGCGATGTTCCAGTATGGGGAAAGTGTTCCATCCGTGCTGCCTCTGGGGCTGAGGTCAGAGCTGGTATATACAAGTGTTGTTCCAGTGGTCCTCAGCCATGGAGGGAGGAAGGGGGACTTCATGAGGATTACCCTGGGAAGGTCCAGCCCTCCTCTCAGGAGTGGAGGAGGGAAGGGATGGGCCGGCCTTGAAAAACTTAGGCCCAGATGTCTAGGGATTGGAAACCACGATGGGGATGGGGTGGGGCAGGACAGGGCGAGGCTGTCACCCCCAGCTCTGATGCCCAGCATCTGCCCATTGGTGAGATTTGGCAAGGCCGATGAGCTCCGGGGTGTGTGCCCCATCTCAGCTACTGAGAGCTGGGAGACAGGACAGACTGGCCCATGTGGCCCCAGAGCTGCCCCCAGTTCCCTTCTCACTGACTCCTGTGGCCTCACCCCTGCTGCCCCGGCCTCCAGACACCACCTCCAGCTGCTGCCTCCCTGGGTGCAGCCCTGCCTTCCAGGAAACCTGGCCTGGGGGCTCAGGGCTCAGGGCTGGAGAGGCCTGGAGAGCTGGGAGGGACTTGGGAGCTGGTCTGCTGCTCATTTTACAGACAAGGAAACTGAGGCCCAGAGAAGGGGGAGGGGTACCTGGTCTAGGGCCACACAAGTAGTCCCTACTCTTATTTCCATTCTGGGAGGCCTGGGGAGATGGGCCCTGGGCTCAGTGCCTCCTCCCTGCCCCCCTCCCCCCAGACCTCCTGGGGCCAGGGCAGCCTGACCTTTGCCCATCTGTGCCGGAGGGCAGGGGTTGCCGTGTGGGTCACAAGGGAGGCTGAGACAGTAACTAGATCTACTCTTTTGTTGGGCGGGGAAGGGGCCTGGGGGATGCCAAGCCTGGGACCTCCATGTGGCCGGCCGGGGTGGGGGAGGGTGCGGCTGCTTCCAGGCTGATGGATCTGTGTGTGGGGTGATGGGGAAGGAAGCACATGAATTTCTCTCATTTACCCCCTGACAGGTCTCAGGCAGGGAGACGGGCCTGTCGGAGATTATTAATGACTCCGGGCAGGAGCCAGGCGCCTCCTCGCAGGCGATTAAGGGAGCGCTAGGCCTGGGCCACCCCTGCGCCCGCTGCCTGGTGGTGTGGGGGCTGCCCCCAATGAAGCTTCTGCAGGGGTCCTGGACAGGGAGGCCTCGGACCCCCCCCCCCAGGCCCGCTGGACCCTGCAGCCCACCGCAGCCCCTCTGTCTGCTTCACAGGAAGGGCCGGCTCTAAGAAAGCCCCGGCTGAAGACAGTGACGGCCTGGGTGACAGCCTGGATGAGTCTTCTGGCCTGAGTGGGGACAGTGACGAGGATGAAGATGAGGACGAGGATGACTCTGAGGGTGAGGAGCCATGCCCACATGCCCATAACTGGAGGGGGGAGTCCTGCAGCCGGCCAGCAGCAGCTGGGAGCAGAGGCTTGGCTCAGACGGGGCTCCCTGGCCAGGCCCCAGGGGCAGCCGCTGACCCAGCTAGCATAGAGCACAGCACCTCAGTGGTTCTGTCTGGGCTCAGAGCCCAGGTGGGGGTGGGGACAGGCTGCCCAGCAGGACCCCTGATGGGGGGGCTGCTGGGGCACCAGCATCATCACTGGTGTGTCCCCACCCCAGCCCAGACACCAGCCAGCTGCTCCTTTCTCCCTACTATCTGCAAACAGCAGCGGCTTCAATAAATTAATTAGCGCCATGATTAATTAGTGATGAGAAACCTCGGCCGCCTTGTTTCTCCCTGATAAAGCTGAATTACACCTGCAGCCTGTCCTCTCTTCCTCCCCCAGGCCCAACAGAAGACCTGAAGCTGCCCTCGGCTGAGCTGAAGAGACTGGCCCAGGGAGATGACGATGTGGTAGAGGAGCTGCAGCTCTCCGATGAGGACTGAGGCCTCCCTCCCTCCCTAGGAGCCCCCCAGGGGACCTCCCCCACCCGCTCAGGGGCCCCCTCCCTCCTGACTCCCCAGGAGTAAGCGGGTACTGGGCCGAGGCCACACATGTCCTTGGACTCTCCATGGAGGGGGACCAGAGAGGAAGGGTCAGACATTGGGGCCTTTATTGGGTTTTTCTCACGATATAAAGAAGCTTAATGTACCGAGAAGTCTCTTCTTTAAGAAAAGTTGGTGGCACGTGCAGTGTGGATGGGGAGGGGGTACCGTCAGTCCAGAGCTCAGGCCTTGGGCCCAGCTCAGTGCCTCTGCCTGCCAGGAGGCCATCCGCAAGCTCCCCTGCCCCAACCCTGGCCCAGGCTGACCCAGCCACTGGCCAGCCCTCCTCAGCCTGCTCTCTGCCCTGTCGCTTTTGTCTGTCTTTGGTATTGTTTGAAGTTGCTAGAGATGCATAGACACCTGAATCAGGAAACCAAGTCCAGTGTGGGGGAGGAAGTGGAGGCGGGCAGCGGACTGGGGCTCTGTCTGTGTCTGCTCCAGACCCTTGGAGCTCCTTCCAGAAATTCTTTGGATTTTTCCCCCTCTCCTCCTGGGCCTCAAGGCCTGCTTTTCTGGGGTTTTTCTTTTTGGCCTCAAAAAGCTTACAAAGCCTTCCAGGCGGCTGAGGGTAAGGCCCACAGCTGCCTGCGGGGGGGTCTCCCCGGGAGTTAGGAGGGCGGCTTGGGCGCATCCCCCATCCCCACCAGCAGGGAGGGGGTCCCGTTCTCTTGTTTGGGGGAACCTCTGCTGGCCGAGAAGCTGCCCCCGAAGGGGGATGCGGAGTGCGCTGGAGAGGAGGGCTGCAGTTCACCAGCCAGTTCCCTGTCCGTCACCCCCCGAAGGCCAGGGGCCTGCAGAGGGAGGGCCACAGGGAAGCTGGTCATGTAGAAGAGTCTGCCCACGCGCTTGGCCACCTGGGAGGGAGGAGAAGAGCGTTGGCTGGCTGGACACGGTGGCCTGCCTTGTCACAGGAGGCCAGGGGAGGGCTGGGCAGTGCCAAGGTTGGTGCTCAGGCTTATTGATGCGGGAGCTGCCCTGGGGATCACTGCCCAGGGAAAAGGCGAGGAAAGGGAGGGAGGAGCGGGAGCCCAAGCCAGGCCCAGGCTGAAGAGTCACCCCAAAGGAGGGACACCCCAAGAGCCAGGCACGGAGGAAGCCGTGTGCTCAAAGACACCCCACCTAGCCTGAGAATCTCTTCGAGTATTTGGGGATGGCATTTTTCCTTCCCAGTGTGTCCCAGGATTCCCCAGTCCTATCACCCCTCTTTTCTCAGCGGCCCCTGAGGCCTAAGACAGGCTTCCAGCCCACCCTGGACCCTCCCCAGGGAAGTGGCAAGAACAGAGTCTGAAGTCAGAGGACCCGGGTTCAAATTCTCATCTACTTGGAGTGACCACTGATGACAGCAAGAGATTTGGGGTTGTGGCTTCCAGAGGGGCCCTCTAGGAGGTGGGGACTCACATGGGATCGGATCTTCAGGGCAGGTCCCAACTTCAGCCCCATGTTGGTCAGTAAATGCTCCTCGGTGAGCAGGGGCAACGTCTCCCCGTCTATGGCCTGTGCTCGGAAAGCCTGGGGACAGAGTGGGGGCAGGGCAGTGTTCAGCCAGGATGATCCCCCTCCCCCCACTCCTTGTGACAAGCTTGCTTCTCCAAGGGGGGTCTTGGGGCCCTCCCCACGGCTTTCCGGCAGGAGTTGACATGAGGAGCCAGGAAAGCCAAGAAATTGGGGCAGCTCCCAGCAGAAAAGTCCCCCTCTCAATAGAAGACAAGCCCCCTTTGTGCAACTGGTCCAGCCAGGCTGCTTGCTGTGCGCAGCCCCTGGGGCCAGCCCGCACCCTTTCCCCCCACGTCTGGGATCCCACCCCCAGACACTGAAGGAGGAACCTGCTCCACATCCCTTGGGGGAAGCGAGCAAGCTAGCGGCTTTGTGTCCCACACACTTGGAGGTGTGTATACCAGTGGACACACACACCAAGGGTTAGTGGTGGCCCATCCCACCCCAGACTGGACAGAGGCCAAGGATCTGAGAGCAGAGGCCCCTGCTGCCCTGGGGCTGTTGTCTGAGTGACTGGCTATGGGGGGGGGGGTCGGAATCCACGGTGACGCGACCCACCCTGCTCCCTGCCTTCCTCCCTGGGACCATCCCCAGCCCCTCCCGTACCGAAGCGTACTCTTCACAGCCAGCCAGGCCACCCACGAAGGTGCACACGTCATCCACTGTCCACTTGCTGACGTCTTCAGGGCCCACGGCCTCCCCCCCGCTGTCCAAGAACAGCCCCCCCGTGGTGCCTGTATGAAAGTAGGGGCTGACAGTGCAAGGGAGGCTCAGAGGCAGAGGGGGCGGCAGTGGGGCCCCCAGGAGGGGCCCCTTCCCCTCAGCCCTGCCCCCCAGGCCATGCCCTGGAGAGTCGATGCTGGGCCCACCCGATGTGTCCTTGGGGCCATCACAGGCTCGGCCGGTGCCCCCAGCCTCGGCCCGGGAAGCCTCAGCTTCTTCACTGTCCGACTCCTTGGAGTCATTCTCTGGGCTGTCCTGGGCCCGGACTCCTGGGCCAGCGGCCTCCTTGGCCTCTCCAGGCCTTCCAACCCCTTTGCGGGCAGCGGGGCGCTGCCGGGCCTGCTCTCTGGGGGGTGTTGGGGGGCCCGGGCCTGGGCAGGGGGCTCCGTGGGGGGGCAGGGCCAAGAGGGGGGCTGAACTGTGCCTCAGCACCAGCATGGCGCTGCGTCTCCGATGAAGGTCCTCGTGTAGAGAGGGTGGGGGCAGGGAGTGGCCCTCGGGGCCCTCGTGGGTTCGCAGAGCTGGGTGTTCCTGGGGCAGCCCCAGGGGGTCCGCAGTGAGCAGCCTAGGCCTGTGCAGACTCTCCAGCTCCTTCTGCCGAAGTAGTTCTGCTGACATCTCCAGCCTGGAGGAGGGGGGGGGCGGTGAGGACATCCCTGCTGCAGCAGGCTGGGTACCAGCCCCCCAACCCCCAAACCAAATAGAACTGGGCAGGCCACGGCTCCTCAGAGGCCCGATAGGGCCGGTGGCTGTCTGCAAGGCTGTTGTTCATCGGATGCTGAGAGTGGCTGGTCCCACCTTCCAGCTCTGGGTCCCCTCCCTCTTCTCAGCTTTGAGGAAGGGGGATACTGGGGTCACCCATACCTGGCCAAGCTCTGTTTCCGGAGGATTTCTTGTTGTCTGGCAAACATCTCGGCCTGAGCGGGCTGAAGGAATCCATATCCTGGCCAGGGAGAGGGCAGACAGACGTGGCTGGTCAGTCCAGGCCCAGGTCCCACACCTTGCCCCTCTCCCCCAGTGCCTACAAACCACCAGCCTGCAGCCCAAATATTGAGGAAACACTCCAAGGGGCTCCCTAGAGCCCAGTTCCCGGAGCTAAACCTAGACAGACACCCCCCCCAATTAATCAAGTCCCCACATACTGCTCCCCCCTCCTCACCTGGGGTCTGGCACAGAGCAGAAGGCACACCCAGGAAGGGGGGTCTGAGGTGGGGGCCCAGGGCGATGTGGGGGGCGTTCTGGGGTGACAGCAATGATGGATGGGTCACATCCCTGAGGGTGAGGGTAGGAGAGAATCAGTCTGAGTGGGGGCACCCGGGAGACCAGCTCAGTCAACCCTCTCTCCAGATCCCCGCAGGAGGGTTGAGCAGCAGATGTTCCTGGGCAGCTCGAGAGGAGGCGTGTGTGTGTCTGTGTGTGTGTGTGGGGGTACTCAGTGCTGGGGAGGGGGCAGCCCAGTCCGCTCAAGGGGAGGGCCTGTTCATTCCCATTTCCCAGAATCTCCCTGGGCCCCAGCGGCCCCCCTGCCCAGGCACTAATTGCGCCTCCGTCGCTGGGCGGGCAGGGGGAGGGGGGGGGCGGTCGATGCGCGGCTCGTTAAAGCCTCCATCAGGCCCTGCCCCCGCCCCCGGCGGCGCCAATTAATCTCGGGCGGCGGCGCGGAGGCGCTGACCTTGGCGGGCGCCGGGCCCGGCTGCGGCGGCAGTAATTACCTCGCTGTGCAGCGAGGCCAGCCCGAGGCCTCGGGGCACCCCTCACCTCTAGCCACCCCACACCCTCCGCGGCCCGCTGCAGACCGTCACAGCTCAGCCCCCTCCCCACCCGATGCAGGCAGTGGGGGGCGGGGAGGGGCCACACCATCTGTCTCCCTTCGATATCCCCTCCCCAAGAGCCCCCCCCCCAATTTAAAGTGAGCAAAACCGCAGGTTGGGGGCCTGTATGCCAATGAGTTCCCAACCTGGGGTGCATTTGACTATCCCTGTTGAGTTTCTGTGCCTGTGTCCCCACCCTGGGCGACCTCATTGTCCACAGTGCCCACCCTCCGGTACCAGCCCTCAGCCTTCACCTCCCCAGAGCGGTCCAGCGACCTAGCTTCCCTTTCTGCCCCCAGGTGCCAACTCCCAGGCCTTTTACCTATCGGAGAAATGTCCAGTGACAGCTGTTTCCCTGTGGGGGGGAAGGCCCTGCTTCCGGCGCTGCCCAGTCCCCCCTGCAGCCCCGCCTCCAACTCCAGCACCTGCAGAGCTGCTGGAGGATGAGGGGAGATGGGGTTCCAAGGCCCCGGGGCTCCTCACGGCAGCGGCAGCTGCGACCTCCTGCCTGAGCCTCAGGAGATCTGGGAAGAGAAAGGGAGGCCCCGTGAGTAGTTGTAGCGATCTCCGGGAGGTGGGGGCTCCCGCCCAGGAACTTGCCATCGGGGACCAAGAGAGAAGCGAGCCTCCCCTTCCTCCCCCCAGGCTGAGTGTCTTGAGGACCACAAGTGGGAGGGGGAACATTGGACAAAGCTAAGCTGTCTGCGCATGGGGAGTGTGGAGAAGGGGCACAGAGCAGGGCCCGAATAACATGGGGGGGGCAGAGTGGCCCTGGGGCTGCCTGGAGTGGGAAGATGGGGAAGGGGGTGGAGAGCAGTAGAGACAGGAGCCCAGGGCAAACAGGATGGGGCCCCCCTTGGGAGGAACCAGAAACTGCCTCACAGCCCCACCCCCGCCTTTCACTCTTAGGGGGTTTGGGGCTCCCCTGAGTAAGAAGGAAGGAAAGCCCTTCCCACCCACGATGGAAAGAAAATTTCAGAGCCCCGACCCCTAATCCAGGATGGGGAACCCCCATCACCCACACACTTCCTGGGTGGCAGCCTGGGTGCTAGGGAGCCGGGGGACCCCGAGGGGTACCCACGGAAACAGCCAGCCTTCAGATAAACACACACAAGGACTCGTGGAATGACAAGGAAACGGGGACAGGGAGACACCCATCGCCCATCCGTACATACACACATATACTGAAGAAAACTGGGGGGGGGGGGTCACAGAAAGAAGGAGCCGACTCCCAGCCCCACCCCCACCCCCTTCTCTGCCCTAGGCTCCATTCTCCCCATGGCCAGTCAGGCCGGGAGCCGCTGGATTGGCCCGGGTTGAGGATGAAGGAAGCTGGGCAGCTCCCGCCAGCCCGCCCCTGGCCCTGGCCCTAGCCCCGGCCCCCGCCCCCTCCCCGCAGCCTCGGCGGCTGCTCACAGATTAATGACCCGAGAAGAGCCGGCTCCGGGCCCGGCCTGCCCGCCTGCCCGCCTGGGGGCCTGTGATTTCGCCCCGGGCTCCGCGCCAGCTCCGGAGCCGCATTGATCCCCAGTGACCGGAACGGCCCCCGCCCCTCCCCCCACCCCCTGCCTCCCTCCCCTCTGCGCTCAGTTATTTACAGTCGGGCCCTGACAGCAGCGGGACGGCGCCGCCGGGAGGCGGGGTGGAGGGGGGGAGATGGGCAGCCCGTGACTGACAGCCCAGCTCCAGGCACCGCCGCTGTGCCAGCGCCCGCGCCTGCCCCCCAGCCCCTCCTGCACAGCCCCCGGCCCGCCCGGGCCCGCCGTAGCGGGGAGGGGGAAAGGGAACTGGGAAGGAGGGAGGCGCAGGGGGGCGGGGGAGGCAATTAAAGGGAAGGGTTTTAAATTATTAAGATTTGGTGAATTATTCAGGCCGACGAGGCCAGAGCAGACTCCCCGCTCCTCTCGGCCCCCTGCCTGTACGACAGCCGTAGCCCTCGGAGTGAGCGGAAAATGTCATAGAAAAACCTGGCTCCCCCAGCCCAAGGCAAGTACCCTAAGTCGCCCCTTGGCCGGAAGCTTTTGTGTGACTGTCTGCCGAAGCCCGGGCTTGTGTCGGGGTGTGACAGACCGCATGGGGCTCCACAGGAGAGCCGGGGAGGCCCAGCCTTGCGCTGACCCAAATGAGGCTGGATGTGAGCACCGACACGTGATGCTGCATCTGCGTTTGACAGACGTGACGGCTGACTGACTTGGGAGTTTGACCGCCCGCATGGGCACATGGGAGCCTGAGGCTGTGTTCGTGCCACCCAGAGGGTATAAATGAGCACGGTCTGCGTGGGTGGCAGTGAGGGCAGGGGCCCCAGATTTCTGAATATCCACACCCCTCCTAGACAATTAGGCTGCGTCAGCCATCAGCACCAGTGGTGATGGGGGGGGGGGGGAGAGCAGCCTCCCCCCACCCCAGGTGGTTACTAGAACTGACCCACCCAAAACAGGGCATGGGGGGGGGACAAGAAAGGGGGAAAGCAGATGGGCGGGATGCTGTGGCTGGCTGGCAGGCAGGCAGGCACCCACACTGGGCACACAGGAAGACAGTTACTGGGAGCTAGAGAAGGGGAGGGGGTGGGAGAGAGAGAAGCCGAAGCACCCTGGGGCGTCCAAGAAAAAAGCACTAAAGGAGTGGATGGGCCAGGAAGGTGAGGCCAAGGGCAAGCTGGCGGAGGTGCCTGCCCTCTGGGAGGCTGGGCGAGGCTAGGAGGGGCACTCACCACTGTGGCTGGGCAGGCCCACGGCGCTGGCCAGCTGATAGAGCCGCTGCTGCTCTTCAAAGGCGCCAGGCTCACTTAGGGCCGACATCATCCTTCGGTAGTGTTCCTCCGGGGTCATCTGGGGGGCCGGCTCCTCCCGGAGGGGGGAGGGGGAAGGATCTGCGGGGGGGGGGCGGGGGGGGGGGATGAGCTAGGAGAAAGGAGTTGGGGGAACCCTAGGCCTAAGGTGGAAAGCAGCCGGGGCTCAGGATGCCGTGGGAGAAAGGCCCCAGGGCACACAATGCACCCTCTCTTCCTTTCCTAGACCATCTTTCTTGATTCCGAACCGTTTAAATTATGTATATAGAGGGAACATGCCTGTCACACCAGCATACAGATTCGGTCTCACACACATATAAGTCTGGGTACGAGTGTTCGCATGCACACACATATTCATAACTCCTCAGGTTATGATAGGTGCAAATCCAAGGCTTCCCCTAGGAGACACATCCGCTCTCCCAGCCTGGCAGGGACAGCTCCAGGCCTCGGGCAGGGCGGACCACTGGGCAGCCAGAGGAACCTCCCCAGCCACTGACGTCTTTGGATCAGCCCCTCCCCCATAGGCTCGGCCCCTTACCCTTGGGGGACTCACTCCTGGGCTTCTTCTCCGTGGGGCGGTCACTGCCGCCGCTGCTGGGGGAGCAGCCCCGCCTTTTGCCTAAAAGGTCATCTGGGTGAGGGGAAGTGGTAAGGGGCAGGGGGAAGTGGAGCAGAGGGGAGGAAGAGGAGGGGGAGGGGAAAGGAGAGGGGGAGGAGGAAGCGGGGAGAACGAGAGAACAGCGTCAGATTGTCAGCTCGGGGACCCCCTCGGACCCGCCAGACCCTACACGCAGGTTGGCTGGGGCAGAGGTTAGAAGGCCAACCCCGCCCCCAACACAGACCACAAGCCCTCCAGCCCAGGCGCCCCCCAACCTCCCAACAATCCGCGTACTGAGTTTCATGGTTTCAGCAGCCGCCCCGGGGCCCCCTGGGCTTCCGACGGGACGCGCCTTTCATGTCCTGAGCCAAACTCGGCAGAACGCCTCCCGCCAGCCGGGCCGACCTCTGCACTCCCCCTCCCTCAGAGTCGGAGCCTCCCTCTCTGCCTTTGCCTCTCTCCTCCTTGGAATCCGAGGTTCCCTCCCCCCTTATTATTTCTGAATCACTCCCTCTCCGAGGCTCTTTGAATCTTTCCCTCTCTTTCAGTCTGTCCCCGCCAATCCTTCCTCTCTGGTTCTCCTCCTTCCCCCGCCCTGAAACCTCTTCCTTCTCAGTCTTTCTCTGAAATTCTCCAGTCTCTAAATTTTCTTCCAGTCTCATTTCATGATTTCCCTCCCTCTGACTGAATCTTTCCCCTTCTCATTCCTTCAGAATCTCTTTCTTTCTGATTTCCTGGATCTCTCCTTGTCTTCCTGTCCTGTGTCTCCACCTTGCAAGTCTGTCTCTCCTCCTGGTCTCATTTCATCTTTCTCCTCTCTCTCAATATCTCCCTTTCTGACTTCCTGCCCATCTGGAGCTCAGTCCCCACCTTACTCTTTCTGAATCACTCTCTAAACCTATTCCCCTTAGTTTCATTTCATCTTTTCCTCTCTGAACCTATCTCCTCCTCTTGATTTTCCTCTGTATCTCCCTCTGGTTTGTGTTTCTCTCTAAATTTCTCCCTCTCCCTCCCTTCCTCTCTCTCTCTCTCTCTCTCTCTCTCTGAATCTCTCCCTCTACAGGAGCCTCTCTCCCCCTTCTGAGTCCTTCCCTCTCTTCCTCCTCCCCTTCAATCTTCTCCCCCGAGAGTGTCCGGAAGCGCCCGGAAGCGCCAGAGCCAAGCTTACATTAGAGCAGCCCCCCCTCAGAGCCCAAGCCTGAGGCCGTCACAACCACAGCGTCCCCCGATGATCCAGAATCAATATCCGCCCGTAACTAGCGGGAACAAGGCTGATGGACAGACCCAGGGAGGGAAGGGGCGGGGGGAATCTGAGAGCCCAGAGCCTGGAGACAGGAATGGGGCAAGTGCCAGGGCTTGGGGACAGTGTAGGGACTGGAGAAAGGAAGAAACTGTCCTACTGGGGGGGGCATCAAATCCTCCTCATCTATCAAGAGCTTGTTAAAGATGCTCCCAGGAAACCAACGCCTGTAATCGACGGGCTGGAGACTGCACCTGGCCAGGCTGCAGAAATGACAGCCTCATGGGCATTACAGGGCCCAGGACAGCAGCCAGCTCAGGGATCCCCATGGCAGGACTGTGGGGCTGACCCCACCCCCACCCCCTCCGCTCTGTCCCAGATTGTCAAATCCACCTGTGAGTCCTAGCATGAAGCCGCCAACCTGCCCGGAACACACACAGCGGGCTCTGCTTCCCAGCCTCAGGCAAAAGTGGCCCAAGTCTGTACATTTCTAAATAAGGATTGAGCTGCCGGGAGCCCCAGAAAGTCACTCCCCTCTCTGCACCTCAATCTCCCACTCAGAGAAATGGGCCTGAAGCTCCACCTTTAGTAGGGATTAGACTCCATCCTAGCAGCCAAAGCTAGAAGAATGCTTTGAAGTAGGCCCAGAAACCGGACCTACCCCTAAGGCCAAGATGGGGCCAGCCATTCTTTTACTCAGCTCGAGTGGGAGGTATGGGGTAGCTGGAGTCAGGAAGACTTTCAGAGTTCAAATCCAGCCTCTGACACTTATTGGCTGTGTGACCTCGGGCAAGTCGCTTAACCCTGTTTGCCTCAGTTTCCTCATCTGTAAAATGAGCTGGAGAAGGGAAATGGCAAACCGGTGCAGTGTCTCTGCCAAGAAAACCTAAATGGGGTCATGAAGAGTGGACATGACTGAACAACAATATGGGGAGGGAGCCTTATCCCCAGCCCAGCTTCAGTCCCCACTAAACTCAAGCTAAGGAATCACCATATAAAGGCATGAGGTATTTTAGATATTGCTCCCATTTTTTGCACAAGAAAACAGATTCTGAGAACTTTGCCTATATTCACAAGGCTAGTGACAAGGGCAGATTTTTTTTTAAATGCACAGTGTCCTGACTACAAGTCCAATTCGGGATGCCACTGATTACTCCTAGCCCAGTTCCCACTATAGATGAAAATCCCAGACCATCCCCTGCATTCCCCCCCCCTTTCTCCTTCACCCCCATCCAACCCGAGGTCTATGCAGGAGGGGTGAATCTCCCAGCTGATGCCAATTCTGATGTCAACAGAGGCAGCAACGACAGCCTGGGGACTACCCGTTTTCCATCCCCAAGAACCCAGAGAGAGATGAAATGAAGCCCAGAGAGGTTCCATGCCTGGCCTGGGTCACACAGCCACAGCCGGCATTCAAATTTACACTGAGTGGTTTCCAGCTGGTAAGGAGCAGGACTGAATGAATGGGACCCCCCTCCTCACCCCCCCAAACTCATTAAAGGTTCCGGTTTCTCTGGCGGAAGACGCTTCGCCGTCCCCCACCCCCCCACCCCCATCCTTTTTCTTATTCCCTTAATCCGTCATCTTTATCAGGCCGGGAAGCGCCGGGCGCCCCGATCAATCTCCGCATTAGGGCTGACAGAATGGTGCTAATAACTTATCGATCTCCGCCCGTCAGGCCCCGCCGCCCGGGGCGCCCGGGGTGGGGGCGGGGGTGATGGGGGGGGCGGTCAGCGGCGGCAGCCGCTCAGGCTGGGAGAGACCCAAGCAGAGAGGGTGTTTAGGCCCCCAGCAGAGACAGGGACACCCGGGCTGAGATTAGAGCGTGTGAGAAAGCCTGAGACCTGGAGAGACAGGGAGAGACCACAGAGAGACACAGGCAGAAAAAAAAGGCAAGGGAGAAGGAGAGGCAAGCAGCAAGAGTCATAGAGACCAGGGAGAGACCAGAGAGGGACATACAGTGAGAGACACAGGCAAGGAGAGATCAAAGAGAAAAGAATAGAGTGTCAGAGACAGGGAGATTAAGAAGAGAGCCCCAAGCAGAGACAGAATCAGGGAAAGAGTGGAGAAAAAGACAGAGAGGGAGAGACAAAGAAAGGGAAGGACCCAGGCAGATTTGGGAATCAGAAAGAGGAAATGATACAGTAAGACAGAGGCATTGGGAGAGACACAGGCTGAGACAGAGAAAGGGAAAGAAACAGGTGGAGGGAGACACACACAGAAGTGGGGAAAGATGAGACAGAGACAGACCAGAAACAAGAGCTGAGGTGGAAGGGACAGGCACACTTTTGATCTGAAAGTGTCATGGGGCGCAGAGCACCCCAGAATTTCTCTGGGGCACACCGAGGAATCTTCTCCTTGAGAAACTAAACCAGAGGACAGATAACGCCTAGAGGAACCAAATAGGACTGAGCTAGCTTGGGATTCCTACCCTTCATTCCGGTCTCCCTTATCCTGGGGAGATAAGTTTGGGTGTGGCTTCGGCCTTTGTGTCCTGAAGAGGGATCCATAGCCACCCCTCACCCAATTCCTTTAGTCACTACCAGTGGGGGATGGTCCTCCACTGCTCACCCAATTCCCCCAGCTACCACCAGTGGGGGATGGTCCTCTCTCACTAAAGGAACTTTTCACGGGCAGATGGTCCACCCCCATCAGTCCTCTATAAAAGTACCTTCCAGTCTCCTGTTCGAGGAGATTTGGTACCTCTGAACCATGTGCTTTATGCCAAATCTCCCCATGAAAAGTCTAAGGATTTCTTTCATGGTTTCCCTCCCCCCACCCCACCCTTCCCTTGCTCCTAAATAAACTATCACCTTGTTCTAACTAAGTTTTGTGTGCAAGAGGGTGTAATTCTTTAAAGAGGAATTCCCAAGAACCCCAACCCGTACCCCATTTTCCCACCATATCAAAAGTAAGTAAAGTTGTAACTTTGCATGATGCTCAAGGCCCTCCAGAGCCCAGGATCTCCTTCCCTATGGAGTTTCTATCACATCAACTCCTCCCTACCCCTGGTTCTGGTTAGTCAGCCAATTACCATAAGAAATTAAGCATCTATCTACTCTATGTCAGGCACAGGGCTAAGAGCAGAGTAGTTGCCCCTAGTCTGACTGATGCCCCTTGCTCCTGCCTACCTCTGGGCTTTTGCCCAGGCTGTGCCCTAAACTTGGTAATCCCTCTCTCCCCTCACCCCCAGGAATTCCTGCCTTTTCTTGAAGCCCATCTCAAAAGCAGCCCCCTCCAAGAAGGGGAGGGGGAAAGAAAGAAGCATCTATTAACTGCTTAAGATGTGCTTTGATCCTCACAACAATCCTGTGATGGCAGTGCTATTATCATCTCCATTTTACAGTTGAGGAAACTAAGGCAGACAGAGATCCTAGTGTGGGTGTGGGGAAGGCTGATGAGCTAGAGGGGCTGAGGTGGGGAGGCTGAGGAGGCTCAGAATCATCCATTGAGGCCTCCCTCTCCACAAACTCCCCTCCTCCCCCACTGCCCCCACTGGACAGCAGGACATAAATATAGACAAACACAGAGACCTACCAGACCCAAACACACCTCTCCCAGAGCTAAAATCTTCAGCTTGGGGAGGGGGAGGTGGGTAAGGGATCGAATTTCTATAAATCACCTGGCTGATAGGCAAATCTGCTGCCTTGACATTGAGAAATACAATCTTCCCCGCCCCCCCAACCTTCACACATACTTTGCCATCTTTGCTCCTTAGAAAGGAAGACTGGGGGGGGGCTGGACTGGGGTTCAGTGGGGAAACCCCTGCTTTTCTGGAAGGCAAGAGAGTAGACAGAGGCTCGTCAGGGTCAGAGGACAGAATCCAACGAGGAATGCTCAGACCTAGACCCTTTGGGGTTCAGAGAGGGTAGAAGTTTTCCTCAGGGAGCAAGAGCAGAGGGGGCCAGCCTGGGGCAGCACCAGGAGTGGAGCCAGGGCAGGGGAGGGCTTGAGAATGTCCAGAACTGGCACCACTACAGTGTCCATGATGGGATCAGCGGTAGATGCAGCACAGGGATGAAAGGAGGAATCTGGTTTTCCCTTCACACCAGTTCCACCCAGGTTTAATAATTGTTTCTGCATCCCTTCCCTTTTCAGGAACGTGCCTCTCAGCTCTTTATCTGTTTGGGGAAGGGGAGCCAGGAAGAGAGAAGGCAGGTGTTTGGACACCTGCATGAGGTAGGTGGGGCAGAACACCCCTGGCTTGGGCTGGTGCTGGCAACAACTGTGGTGGGAGGTCAGCCAAGGAATAACCGTTGGGAGCCAGCTGGCCTCCTTCCCCCAGAGGGACTCCAGTTTGAAAAGGCAAAATCACAGCTGCTACTTGTCCAAGGATACCTCATCCCTAGGACTTGGGCCCACAGGAAGTAGGGGAGTGGTTTGGGATCCGAGGTCTGCTTCTGGTGGGATTTTGAGCAAGCCTGGCCTCAGTCTTGTCCTCTGTAAAATGGGAGGGCTGGGCTAGATCCAAGGTCTTAAAGGCTCTTCATTTGAACAGTTTCTCTTTTTTTGGGGGGGGGGAGCAATGGGGGTTAAGTGACTTGCCCAAGGTCACACAGCTAGTAAGTGTCAAGTGTCTGAGGTCACATTTGAACTCAGGTCCTCCTGAATCCAGGGCCAGTGCTTTATCCACTGTGCCACCTAGCTGCCCCCATTTTTTTTTTTTGGTGGGGCAGTGGAGGTTAAGTGACATGCCCAGGGTCACACAGCTACTAAATGTCAAATGTCTGAGGCCAAATTTGAACTCAGGTACGAACAGTTTCTCTTGTAAGGCCTTTTCCAGGTCTAACGTTCTGTTCCGTATTCTAACATTTTCTATGCTGAGGCCTCTCCCACCTCTGACTTTGAGTTCTAAGGTCCCTTCCCAGCTCTGATCTCCCCTGTCTCTCATTCTCATAACATTCTCTCTTCTCAGATCCTCGAACTCTAAATCCTGAAATCGTCCATCACGGAAGGACAGCAAATGTCTCCCGGGCATCACCTCCCGGCTCTGCAAAGTCAGAACCACAAGCATGTACTCTGACAGCAGATGTGTTACAGTCAGCAACCAGGGCTGACATCCTTCGTGCCCTAGGACTCACTTTCTCTAACGGTGACTGGAATTTCAATGTTCCTGCTCATGGTTAGTATTCCCCACTCTCTGTCCTTGATTAATGTCCCTAGGTCAGTGGTGATGACCCTAGTTAGTGTCACCCCATCAGCGTCCTGGTCACTGACCTCTGGTTACCATCAGTCACTGTCTTCTCTTCACTCCCAAAGTTACTGCCCCATGACCACTGTCCTCTAATCAGTTCCTTGGTCAGTGTCTCTAGCCAGTTTCCTGGTCAGTATCCCCAGATCAGTGTCTCTAGTCAGTCCCCATGTCAGTATCCCAAGCTGCTTCAGCCCTTCACCTTGGCCCTACTCTGCCTCTTCCTTCTCCCAGGACTGAGGATTCAGGGCTGGCTTGTGTGTGATTAAGAGATCTTGAAGAGTGAGGGGGGGCCCCAGCTGGCACACAGAACATCTCGATCATTACCTCGGCTCACGCCGGCTCCCGGCCGATCGATAGGGCAATTAGATTTTATCAGCAGCCTTCTTGGCCTCCCTCCTGCCGTCACAGCCCCAGAACTGCTTTCCCCCTCCCCCGCCTCTCATCGTCCCTCCCACCCCACACCAGGCACCAAAGACAGAGGCTTCCCCCATATACAGAGACAGAGAGAGGTGGAGAGAGAGATAGAGACAGAGTAAAAGCCACGGATAGAAAGACTGACAGTATATGTTGAGATGCACAGATCAGTGTAGAGAGATACTGACAGACAGACACAGAGAGAAGTAAAGAAGATAGGTTCCAAAGTATAGAGGGAGAGGGGAATCAGAGTAACAGAGACAGAGTAGCTCAGGCCGAGGAAGCCCCCAGACCTCTTAGCTCTTCTCCCCTCAACCCAGTCTCCCAGTCACCTTTGACACCCCCCACCCCAATATCAGTCAGTTATAGCCTAGATACTTTACCTCTGTCAGATTCCCTCAAATAGCTGCCAGCTCATCTCTTAGTGTTCTCTACTGTGAGTCTGAGCATCTATCATTCAGCACGCTCCTCAGGAGGAAAGGACTCTCTTCTCTACCCTTCCCTAGGCTCCCACAAGGACCCCAAAGGGGCCCCTTGGTTCTCCTTCCCCAGACCTTCCATTCCCTGAGACTCCCATCCTCTCAATACCAGGACAGTTAAGGCCCAGTGGGCTTCCCCAGCCCCTCAATTTCCCAAACTTCCCTATACTCTTCTCTAAGGAAAGTAGACTCCTGAGACTTGAGGCTTCCCCCCTCCTCTGGATCAAAGGGAGATATGGGGGTATACTCATGTACATGAGAGGGGGCATCTATCTGAAGGTATGCATGTAAGGGTGGTGACTGGGAGGTCAGGCATCCATGTGTCTCCATGTCTCTATGTATCTGTGTATGTTAGCAGGTGTCTGGCCAATTTAGCTCGTTCCCTGCATGTATGTGTGTGTGTGTGTGTGTGTGTGTGTGTGTGCGCCTCAGAGGCCCTAGCCTCACACATCTTGGCCATAGCCTGGATGAAGGCAATGGTGGGTCCCATAAGCAGCCCTGCTCGACCTTCCCCTCCAGGGCTGGAGCACAGAGAGCGGATACCCTCCCCACACTTCCCTGTCTGCCCCAGACCCTGACCCCTCTGGGCACTGGCCCTCTCACCTGCTGGGCCAAGGCCAATCTCGACGCTGCTTCTCTGGAATTCACAGCGGCTTTGGCGCTCAGGCATAACGAGGTGGCGGCTCTGGTGCAAATTGGAGATGATGGTAGAGAGGTCACTGTCACGGCTGTGTGGGGAAGAAGAGGAACCAGGTGAGAAGAGATGAGCCCACTGGCCAGAACAGTGTGAGCCTATGGTGCGTGTGTGTGTGTGTGTGTGTGTGTGTGTGTGTGAGAGAGAGGGGGGGGGGAGAGGGAGGAGAGGTTGTATGTAAACATGGGTGGAAGACTCTTCTTCCCCTGGTTTTTGGATTTGGGGGGTGGAGAGGAATGGGAGGATGGAGTTGATAAAGAGTAGGAAGTGGGGATGAGGAGCAGGTACGTGGGCAGACCAGGTGGGACCGGAGCCTTGAATAAACAAAGCCCAAAGGAGAAAATGTTGCTTTGAGTATTTCCATTCTGGCCATTCAGTCGGCCAGGACTGAGTCTCCAGAGGCAGCCTCAAGGCCAAGCACACAGTAGGTGCTCAATTAATGGTTGTGGAATGAATTAATGGATGTATGGCTAGAAGTCAGAAGAGCTGAGCCAGGTTCTAATTAGGGTTCTGTACCCAGCCCGCCAGGGATTCACACCCTGATTATCCCTCTGGGCCTCATTTCCCACACCTGCAAGATGGGAAATAGATGCTTGGCCCAGTCAGAAAAAGAAAAAGAATTAACTTAGCTCCCTGGGGCAGACAAGGAGCATGTCTAGGGTCTCATTGTCTGAAATGCCATGGACAACCTGCCACCACACACACACACACACACACACACACACACTCATGAACGAACACATACAGCCATGCAGTTACACACCCAGGTACACCCAAAGACCCCCCCAGACACACCAATACAGAAACACAGTTATACAAACTCAGAGACAGGCAATCACCTGTAAATATAGTACAAGTCACTTACAAAGTCACCCACTCATAAATACATATATAACACAAACACGCAGACCCACAGTCACGGGCATCCAGAGTCACTGACATATACAGACACATACAGAATCATAGTTATGTCCAAAGACAAACATACACATACACACTCACGCAGAAACAAAGAGGTGCACAGAGATAAACCATGCACACGTGTGCACACGCACATGCACATACACACAGCTACTTCTGGGATTGGAAAGTTTCATTCACCTGAAATGACAGGTATCATTCATTAAAGCGCTCAATTCCAATCATTGTCCTTGCATAAGAATCACTCCCAGGCAGGCCTTTTACTTCTAATAAGTAAGATATTTGTAACCCCTTCCTGGTCCTTGCTTGGTTTCCTCAGGGTTAGGCAGCCTGAATATATGTTTACAGATGGACAGAGAGAGCAGAAGACCCTACAGAAAACCCCGCTGGGGATGGGAGTGAGGAGGGTGAAAAGGAGACAGGGTGGGGGGGTGATAGAGGGGGGGGAGAGATAGAGAGGAGAGAAGAGAAAGAGGAGAGAGAAGGGAGAGGGAAAGGAAGAGAAAGAGGAAGCAAGAGAGAGAGAGAATGTGTGTGTGGTAAATGTGGATTCTCAGCTTTTCCGTCATTCAGCATATAAATATAAACACCTTCATCCAGACAGGCAGAGGGGCACAGCTACACTTGAAAACCCCAATAGAACCCCTCTTTTCATGCTGGCTTCCTGCCCGCTTGCCCATCTACCCCACCTCCCCCTCATGGCCCCCACCTTCAGCTCTAAGGAAGTAATGGCCTCCCTACCCTGGAAAGGCTGCTGCTGGCTCTGCTCCCTCCACAGAATGACCAGGGAACCCCAATTCTAACCTCATTAAATACCCCTCCAGCCCCAGCTGCCCCCCCTTCCCCAGGGACTAAGCCTTGGTCCCTCTAATCAGATCAGTTTCCAGAAGAAACTCTAACCTCTGCCTCTACCCCCACGCCACTGCCTAAGTACCAGGGCTTGGGCCTGGATGCAGGGCTACTGGGACTAGCCAGGGGACACTGGGGGCCAGTCCCTTCTACCCTCTCCCACAGCTGTGACCCCCTTATTTCATAGTCCATCCCTCTCAGCTACCCTACCTGCATCAAGGGGCTGACCCTTCCCTCCAGTGAAAGTCCTTCCTTCCTTATATCCTGGCCTCCTTTGACCGCCCCCCCCCAAGGGCCACCACAGGCACCCCACCCTCTGAGGTTGCCAGCCCCTTCCCCCCAAGTGGCAAGGCCTGATCCCCTCTGAGCTGCCCTTCCCAGCATTATGCAAATAGCCTGAGTTGTGAGCAGTTTATAGGATTAATTGGGAGTGATTAGCAGTTTCTTTAATCAGGCGCATCAATGAGGGGACAGAAGGGATGAGGCAGAGAACTGCTGGCCTCAGCACTGGGGGGACAACAGATGGGGAGCAAAGGGGGGCAGAGCTGCCAACCACCAAGCCACCGATCTTCCCATTCTGCCTGGAGTTTCTCCACCCAGGGACAGCTCCTCTCCCGGGGGGTCCCAAAGGCAGCCAAGTAAGGCATGAAAGACCCAGGTTTGGATCAGCTTCTTTGGGGGGTGACTGTGAAATCCATGATCAACTATGAACAAGTCACACTCTAAGCCTCAGGAGCCTCATCTGTAAAATTCGGCCAAGATACCCATAGTGCCTACATTGAAGTCCTGCTTATGAGGTTCAAATGAGAGAACATAAAGAGATTCCCAAACGTGGCCTATTTGTGGTGTCCTGGGCCCCTCTCCATCTTGAACAATGGGTGTCTAAGAAGCTTCCTCCTCTGAGAGTTCCCTGCACCGATGGGTAGGGACTGTTTGAGCAGTTATCTTCTGGTTCTCAGAGTCTGGGGCAATGCCTGGCACGCAGCGGGCCCATTGATTGACTGAGAAAATGTTACTAATTCTTTTTCAAAGTTTCTCACATCTGTGGGCTCTTAGTCACCCCACAGAGGCCAGTGCCTCAGCACCTTGGACCTCCCTTCTGCAAGGTACCCTCCACAGCTCTGACCCAGTCACCCAGCTTCCTGGATGGGTTGCCCTCCTTATTCCGGCATTCAAGGTCTCTGCAGTCTGCCTCCAGCCCACCTTTCCAGAACAGGGTGAATCTTGTTCTACTTTGGAGTCCTCTGTCTCCCCCAAGACTTCACCTAAGCCTGCCACCCTCCACCCTCTGCTCAGACCCCTCCCTTCTCCTGGAATAGACTGCCTTCTTTCTTCCCCATCCCGCGCCCTCCAGCATGTCCTTGTTCCATAATACCAGGCTCTGACTGAGGATTTAGGCCCTTGGGACCCTACGTCTAGAACTGGATGGGATGGGGAAACTGAGGAATGAAGAGAGGAAATGATGTACCCAGGGTCACTCAGGTATAAGTGGCAGAGATGAAATTCAAATCCAGGTCATAGGGTAATAAAATTGGATGAGGGTTGGGGAAGGGTTCAAGGGAGAAAAGTAGGAACTCAAAATTTAGAGGGGGAAAAAGAATGTTAAAAATAAATTAAGAGGCAGCTGGGTGGCGCAGTGGCTAAAGCACTGGTCCTGAATTCAGGAGGACCTGAGTTCAAATTCGGCCTCAGACACTTGACACTAGCTGTGTGACCCTGGGCAAGTCACTTAACCCCAATTGTCCCACCAAAAAAAATAAATAAAATTCATTTTTAAAAGAGAAGACATTGGGGCAGCTAGGTGGCACAGTGGATAGAGCACCAGCCCTGGAGTCAGGAGTACCTGAGTTCAAATCCGGCCTCAGACACTTAACACTTACTAGCTGTGTGACCCTGGGCAAGTCACTTAACCCCAATTGCCTCACTAAAAAAAAAAAGAGAGAGAGAAGACATTTAGAGCTATCCTTTACAGGTGAGGAAACCGAGGCACGGGAAGGGGACATAAGTAAGATCACATGGGAACTAAGGGGCTGAATGAGGATCCTATCCTAGGGTGTCTGGCTGCAAATTCAGTGTCCTTCCTAGCAGCCTGTTAGCTCTGCTCCAGGTTATCCCTCTTTCTGGCCCCCCTCCCTCTAGTCTCTCAGCTACTCCCTCCACGGGGAGCCTGGTCGTGCCCCCTTCTGGGAGCACCTGTCCTGCTACCCCAGGAGGAAGAGGAGGAGATTCAAAGAAAAGATCTAGGCAGAGACTGGGACACAGAGAGACCCAGAGGGAGAGGCAAGGAGAGAGAGACACAAGGAAGGAGAGACAGCCCTGGGGGATTGCCTTAGGCTGTGCACTCTGAGTCCTTAGGAGGCCCTGGCAGAGACCTGCCTGGCCCTCTGGGGAGCAGGATGGACTCTCCAGATGCCAGGCATGTGCTTCCCCCATCCACCCTTTGGGGTCACCTGTTTCTCCATAAATCCCCGGGCCTCGGGAAGCTAAGCCCAAGCTAGACAAAGGGGCTGAGGACCCCCTCCCCTCCTAATACAGAATCAGGGGATTCAGCAGGAGAGGCAGACAGATGGAATCGGAGTTTTGCAGACATTCTGGGCCCACAAGGCTTCTGGTATCCCCCCCCTCCCCCTGTGGCCCAGGCAGGTCCAGGACGCTGACTCAGCAAGAAGGGCCAGTGGCTGGAGGTGGGGATCGGCTTATCGGCTCAGGGCGCCCCAGCTCATCGCCTAAATCCCCTTAATCGCATTGTCAGCTCCCCGGCAGCTCTCCAAGGGATGGGGAGGAGGGAAGGGAGGAGGCTGGCCCCACTCCGGTGCCCCCTCCCACCCAGCCACACCCCTCTGAGGCCTGGGGGCCAGCCGCAGGGTCAGAGACTGTGGAAGGATTGGGAACTTTTCCATCTGTGCAGAGCAGATGGACAGACACACTGGCAGACAGTGCTGCCGCCGCCTGACCTGTCACCCCTAGTGTAGGGCGCAGCCTTGGCAGAGGGAAGTAGGGGGGAGGGTGGCTCTGCCCTCCTGAACCGTCTGTTAATTACATTCTCGGGGTTTTAGGACTTCAGGAGACCATCTAGTCGAACTCCTTGTTTTACAGATGGGGAAACCGAGGCCCAAAGAAGGGAGCTGCCCAAGGTCACACAGGTAGTGAGTAACGGTGCTCCTTTAGAGCCCAGTGGGCCATACAGCCTCTCCATGTGGAGAGGAGGGAGCTGGAGATTCAGGTAGATGTGGGAAGGATGGGGGACTCTGGGAAGATGGGGCAGAGTCTTCCCTGCCAGACCAGGGAATAACCCAGAGCAGGCTCATGCCTCCTTCCTTCTGTTCAGGTCAGTGGTCTTGTCTCCCTCTCAGCCCGAGGACCCCCAAGGTCAGCCTGTGCTGCCTCCAAACCCTTGCTTCTCCAGGGCCATCCCCCCCACCTCCCCATCTCACAGCCTGTGCTTACGGGAGGGCTTCCCCTGGGAACACTTGTGCCCAGTGACAGGATCCGAGCCCTGACCCTTGGGGCAAGGGGGGGTCCTGCCAGGCTGGGGCAGGAAGCCAGGGGAAGAGATGGGAGGGAGAGGGGGATTGATTTCCCCACAGGCTCTGCTGACAAATTTATCCTGTAATGTCCCAAGTAAAAGGCTCATAAAACGTCATTAATGTTCATGACAGGTCATAAAAATGATCAGTAGAGCTGGGAACTCCAAAATGAGGTAGAAATAAGTTTAAAGATGTTTTTATTGTAATTCTGCTCCATAATCTAGCCCTTCTCAGGAGCCCCACCAGGCCTGGGACCCCTCTTCTGGGGACAGGAGGCAAATGGCGGGAAGTTCACTCCCTCGTCCACCCTCCATGTCTCCCGTTGCAGCTGAAGGCCCATTTTTCTTTTTTTCTTTGCAGGGCTAAGTGACTTGCCCAGGGTCACACAGCTAGTAAGTGTCAAGTGTCTGAGGCTGGATTTGAACTCAGGCCCTCCTGAATCCAGGGCCAGTGCTTTATCCACTGTGCCACCTAGCTGCCCCCTGAAGGCCCATTTTTCTGAGGTTCCTTCCAGGGACCCAGGAAAGACATTCGATTTGTTCCTATACACACGAGGGTCTGCCACTGGCTGACCACAAACCCAGCCCTCCAAGAATAACACGGAGGGGGGTGCAGGGGGGGAAACCCTGGCCCTCCAGAATTCAAATATTGCCCCTAAGGATTATGTTCTGGGCGACCTGCTAGGCCTCAGTTTCCCTAATTGTAAAATGAAGGTGGGGTAGAGGGTCTCTGAGATTTATCTCTATCTCTGGCTTGGAACTGGTGAGCCTCTGATTATCCACTGCCCCTCGCCCCCCTCCCTAGGATCAACCATTCTCTGACTTTTCACATGCCTGTCTATCCCGCCTTGCTCCCCCAAACATTGAATGTCTTCTGGAACCTCTCCACAGCCCTCCATCTTGGGGGTATAAGACCCTCCCTGGACCCCTTTTGTGCTTGGAGTACAGAGTAACCTCCTAAGTCCTCAGTCAGGGGTCTCCTGGGGGGGGGAGGTTCTGGCTATTGCCTCAGCTCCTCAGGATGCCTGGGTCCCCTCCACCAGACAGGTCCCTCTGTCTTCCCTCTTGGACAGCAGCTTAGCCAACAGACCAAGGCTATTGCTCCGCCAGCCCCTCCCAGTGCCTCTCCCCCGCCCCATGGCTCAGCTAGACCCAAAGGGCAAATTAAATCATATATTATCCCAAACACCAGTCTCAGATCACCGCCTCTCTTCCATTAAAGATTTAGAGCTGAAGGGAGTCTCCCAGACCTCCAGACCTAAGGCCCCAGGTTCAGGGGGGGACAGTAGACTCCTCTTTGGGGAGGGAGGTGCCCATCATCCTCTACATATCAATACTACTGAGCAGAGCCAAGGCCTAGTGGTGGCCGACTAAGGGACAGGCACCCTCCTTCTCTGGCCTGTTGGGAGTGGGGGGGCACTGCACCTCTCCCACCCCAGTCCCCAAGGATCCCTGAGGTCAGGTGCACGTGAGGTCCTCAGCCGTTGGTTCCAGTCCAAGGGTTTAACATCAGAAATGGGTGTGCCAAGGGGACAGGTGCCCACAGCTGAGAAGAGGTATGAGGATGAGTGGGATCGGCTGAAGATAAGGGGAAAGACAGAGGCGGCAGAAAAAAAGAGACTCAGAAAGGAGACAGGAGGCCGAGGAAGAATGGTGGAGGGCAGCGTTGAGGAATGGGCAGGGGGAATGGCAGAGCCCCCAGAGCCACAGTACCCTCTTCCTCATTTAGACAGATGAGACAATGAAGAGGCACACAATGACAGAGACACAGGGAAACGTCATGCCTGAGTGGCAGGAACCCTCGGACCACAAACCCTTATCCTACCAGACACCCGGGGCCGGGGGCTACCTGCAAGACGTCTCTCGGAAGGAGATGTTCAGATCCCAGTGAGTGTGTACCCTGGAGAAAGAGAGAGAAGGTCAGTCCTGGCCCCTTCAGCTCAAGTCTCCCTCAGGGTCGCCCGTCTCCTCCCACCCAGAAAAGGCTCTTGTTACTATTATGGGAGAAGGGCAGCATACCGAGGCCCTAGACCGCAGTCTGGAACCCTGAAAACCCATTCTGGGGGCCCTTCCCCTCCCCCACTCAGCCTCCAACAAAGGGGGCCCATGCCCACAGAATAAGCATCAAACTCCTGTTCCTGGCATTCAAGGCTCCTAAGCCTGAGCCCAACCTTTGAGAGAGGCAGTGAGCAGAAAGATCCCTGGTCAAGAACCCTGGGCTCCCATTGCAAGGCCTTCCCACTCAAGGTCACCTTGTGACTGCTTGGGGGCTTGTATCTGGAATGCACCCACCTACATATATACAGTGTCTCCCTCATTGGGCCATAAGCCCTCTGAGGGCAGGGACTACTTTGTTCCTGCCTTTGGTTAGTCAGTACTTGGCCCAGGTCCCAACACATAGTGTACAGTTAATTAATGAATCCACTGTTAATCGTTCATTAATCAGTGGATTCCAATCCTAGATCTGCCCACTGCTATAGAAGCCTAGATTTAAGGATGAAAGAGACCTCCAGAGTCTTCAGATCTGGGATGGGGAGACAGAGGTCCAGAGAAGGAAAGGGATTTGACCAAGGTCACATGGGTACTAACCAGCTGGAAGCACTGAGGTACTTAAGTAGATAGAGTCCTGGAATCATCAAGACCTGAGTTCAAATCCAGCTCAGATATTTACTAGCTAGCTGTGTGACCCTGGGGAAGTCACATAACTTCTGTCAGCCTCGATTTTCTCATCTGAAAAACCAGGCTAATGATAACACCCATCTCCCAGGGTTCTGGTGAGGATCGAATGAAATAGTATTTGTAAGGCATTTTGCAAACTTAAATAATTATCACAATTATTATGCAATATACATACATGTATATAAATATGTTATTATGCAAGATTCAAAACCAGTCCCTTTGTCTCCAAGCCCAGCGGTCTTTTGGCTGAACCAAAATGTCTCGTCCATGGCCCCCAGACCCACCGGGGACCCCAGGAGGGCAGGGACCTTCCTCTGTCTCCTGCTAAGCCACAAGCACATGCCTGGCCACCCAAGAAGCCTCAGGCAGTGCCCATGATGAAGACAATTCACTGTCACCCCATCCACTGCACGGTTGCTTAGTCTCTGATGCTAACTGGAGCACGAGCCAGGAGACGCGGCACCCTTTCCCCCCTGCATTTATGGGGTCTTAGCTCAGGAGCTAGACAGGACCTTTGGGCTCATCTCAGGCCAATTTGGCATCTTCTCAAGGGGGAAACTGAGGCCTGACCAAAGGGCAGCTCCAGGTGTGATGGAAGGTACAATCTGCCTGGTCCCAGGAAGGGTCACGGTGCCCCACTCTGGCTCACACGCAGAATCACACCTGGGCCGGGGGTGGGTGGGTGGGGGTGGGACACATCCCAGTCACAATCAGAGTAAGAAGAGGGGAGACCTCCGATGCTATCAATCCATCCCTCCTCGCTTTAGAGGAAGAAACTGAAGACCAGGATGGCAAGAGGGAAGAAGGATTTATTAAACGCCTGCTGTATGCCAGGCATGGTGCTAAGAGCTTTACCAATATTATCTCATCTGATTTTTGGAGAAACGATTTGGCCAAGGTCACACAGACAGAAAATGGATCTGACCCAGCTCTTCTCTCCTAAGAGATAGGCAGCTCTTTCTAGGACTTTGTTTGAGAAGCCTACAAGTTAGATGTCTCAGGCCCTGGCCCACCTGAGTAGAGGGGAAGTGCTGTCTATAGATCAAGGCCCAACCCCCCAACCCCCCATCCCTGTGGAGGATCCCCAAGGTTGGGTGCACGTGAGGTCCTCAGCCTTTGGTTCCAGTCCAAGGGTTTAACATCAGAAATGAGTGTGATTTCATCAGTGGAAATGACTCCCTCAGGGAGGACCACCCACCTTGTGTCCACATTCTCAGGACTGAGACCCTCCCCTTTGACTTGTGGCAGTCTCCCCTATTAGAGGGTACAATCCCTGAGAAAATAGTGCCCCCTTTTCTATCTGTATACTCAGCACGGTGATTTGTATATAGTAAGTGCTTAATAAATTCATTCATTCATTCACTCATTCATTTTGTACCCAGGGAGATACTCCCTTCCCCCAGGGTTAGGGGAGCCCCAAGTGTTATAACAGGACAGACTTCTCTAGATGCCTCATAGGGGGACCCCAAGTGTTATGAGGGGGAGACTCCCCAGAGAAAGGCCCCCAATAGGGAAGCCCCTCAGAGGGGTACCCCGAGGTTACAGCAGGGATATCTCTAGAGAGAGGGCCTTCAGGGTTACAGCAGGCCAGACCTTTTTAGAAAGAGGCACTCAGGGGTTATAAGGGGGGGACCACCCTAGGAAAGGGCCCTCTCCACCCCACCCCACCCCACCCCCAGGCTCAGGTAAGGGCACCCCAGGGCCTAGCACTGGAAATCTCCCAGGCAGCCCTGCTCCAAGTCTCCTCAGACAAATGAATAGGTAAGAACAAAATTAAATCCTCATTATCTCTGCTTCCTTCCCCTCCATAGGAACTCAGTGAGGGAGCCCACACTCTGGGAGCGAGGGGCTGCTGGGGGAGGCAGCTGGGGAGGGAGCCAGGGGCTGCTTCTTTCTAGCCATTAATCATCCAATTAAAATGGAAGAAGGCTGGCCAGGAACCTCCTGGGGAGGGAGCAGTACAGGGAGGGCCAGGGGGGTCTGGGGCCTGAGGCCTGGGAAGGGGGGGTCACATCCCCCTCTCCCTCGGGCCTGATAAAATGTCCAATAAAACGTGCAGCTGGAGGCAAGGTGGGGAGTTCACAAACACTCAGCCCTTGGCCAGGCCCCAGACCGATGCCTCCCTCCGAAATCCTGCTCCTGCTCACTCGCCCATCTTAACCTTGGCAAGGTGATTCCAATAGGGCCTTAAGAGGACACCAAGAACCAGTGATCCATCAGAGGGGTTAATCATCACAGACCCCAGAGGGGAGCTTTGAGGCTACCTAGTCCAACCCTCTCCTCCCGCTGTACAGAGGAGGAAACTGGCCCGGGGAGAGAAAGGGAATTACCCAAGGTCACAGAGTTACCAAGTGTCAGTCAGGATTTGAACTCGGGTCTTCTGAATACAGAACCAGCATTCTGTCCACTGAACCACACTGGATGGCAGAGGCCATGTAGCCCAAACTTTTCATTTTACAGATGAGTAAACTGAGGCTCAGGGAGGGGAAGAGACTTACTTACGGCCACATAGTGTCCAGGTTGAATCTGGACCCCAGGCCCCAGAATCAGTGCTTACATAGATGTGATCATTAGCTGTGGAGCTGAGGGAATTGTGAGTATGGGGAATATTGGGAGGGTAAATCAGCGATGTGGAAGACCGAGGTGGCTCTGGATTCCTACCTGGCACAGAGAACCTACTACGGATCCTATGGGCTGAGGGGCTCTCCCACCTGGGGGTGGCTCCAGGAAGATCATCTTCTCTACCCTCCTGCCTCAGGTCAGGACTGTCCCTGGCAGGGGACAGAGGGTCATGGAGACAAAGCCCCCTCTTCCTCTCTGCCTTCGGGGCTGAGTCCAGAAATTGTCCCAGTATGTGCTCTCTCCCTCCTCACTCACACTACGTGTATCTAGTTCTCTGTACCCCTCAGTAGAGGGCAGGCCCTGTTTCACTTTTTGTATCTCCAGTACTCAGTACAGGTCACAAAGGGTCGGCCGTGATCGAACAATAAAAGGAGGCGCTCGGTACAGAGCCTCTCACAGAACAGGCCGTTAGTAAATCGGCTTGCTGAACTGAAAGAGAGGACAAGCTGGCAGTGGGTAAAATGCAGACCTTAGCTGTGTGACTGTGGGAAAGTCATTTCATCTCTCTGAGACTCAGTTTCCTTGTCTGTAAAATGGGCTCCATGGCCCTATCCACTTCTAAATCTATGATCCTATGAGAAATTAAGGGAACAGGTCCTCAGATGACAGACACAGAGTCCATCGCTGGGCACTTCTTTGGCGCCTTCCCAGCTGGGAAGTGTGCCAACCTAGACTGGGAGAGCCAGCTGTCACTTCCACACCATGATGAGACAGTGAAGAAGGACTCCAGTGAAGGCTTGGCCCATCTGACTGTGGAGTCAGATGATCTGGGTTCGAACCTCACTGCTCACGCTTAGATACCCATGTCACCTTGGGCAAGTCATTGAACTTTTCTGAGCCTCAGTTTCCTCCTCTGTAAAATGGGGGAGGGTTGGAATAGGGCACCTCTGAGGTGCTTCCAGGTCTGTATCTGTGATCCCATGATGCTCAGAACAGGAATTCTGTCCCCATTCCTTTCCCCATCTGTGTACCATGTACAGATGAGCAAAGAAGGAAACAAGCATCAAGAGCCTACTATGTGCCAGGCAAATATCACCTCATTTGATCCTCTCAACAACCCTCGGAAGGAGGTGCTATTATTATTCTCACTTAACAGATGGGGAAACTGAGGCACGTAGGTTGGGGGGCAATTGGGGTTAAGTGACCTGCCCAGGGTCACATAGCTAGTAAGTGTCTGAGGCCAGATTTGAACTCGGGTCTTCCTGACTCCAGACTCAGTGCTCTATCCACTGTGGTTGCTTTGTGAGGCTGGGTTCAGAGGGGGTAGGGCAGGAAAGCCATGGCCCCTGGCCCAGGCCCAGCCCAGGCCCCTTGGGGAAGAAGGCAGATTCCTCTAACTCTAAAGCCTGAACCTTGGAGCCCCAGGGACCTGGGAGCAAAGGGGATGTCCTGGCTATAGCATGTCCAGCTGTAGCTGGGCCCAAAGCGTCCCCAGCCAGGACTGGGCTCCTGCCTCTTTTGGCCTCTGAGAAACCTGGAGGCGGAAAGGTCCCAAGCGGCCACTTGGTCTAACCTGTAACGCAACCCAAGGATCCATCATCCAACATCCCCAACGAGGAGTCATCCAGCCATGGATTGCAGACCTCTAGGGATGGGGAGCTCACTACCTCCTGCCCATTCCATTTCTGCAGGTTCTCATCGTTGGAAGGTTTTCCTAAAATGGAGCCTCCTTCTGCATTGCTCAAACCTCCACCCATGGCTCCAGGGTCTGCCTGGTGGGCCAGGGGGAGCAAGACGAGTCCTTTCCTCCGGATCCTGGAAGGCGACAATCTACAGGCTGACTGCTCCCAGTCCGTTCATGTCCTCCCTGCTCTGCTTCCTTTCCAGCCTCAAAGCAAACATGCTGCCTCCTCTCAGAAACCCCCAGGGGCTCCTCAGGGCCCAACTCTCTGCTCCAGGGAGGCTGCTACCCCCCCACTCCCCCCCCTCCAACTCAGCCGTCTACACAAGCCAAAGGCTCTTGGGGGCCTTTGGAGAGCCAGGCACTGACCCATAGAGGCTCTGAGGTCACCCCCAAACACTGACCCAACCTCACCAAGGGCCCCAAGCACTCATCACTGGCTACCTCGGGATAATGGAAAGAACATACAATTCAGAGTATGAAGCTGTGGATTTGAATCCAGGCCCTGCTCCCTACTGCATCTGTGCTTTTGGACAGGTAACCATCCTTTCTTTTCCTCATTTGCAAAATGGGAGAGCTGGACTGGAATCAGAGGACCTGAATTCAAATCTTGCCCCTGCCACTTATCATTTGACTTTGGGCAGGTCCCTTAACCTCGGTAGGCCTGTCCTTCCTCTTGGAGCATAAAAGTAGGAATTGTTTCATTTGTCATATGCCCAGCACTTAGCACAGCACCCAGCAGATAGTAGGGGGTTAATAGATGCTTTTTTTTGTTTTTTCTTTGTGTTTTTTTTTAGTGAGGCAATTGGGGTTAAGTGACTTGCCCAGGGTCACACAGCTAGTAAGTATTAAGTGTCTGAGGCCAGATTTGAACTCAGGTACTCCTGACTCCAGGGCCGGTGCTCTATCTAGCTGCCCCACCAAATGCTTTTTGACTGAATGAATTCTTCAGCTATAAGATGAACAAACAGGACTGTAGTAAGAGGATCAGGTTTCGCATCTCACCTCAGACACTAATTATATGAATTAACTGCCCCAGGCCTCAATTTCCTTCTCTGTGAAATGAAGGGATCAGACTAGATCAGTGGTATCAAACTCAAATAGAAAAAGCATAATGAATTAGAAAACTACAGAATAACATTATCTATGTTGTATTGGGTTTTTACTTATTTTGTTAAGCATTTCCCAATTACATTTAAGACAGCTAGGGGGCAAAGTGGAGGGAGCACTGGGCTTGGAGTCAGGAAGACCTGAGTTTAAATCCAGCCTCAGACACTTCCTAGTTTTGTGACCCTGGGCAAGTTGCTTCATCCTGTTTGCCTCACTTTCCCCATCTGTAAAATGAGCTGGAGAAGGAAATGGCAAGCCACTCTAGTATTTTTGCCAAGAAAACCCTAAATGGGACCATGGAGATTCAGAAATGACTGAAAAATGTCTGAACAACAAGTTACATTTCAGTTTGATTGGCCTCACTGGGAAGTTTGACACCTCCAGAATGAAAGGTTCTCATGAGGTCTCTTCTTCTTATTCTTTTTAAAAAACATTTATTTATTTATTTATTTTTACAGGGCAGTGAGGGTTAAGTGACTTGCCCAGGGTCACACAGCTAGTAAGTGTCAAGTGTCTGAGGCTGGATTAGAACTCAGGTCCTCCTGAATCCAGGGCCAATGCTTTATCCACTGTGCTACCTAGCTGCCCCATGGGGTCTTTTCATATTCCAAGTCTGTAATCCTAACAGTCCTCGGTTTCTCCTTCTGTTAAACAAGGGAGTTGGATTAGACTTTTGCAGAGTCTCTTCCATGCTCTGCCTCTGGTTGACTGCTTTGGGGTAATTGGGGGCCAAGAGGATGTTCAACCCTGTCTGCATCTAAGTCAGCTGACTTGTATACAAAGCCTCCCGGTGATAACACACATTCAGTCACATAATTTGCTACGTATAAGAGTGAATGCAAATGAATGAGATAAGCACAGAAGCTATGACTGGACTTTCCTCAACTTCTCACACTGATGTCTTCTTCCTGTGGCACATTAGATAGAGCATTGAGCTTAAAATGCAGAAGACCTGAGTTGAAATCCAGCCTCAGATACTTCCTAGCTGGGTGACTCTGGGCAAGTCACTTAACCTTCCTTCATTTGCCTCATTTCCTTAACTGTCAAATGGGGATTATATATATATATATATATATTTTAGTGAGGCAATTGGAGTTAAGTGACTTGCCCAGGGTCACACAGCTAGTAAGTGTTAAGTGTCTGAGGCCAGATTTGAACTCAGGTCCTCCTGAATCCAGGACTAGTGCTCTATCCACTGTGCCACCTAGCTGCCCCAAATGGGGATAATATTAATTGTGTGATCCTAGACAAGTCACTTAACCTCTGTTTGCCTCGATTTCCTTATCTGTAAATCGGGAATAATAAGAGCTCCTACCTCCCAGGGTTCTTGTGAGGATCACACAATATAATAACTATAAGGCATGTTACACAGTGCTTGGCACAGAGTAAGCGTTCTATGAGAGTTATTATTGTATCAAAAATTGGATCATGGAAGTCACATTGAGAGTCAAACTAATAAAACTGTTAAATTTTTTTTAAATTGCTTTGCCTCCCCAGGCCTCAGTTTCCCCCCCTGTAAAATGTCTCCCAGACACTCTCTGTGATCTAAACGTCCTCTGAGGCCCCTTCCAGCTCTAGGTCTAGGTTCTTCTAACAAGATGATCTCTGACTTGTCTTCTGACGCCAAAATCCTATGTCCCAGAGCCCCTTATAAACGAGAAACTGGCCCTCTGATGACCCAGGCAAATTCATAACCTCTAAAGCTGACCCCCTGCATGTAATAACAACAAGAAGAAGAGTAACAGCTGTCATGGAAAGTTTGCAAGGTGATTTACAAATATTGTTTCAGTAAATAGAGCACTAGACTTGGAATCGGGAAGACCTGAGTTCAAATCCAGCCTCAGACACTTCCTAGCTGGGTGACCCTGGGCAAGTCACTTAACCTTCATTCGCCTCATTTCCTCAACTGTCAAATGGGGATCATACTAATTGTGTGATGCTAGACAAGTTACTAACCTCTGCCTGCCTCAGTTTTCTCACCTGTAAAATGGGGTTAATGATAGCCCCTACCTCCCAGGTTTCTTTCGAGACTCAAATGAGATAATATTTGTAAAGAGCTTAGCACATTGCCTGGCACATGGCAAGGGCTTAATAAATGTTTCTTTCCTTCCTCACAACAACCCTGGGAGGTAATGAGGGAAACTGAGGCAAACAGAGGTTGTGACTTGCCCAGGGTCACACAGCTAGTACATGTCTGAGGTCACAGGACTCTTCCTGACTCCTGTTCTAGCTCTCTACCCACTGGGGCACCTGGCTTCCTCTAACGTAACCCTAGGGCAGGGTGGCTAATCTTCCTTCTGGGCTCCCAACTAGCCAAGGTCCTGGGTAGCACATGGACCAGCGGTCCCAGGATCACAGCAGACACCTACAGGTTCAAGGTGATCCTGAGTAACCCATTGTCCATAAAATAATAGCAATGTAAGGTTCGCAAAACCCATTGTCACAATCTCCCTGACAATCTGGTGAGGCAAGTGACTAGCCCAGGACTCCACAACTACTGATGGAGAGTAGCAGGATTTCTTCCTGTGTCTCCCTGGCTCCCATGCCAGTACTCATGGGTCACTGCTTTCCCAAAGTCCACCAGGAGCTCTCCTTGAAACTACCCTGTCGGGGAAGGGCTAAGGATACCAGAGTCTCCATTATATGGGAGACCAAGGTTAGAGAGGATCATCAGGAGCCAGATGGAAAACCGTCATGCTAGAATTGGAACCCAACACAAGCATCTTATAGCATGGGACTAGGGGAGCAGAGCAAAGACGATATCCTGAGAATCTCTTTCCCCACAGCTCGGAAGAGCAGGCCTGCACAGTGCTCTTTCCCATGTCCCCCTCCCAGGTCCTCAGGAACTCTACAGAAAAGCCCAACCCCTCACTGGGGGGCAGGACCCAGGGCCTCTTCCCTTCATACCTTCTCTTCATGATACTGATGTGCAAATCGTCCTCTTGCTTCACATCTGGTCGATGCCCATGGGCTGGGCTGCTCCCATCGCTGTCCCCATCACTGGCTGAGAAAATCGAACTCAGCTCCTTCTTTGGGATCCTGGTGGGGGGCAGTGGGATTGTCCTCTTCTCGGCCAGGCGACCTCGGTTCTAGGAGGGAAGTGGAGAGAAGGGTCAAAACTGGCCAGTCTGGGATCTCTGAGCCCAGGGTTGAAAATTCTAGTGCCAGGTCAGGTTCTCATCATTATAGGAGTCTTGTGCCCCTTGGAAGAGGAGGGGCGCCAGGCCGACATCAGGGCAAAGATACCATTGCTTCCTGTTTCCTGGAATTTGAACCTTCCCTAGCTACCACTCCCCAATAAAACAACCCCCATTTTGCTTCTGTATTCCCATCCCCAGAACTGAGCACAGTCCCTGAACCAGAGTAAGCATTTAAAAGCTTTTCATTTACTCTGGGGGCAGCTAGGTGGCGCAGTGGATAGCCTATGTGTACCTGAGTTCAAATCTGACCTTGGATACTTAAGAGCTGTGTGACCCTCCCTGGGCAAGTAACTTAACCTCAAATGACTAAAAGAAAATGCTTTTCATTCATTCTTGTAGGGTTGTAGAAAAGTCAGCCGTTCCTTCTCACCGAGGGATTCCATTAGCCCTCAAAGTCTGCTGTCCTACTACTCTCAAGTGGTGGTGGGAGGTTCAGGACAGAGAATGGAGATAAGAATAGGAAGAGATTAGCTGAGCTAGTCATTCCAATCTTGAAATGGCTACATCCAGGACAGAGACCTGTCGAATTAGCTTCTTCTTTCTCTTCTCTCTTAGTTCCTTTGTAAAAAGCCAATTCTGACTCAATTGGACCAGGGAGGGAAAGGTCTTTTTCCATGCCTTGGTCTGGGCAGAGAAGGAATCAGGGTGACCCTGGCAGCCCCGTATGGTGGTGGCACCAAGGTTGGCTCGGCTTCAAGATCTGGAGACAGCCCAGGAGAAACTATCCAGGATAACTCTGACTGCTGAAGCCCTTTCTGGTCGGGGTAACTCCCTTTAATTCTGCTTCTTCTCTGGTGACCCTGACACTCAGTACAGTTACTGAATACAGCTTGGCACACAGCTAGTTAATGCCTTCCCTTTCTTAGCTCCAGCCTCCTCTTCCTCCAGTCCTCCAGTCTCTCAATCCCAGTTCTTGGAAATATTCATATCCCTTGATCTCCACATCCACTCAGCTCTGGTTCAAGACTGCCTTCCAGAGAGCTCCCTGAACTCCAAGATGGCTGCCCCCCCTCACCCTGCCCAGGGACTTGGGACCTCAAAATCACTTTGATGTCTTTCTAACATCTCCCTGTTAGCTCAGCTCCAGCTCAGACTCAGAAACCAGTCCTGACTCTTGGGAAGGGGTACAAAAAGAATTCCAGGTTCAATGCCCAGCTGGGCTCAAAACAAAGGTCCCTGGACCCTAATTCCTAATAATTTACCCTCCACTCTGAACCCCTGCTTCTTGTGATGGAGGAAACCCAGTCAAATATAAGCTCTTAGAGGGTATGAATTTCTTCTCTATACCCCACAGTGCCCAGCACAATGTTTGGTGGTTACAAGGTATTTACTAAGAAGACATCTGCCTGTGTGTCTTCTGTGACATGTGTGGCACTTAACACAGCATAGGGTTGTGGAGGGAATACTGGACTTGTAGTTAGGGAGATCTGGGTATGAATGCAGATCAACTGCCAGTCACTGAGCCCATTAATGAAGAAGCTCAGGTTCAGAAAGGTTAAGTCACTCACTTCAAGTCACACAGTAAATGTTGAAGCTAAGATCCAAAGCCAGTCTAGCCATCTTCCACTCAAGTCTCCTGCTTCTCTTGATCTGGGTATCAGTCAGGACCTTTAGCCAGTCAGTCAACAATAGCAGTCAACAAACATTTATTAAAGTGCCTACGGCTTGCTAGGCATTATGGGTATGCACTGTGCTAGGTGACAGGGATGCAAAGACAAGACACAGTCCCTCAGTTTCTCAAAGCGCGTCCCAACCAGCCTTTGGAATCATCCTTTGGGCGCCAATGTTCCCATTGCTTTAAGACCTCAAGGAGGTCAAAGAGAACAAGAAAGGCCCCATGTGGATCAAAATATTGATAGCAGCATTTGGGGGAGGGTAAGAGCAAAGAACTAGAAACAAAGAATAGGGAAGGGCCGAACAGGTGATGTAACGTGCTATTATGATGTATGAATGTAATGGATGATAACTGAGCTCTGAGAGACAATAAATGTGAAGAATTCAGAGCAGCCTGGCAGGATTTATACGAACTGATACAAAGTGAGGTAAGGAGAACCAGAGAAAAGTAGAGATACAATCACTATAATGATGTAAAATGGAAAGAAAAAGAAACAATAAATAACAAAACTGAGCACAAGGTAATTGTAATTACCAGGCTTGGTCCCAAAGAGCAGAGGAAACAGTGTATCATCCTCCTTTCTTTTCAGAGGTAGGGCACTATGTGTGTGAACTATTTCATATACCATCAGACTTAGTAGATGTTGTTTAGTCTTGCTAAAATGCTTCTCATCCCACCCTTTTTCTTTGTTAAAGGGCTCAGTACAGTACATAGCACATAGTAGGCACTTAATAAATGCTTATTGGCTTGGGTTGGGTTACTAGGGAGGGGAGAGAGGAGGGACATTTTTGAAAATGAAGGTGATATGTAAACAGAAGATAGGAATAACCATTTAAAATTTTCTTAAAGCCCTTTAGGAATCGTGTACCCCCATGCCCAAAATAACTGAGGCATGACCATGTGGCCATGTTTTGACCCTGGTCTTCTTTAGAGTCTGTTGGTCTGTCTGAATTCCTGGTCCCAATCTCTTCCAGGGACTAGAAGGCAGGCCTGTCCCACTTCCATCATTTCTCTGTGAATCTTGTCCCCAGACATGTGTCTTGTTTGACCCCCAGAGAACAGAACAAGCCTACTTTGTCTTCCATGCAGTAACAGTGCTAGGGCAGTAGGGAGGGAATGCCAAGGGATCAGCAGGTGAGGCACTAGGGAGCAGGGCTGCTAGGCTCCTTAGCCTAGGGCTAGCCCACTCCACCCCAGGATGACAGCTGTTGGACAAAGGCACAAAGGAGGTGAGAGCCCCAGGGTGCATTGCAGGGATAATTCCTAAATCTTTGAGAAAACATTTCTCCCAGCTGTTAGGGATGTACCAAGTAACATCTAGCGCATGTGTGGTTTTTGTGGCATGTGGCATGTATGTGGTTGCTGTGACCTGTGTGGCATGTGGCACAGTGTAGAGCAGGCCTTGGTTCCCTCTTCAGGATGATGTTAGCATCTAGCTTACTGGGTTGTTTTGAGGATTAAATGAGATGATATGCAAAGAATTCTGCCTGTGTTAAACTGTCACATGTGTCAGGCATTTCTGTGATGTGCTATATATGATGTGTAGATGTGGTACATGTGTGGGTTGCAGCATGGAACATGGAGGGGTGCTGTGAGCCACCAGAACCCCGAATCCAGGACTGGGCCGCTGTACACTCACAGCCCCCTTCTTGCTAGTTATGCTGGAAGAAAAGTTATCGATCATTATGTGGCTAGGGGTGGAGGTAGGGGGGCAGTCCCTTTGACTTATTTAATAATGGCTGGCTGGGGCCTCCAAATGCCTGATTCCCTCCCATCTCCTTCAATCACTGCCTCTCCAGCTCCGCCTGGTCTGCCCCCCACGGCCTCGGCCACCGGCCTCCTAGGCCCCAGCTCCAGCTCCCTCATCTCCCGTCACCAGGGCAACGCAGCCCCTCACATCCATCTGGGAGGCGGCAGGAAGGAGAAGGCGGGAGGTTCTGAACCTTGGGGGCGGGGCGGGGGGGTGGGCTGGAGCACTGAGAAAGGCAGGCTGGGCACTGGGTTGGAAGGAGGAGGGGGGAGAGGGAAAGGGAGGGAGGGAGGGAGAAAGAGAGAGAGAGAGAGAGGCAGAGAGGCAGAGAGCAGAGGTGGAGACAGCAACAGAGATAGAGAGACACACAGAGACAGAAAGAGAAAAGGGGGGAAGAGAGAAAAATTGAGGGGAGGAAGGGAGAGGGAAGAGAGAGACAAAAAGAAACAGAAGAGGAAAGGAAGGAGGAGAAAGGAGAGAGACAGACAGAGAAGAGTAGGTTGGGCCAGGCTGCTCCCCACGGGTGCCCAGGCTCCCCCCAGCACAGCCAACAACTGTAAACACAAAGGCCTCCCTACATCCTGCCCCAGTTCCCTGAGCCCCAGAGGCAGTCCTACCACCTGGCCAGGACCCCGCCCCCCCAACAGCAGGAAGAACCTGGCCCTCTCAGGGAGGGTTGGGCTGACAGCAGGGTCACTGCAGGGGGTGGGGGAGCATGTGCTGTCTTGCCCACAGGCTCAGTCTCACA